>NC_089598.1:37230315-37600779 GCF_019320115.1 Miscanthus floridulus
GCTTTTCTTAGTTTTCTAAGTGCGCATTTTTGCTTTATTTCAATACCAAACGTTAAGATTGTGTGCCTTACTATTCATCACCATATCATACGGAGGTCTCCGGGTGGTAATAGGACCCAGCTGTCATTCACCGCTGCTTAGTTACAAAATTTCCAATCCCACGTTTGAACCCTCCCGCGTGGAACTGATGAAAGTTCGATTCCCCGTTTCATAAAAGTTACATAGTGAGCAACCAACCCCTACCCCAACATCTCCCCCACCCCCGCCACCCCCTCTCTCCCCCACACACACATAGCTTTTCTTGTCTTGATTGCTGTTGTTTGTCATCGCCGCTCCTGCTCAGCTCTTGCTCTGCGCCAGTGCACATCACCGGCTTACCCACACCGATCCACCGGTAAATGAGCTGTTGCTGTCACCGGTGTTGCCACTCGTGCTCACCACCACTAGATCCAAAGACAAGTATAATAAGGCCTTACTTGCATCATTGTCCCTTCTCCTCGAAACTCATCTCCTTACTAATGTTTATTGATGCAATTCCATGGCAAGGCAGCCTCATCTCTTCGGCTAGGGGTGTCCTTCTAGACAAAGGAGGCCTCCCAACATGAGGAACGTAGTGGACAGCCTCTTAGACAATGTGCTTGCCGACATCTTCCTCCACCTCCTTGCCCAGTCCTTGTGCTGCTGCAAGTGTGTCTATCGCTCATGGAAGCTCTCTGACTCCTATCACCGTAAAAAGCTTTCCCAGACTGTCATCGGCTTCTTTATGGTAGCTTGTGGAAGGACAATCGCCACTTCACTAGCATTACTGATGAATGGCCCTCCTTGTCCTTCTTTCCCTTCCCCCTTCAAAAAGTCTTAGTCTCAGATTGTTGCAGCGGCCTTGTCCTTTGCTGGCGTGCCGGGCCTGATGAATTACATCGCTATATTATCTGCAATCCGGTGACCCACAAATGGCATGTACTATCGCATAGCATCCATTCTGTTGGTCAGGCTCGCTTAGGTTTCGACCCAACATCCTCACACTTCTATGTGATTGAATTTGTTGAGGTAGAGGGTGTGTGCATAGGTGTGGAGATCTACTCATCTAAAACTGCAGCATGGATCTTTAAGGAATCTGAATACGGCAAGGGTATTGTACTATGTTCAAAATCGAGAAGTGTTTTTAATGGTTTTATGCACATGCTTGGGTACTATGTGATAGTTATTGTGGATATAGAGGGAAAGACATGGAGGACATCTTGTAAACCACATGGTGCTGAAATATCCATCCATCAAGCTTAGGGTCACCAGTGTGTGCTGTGCTAATTTTCACAATATGTCTTGGCTTTTAGTGTGGATACTTGAAGATTGTGGTACTGATGACTGGAGATTGAAGCATGTTGTGGACACGGAGGAACCGTTTGGACACACAAATATTAAAGTTGGTTCTGAGCTTTGTGATGCGGAGTATAGAGTAATTACAGTTCACCTAGAATGGAATTTCATTTTCCTTGTTGGAAATGGTAGAACACTAATTGTATATGACATGGACCGCAGAAAGATTCATGTCATCCATGCCCATGTCATCCGCTTTTGTAGATCAAGAGGGCGTTTCCATATGAACCGGCCTTACTATCTTCCTTATGTTCCTTTATTCATGGAGTCATTAGCAGAGCAGTAAAGGTGCATTTGCTATATTTCGTCGTCACAACAGTCTTTGTTCAGGTACGGAGTTATTTTCATTCTATTTATGTATAGGCCAATTTTGGCTTGTTAACTAAAGGAATGGTATGTTCAATATTATTAATTATGCTGCTTTGTTCAGGTTGTGGATCAGAGATGAAGAAGAGGGGTTCCATAGTGCATTAGCTACCAATCTGAAGGATGCACTAATTATATTCATTTTGCCTTGCAAGCAGGAGTGCCACATAGAAGGAGCACAACTACGTCGTTTCGTTATATAAGTCTGTATAGATCAGTACCTTTAGTATGCTCTATATACCGCTTGTGTTAGGACATTAGTTGAGAAAGATGTTATGGTAGCGTCCATTGTTATCGTAAAAAGTACTCTTGTTTGTGAACATGATTTCTAGATGTAATGATTATATATCCGTATGCTTTGTGTTCATGAAGCTATTAAGGGCCCAAATGAATTAGTAACTATTGTGAAACTGGATGAAATTCTGTCACCGTCGGATGTAAGCACCGTTCATTGTTTTGTTATCACCACCGCCGGTGGTGGTGCAAACGTCCAACACCATCACTATACGTATGATGCGGTAGAGATTAAAAGTATATCACCGTCGAATTATTCAGTAACCCGACACCGACTAAACGATCATCAAAGGCGCATCGTGTTGTAAGGTGACGGTGACCATGACCTTTGTAATGGCGGTTCATACGCTGAAGCGACGGTGGTGTTAACCTCTACACAGACGTCTGGGTCGTCGAAGCAACAGTGAACCCACACCGTAGACAGTCGGGTCGAAGTACAAGGTGACGGTGCTGGTGACCACTACACAGGCGGTTGATGTGCCCACATGACGGTTTTGATAGCCTCAACACCGGTGGATAATTTGCCAATACAGTGGTGTTAGTATATACCCACAACCGGGTCGTGCTCCAATGCGACGGAAATAAGGACCTAATCATGGACGGAGCATAAGCCAATACGGCGGTGTTAGTGTACACCACAGCCGGTCTTAGATGCCGACGGTGAAGGCTATGACCATCATTGTTGACAGCTTACTGCTGAGGCGAAAATTGGACTACGATGGGGGTTATGACATGGCTGTGAAAGGTCTGAGTGTAGTAGTGAATGTCCACCCCAAGTGCCTTTGCATGTTATGGAGGAACTGTTGGATGCATTGGAAGAGGTGGAACAGGATCAGCCAAAAACTGACACTTGTGTGGAGGAGACAATGTTGGTTATTGGGCATGCTATCAGTTTTGGACCAGTGAAAAGGAGAACTATGAAGTTATGTGGGCACGTTGAAAAGACTGAGGTGCTGATTCTGGTAGATTCTTGAAGTGTAGGTACCTTTATTAGTGATCAGTTGGCAAAGAAGCTTCAAGTGTCTATTGTTCCTTTGAGGTGGCTCAATTTCTAACAGCAAATGGGAGTCCTATGGTTTGTAATCAGAAGGTGGTGAATCTGAAATGGTATTCTCAAGGCCACACTTTCACTTCTACTGTGGGAATCTTGTCATTGAAATGTTTTGATATGAAACTTAGGGAAGATTGGTTGGAAGCTTGCAGCCTAATGTGGGTCCATTGGTCCAAGAAACTAATAAAGCTTACTTACAATGGAAAAGAATTGCATTGCAAGGGTTGAGACAAGAGGTGGATCAATGTGCTGCCATTAGTAGAGGCAAGCTGCAAGGGTTACTAAGAAGACAGGCATACAGTTTTAGTTCTTGGATCTTCAGTCTGTGTTGTTAAGGATGAAAACGAAAAAAAAAAATCCCGAACCAAACCACCGTTTTCGTTAAGGATGAAAACGGGAAAAAAAATCCCAAACCAAACCACATCATTTTCTATATTTAATCCAATCAAATCCACATTTTTCAAACAAATTTGAATTCAGTTCAAAATTTGAAACACCAAATTCAAAATCAGTTTAGACATTTTTAGACCATTTTCTACTTTTCTACTTTTAATTCAAAAATATCCCGAATACAAAATTCAGTTTGAAAGCGTAACCCAGCTGCAGTGTGGTTGTGCCCTCCCTCATTGGTGTTGCGGCGTCATATATAAGCAGCTTGCTGCCTTGTCGCTGGTTGGGACGTCGAGGTGGTACTAAAAAACTAGCATACTCACACACACTGCTTATACTTGCTTAGTCTGAGTCCCCATCCGCACGGGCCCAATGTGGGTGGCCGAAGCCCATGAAGCACACAACAGCCGAGTATGCTGCCTGCTTGGTGCTCGGTCAAGTTTAATTATTTTATATTTACCACCACATTTTCTTTTTTATTTTTTGTATGATTTTTGTATGTATAAGTCTAATATCTCGTGCTCAAAAAATATTGGCTTAGGTATGCATAAGCTATGTAAGCTATGACAATGCAACACAACTTTAAAAAAACATTGTGAATTGTATATGAACTATTGTTAATTGTTATGCACTTGGTACTATGGGGCGGTATTCTGTATTTATTTTTCTTATACCGACCGTGTTCGACATAATTCCGTTCGAATTGGTTCGTTTTCGAAATACTCGATTTTCCGTAAGTTCGCGTTCGTTTTCGTGTCCGGCTTTACCGTTTTCGCTTTCGTTTTCGTATTCAAATGTAAAAGTAGAAAACGGTTGAGGGGTTTTTCGACCGTTTCCGTCCGTTTTCATCCTTATGTGTTGTTGCCTGAGGAAGTTGGGATAGTTGTTTTGCATGATGGCCAAATTCCTGAGGAGATGCAGTCTTTGTTGGAGTCCTATGAGAATCTGTTTCAGACTCCTACCTTCATGCCTCCCCCAAGACCCATCATCAGATACAGTTGTTGCTTGGATCCCAACCAGTCAACATCAAGCCTTACAGGTACTCTCGTGTGCAGAAAGATGAAATAGAAAGGCAGTTGATGACTGAGATGTTGAGCAATGGCATAATCAAACCAAGCACTAGTCCCTATGCATCACCTGTGTTGTTGGTGAGGAAGAAAGGATGGCACTTGAAGGTTTTGTGTAGATTATAGGCACCTTAATGCTCAGACTATCAAGAACAAACATCCTATTCCTATAGTGGAGGAGCTCATTGATGAATTAGCTGGAGCAAAGTGGTTTACCAAGTTGGACTTTAGAGCTTACTATCACCAGATCTATATTGATGTTGCAGATACTCACAAAACAGCTTTCAAGAACCACAATGGTCTCTATGAATTCTTGGTCATGCCCTTTGGTCTAACCAATGCTCCTGCCACATTTCAAGGCATTATGAATTTGATCTTTGCCGCTCTCTTGAGAAAAGGGGTTCTTATGTTTATGGATGACATCCTCATCTGTTCCAGTACCTTGTCTAGCATGTCAAGTTACTGTCCTTAGGGCTCACAAATTTTATATCAAGTTGTCTATATGTTCTTTTGCTCAACAGGAGATAAAATATTTAGGCCATACCATTTCTGCCAGAGGGGTCTCTACTGAACTTGCTAAAGTATTGGCTGTGGAGCAGCGGCCAACTCTAACTTGTTTATATCAAGTTGTCTAAATGTTCTTTTGCTCAACAGGAGATAAAATATTTAGGCCATACCATTTCTGCCAGAGGGGTCTCTACTGAACCTGCAAAACTACTGGCTGTGGAGCAGCGGCCAACTCTAACTTGTTTGAAAGAGCTCAGGGGGTTCCTAGGCTTGACAAGGTATTACAGAAAATTTATTAAGCACTATGGGTTGATTAGTAGACCTCTATCTGATCTTCTCAAGAAAGAAGTACCTTTTGTTTGGACATCCTTACTGAGACAACTTTTTAGCAGTTGAAGACTGCCTTGAATCCTTGATTCAGGCACCGGTTTTGGCTCTTCCAGACTTCTCTAAACAGTTCATTTTGGAAACAGATGCAAGTGATGTTGGGTTTGGGGTTGTCCTTATGCAAGAAGGCCATCCCATATAGCTTATTTGAGTAAGGCTGTTAGTCCAAAGAATCAGACATTGTCTACTTATGAAAACGAATGCATGGCTATCATTGTGGCAGTGGATAAGTGGCGCCCATATCTCCAACACCAGGAGTTTGTGATCAGGCCCATATCTCCAACACCAGGAGTTTGTGATTAGAACTGATCACAAAAGCTTACTCCACTTGACTGAACAGAAAATTTCCACAAGCTTCAACAAAAGACTCTTTTTAAGCTTATGGATCTCCAATTTAGAATTGTCTTTAAGCAGGGCTCAACTAATATGGCTGCTGATGCTTTATCTAGGCTCCTAACTCAGTGTGGGCTTTGTCCTTCTGTGAACCAGATTGGTTGCAAAATGTTAAGTTGGGTTACCAAGAAGATCTTGAGGCTGTGAAAATAGGCATTGTAAGAGACGGTTACTTGAATGATAACCTCTAAAATTCAGAGTTTTGTTTCTTGGAGCTCAGCAGCAGGTAATAACCTCTGTCGGCTGTAGCTTATGCACACAAGAAAACACAGTGAAATAATAAATGAATACATAAACCAGTTCTGCATGCAACTGCACACAAACTATAAGAGAAAGCACAGAGGCGTGTCGCATGATCTCTTTGAAGCAATTCGCCAGAGACTTCACAGCGTGCTGCTGCATCGGATCACACTTCGTTCAGTCAGAGCTGCAAAAACTAAAGGGAATTGAAAAGAAGACAACGTCGTCGTACAACTGGCGTCTACGCCTGGTTAATCTTAATCCATGGGCGGCATTGCTGTATGTTCAAGTAATAATTAACTAAAGAAAGCAAACTACACAGAACTGCTAATAAATTGTATGTAACAAATTGTTTTCTGAATCTATTAATCTGTTGAACAGGTATCCTGCGACCGCCACGATCAATGGACTGAACCATGTGGTAGAGAGATGACACACGAATAATAAGCTGGCATCACTAAAAATCATGCATCAGCGTGGATGGAGCACGTTAATGGTGCTACTAGCCAGTACGCTTTTGCCGACGTGGCCCCACTAGGGCTCGTAGTTGAAGTTGTTAGGCTGGCCTAATTACCTACCAGGCCACACAACACAGCAATGTGTTTGTTTAGGTATGTCGTCGACCAGACATGCATCTCCAATAAACCGGCACCTAAAAGCTCTGCTTGCTCAGCCAAGCAAGCATTTTCTGAAAATATGCCACATCTCCCACAAGACAATTGGGTAGTGCTGAAAAACATGAGCCTGAATAGTGCCTTCATCACCCTTTTAAAAGCTCCTGTCTCAGATGATATATATGCATGTCACAGCATTCAGAGTAAGAACATTAGGACGAGACAAGAAAGGTATATGCCGGTGGTGCTGCACTGGCCGGGAAGCTAATGGAATTCCAGCTCTCAGGTTGTACTACTGCTTCAGTTTTATTTATTAATTATCCATGTTTTTGTTCCTCTTTGGCTTTTTATTTGTTAGATTTGCTAACTGCTAAAACATACCTACAAAGAATAAGGAACGTTGGAAAAACGACGTCAAGGAAGCTTTGCTAGTGGGAGGTGTGTGGTCGGCAGTGCACACCTTCGTAGTCCATGCATGTTCCAGTTCTTTCCACTTAAAATTTGGGTGCCTATGTTCTCTAAACAAATTTGGATAGCTCCTTCTAGGTATTCTGAAGGAAAAGCAATGCTATATATGGTCTGGTCATCCACTTGTTTGCAGCATCCGTGAAGCTAGCTGGCTGGGCAAGCACTTTTGTCACTTTGTGTTCGATATTGCTTTAGTCAATCCAGTAAGGGTTCATTAACATGTCTAAAATCTTTGAACGTTGCATATATGGAGTGGTCAACTGCATACTTCCAAGCTTGCAATGCAAGTGGCCAGCTGAAAGGGAGGCCTAGTTTCTGAACTTTGTCACAGGAAGCAAGCATGTGCAGCCATTTCAGGCTGAGGTTTTTGAGCAGAGTTGGCATCAAACTGGCCTATCTCCAGTTCTCCACAGCAAATTGACCCATCATCTATGCCCACTAACCTGCACAATTTCATTATCGTTTGAAGACTAACTATGCAATGCACAAATTAGTATAAATCTTTTATGAAAAAAATAATTAAGAGCCAAAGCATTGGCCGACGCTGTAAATTAAAACGACCTTGAGCAGTTCCCCCCATAGCAGGCATAGAACTAGAAGTGCCCGTGACGGCGTGCATGTTCCAGATCATGTATTAGTATAATAAACACGGGAAAGTGAGTGACAGTGCACAGAAAAAGGTCGAGCTTTTTCATGTGATTATATACGGTGCAATCCAAATCTCCGGTTAATTTAAATTGCCTGATAATGACGCAACCAATCAGCAACAATTCCTGTTAAAAAACTACGGCCACAGTTCAGCCAGTACTGCCCACCTGCGGCATTTAGTTGTCCTAGAATATTCAGGGCAAAACAAAAAGAGGCAAAAGGGGTTTCCATTTCTATGTTAAATTTTCAGGTAGATGGATGGATTCTATATAAAGATATGAATTGATGATATATTGCGTGCTGAAAGCACTCCCGCTCTCCAAACATATATATAATTCATATTATTCCTATCCAATGGTGGCCTGAATTTATACCTGATCCATTTGTTCTTTTCCTTTAAATAAATTTCATCCAAAAGTAAAAAAAGAAGGAAGCGGTGGATATATATAGAGTCCAAAAAGGCATGTACTCTTGTCTGGTCAGCACTAACTCAACCATATTCGGGAGGCCGTATCGTATCGTGGATTATTTACTGCTGGCTGGTTTGGTGTGAGAGAAAAACACTGTTCCCGGCTGGAAATTTACGATCGTTTACGAGCAAGCGAACAGGCCGGATCCATCAGATGATGCGCTGTATGTCACTTTGAGACATGAATTGATGGCACTCGTGTCAACCTCCAGTCCTCCACGGGAAATAGAGTCCAGCAGCTAGCCGTGAAAGGGAAATCTACAGGACGATGGCTATGTCCAATATCAGAATTTGTCTCGATTCAGTGCAAAAAAGGAGTACAAGATGCGACAAGGTTGATGTACGGGTTACTGGTTTAGTCAAGGCCATGCTGCATATTAACCTGCATTGTTGTTAGTTGCCTATGCCACTAAATCATAACGTGGCAACCATCATATAGTAGAAAAAGGGTGTATACGTAGTTAGATTGCAATGATTCCATAAATTTGATTACAGAAGTGGTAGTTAAAAAATGTAAATATTTTTAGAAAATAAAGTAAAAAAATATATTAATGGAAACCGTGATATGTCTTGATTTTTTTGAAGGTTTAAGGTACAAAGCACAAGGAACTTTCCAATGTCATAAAATGCGTGGGGAAATGATGAAACGCAAAGGGAATTTTGGATAATGTTTTTAGGGGTGTTGCACTAAGAGCATCTACAGCAGTTCCCCAGTAGGACTCTTAATCTCCATAAAACTGTCATATTAGGGGAGATGAGACAAATTTTCTGCTCCAGCAGTTCTCCAATATGGCTCCTTTTTTTGTGGCCACCAAAAAACAGCACATCTCCCCACAAATGAAGGGGAGTTACATCTCCCCCAATAAGTTGGGGCCCACCCCGCACTTTCTCTCTCCCTCTCGCCTCTCTCTATCTTCCGTCGAGCCATGGCACTGCCCCTACCCGCTGGAGCCAAGCCGGAGAAGAAGGGAAGAAGGGGATTCGGAGGCATGCCGAATAGCTGGACCCACCGGAGCCATGCCATGCCGAAGAAGAAGAGAAGAAGGGGATCCGGAGGCAGGCCGTGAGCGCCATCGCCGTCGCCCCTTGTATCTAGCAGATCACGGTCGATGGGGAGCCATGGCCATGGCCGTCGGCTCGCCTTAACTCCTTGCCTCGCCCGCCTTCTCTGACACCGGCAGCGACATCGACGCTGACTCATCCCCGCGCTCGCGCCGCTCGATGACCTCTTGCTCTGGTGCCTCCTGATCCGGCCACTCTGGCTTCGGGACCTCCTGTTCCGGCCGCACCACCCCAAGCTGCTCCGGCGGCCCACCTCCTGCTACGACACGGGATCAAGCGGCACCGGCCCAGCCACTCCACCTCCTGCTCCCTCGCGAGATCCCCCGGCCGCAGTGCGGTTCCCCAAGTCTGCCTCCATCGGGGAGGACTGCCACTTCTGGTGCCTACGGGACCTCGTCGCCGGCCATGGTCATGTCGTGCGTCGGGAGGAGGACGAGGGGAGAAGAAAGGGAGAAAAAAAAAGATAAACTGGCAAGTAGGATTCATTGTATTGGTGATGAGTATTGGGGAACTGCTGGAGTAACACCCTAGTAAAACCCCCAAACAGTATTCATGGCCACTGATACACCCATATTGGGGAGATGGCCCACCCATATTGGGGAGATGGATTGGGGAGGTGCTGGAGATGCCCTAACCGTGCATATTGTTCCCTCCGTCCACTTTACCCACAAAACAATTAGTACAATATTAACTAAGTTTATAGTAAATAGTATTAACATTTATGACCCAACTAGGTTTATATAAAAATATATTTTATAATTACTTTTAGAAAAAATCCAAATTACTCCCTTTAAGTGGGACCTGTGTCCAGATAACTCCATAAACTAATATTTGGTTTAATTTACTCTCTTCCAATATTTCAGCTGATCCAATTTACACCTTAAAAAGATTTTTTTGTTTCTCTATGTACAAATTGTATTCTTGTTTCAAAATTTGTGAGGTGATAGACAACATCATATTTTGTGTTAGAAAATATATTATGAGTTTTCCATCATTATATTTTGTATGATATTGTATCTCTACTATTATTTATTATTAAATTTCCCAACGTATCAATATAGTGACAGAAGATAATATAGATTTTTTCTAATATAACCCATAACTATCACTTCACAAAATTGGATATTTAAACTCAGGATAATGTTGGCCCATGTGCGTCGGTTCATTCTCATCCACTCATCCGCTGTCTCATAAAACAACACGCACGCATAGGGGCTTTGTCCGAAAATTCGCCAAATCGACCTCCAGCCAGCCCATTTGTCTCTCTCCGTTTCCGCTTCCTCTCCCTCCCTCTGGCTCCACTGCTCCGCTTCACCTCGGCCTTGGCATGCGGTGCTCGCTGTGACTCGGTCCGGTGGAAGGACAACATGTCGGCCTCGGCGTTGTCACCCTTGGCAGACGAGGAGAAGCAGGATGCGGCGCCCATCAGGCACTGCAAGGGCGTCAACAACCTTGACAAGGTCATGCTCCTTGAGGTCTGAGGCAGTTCCGCAGAGGTACCCGTGTGCCACTCCCGCGAGTCACCGGGCATGTTCCGGCTATCGGATCTCGATGTAGATCTATGGCGCTATCGGATCTCGGTTGCTGCCTTAGCATTCCCCTCCCCTATGTTGCATATGTATGTTTTAAATATTTCAGACGTTTCAGATGTATGTTACAATTGTTTCATCTTAATGTTGTAAAAGTAGATCGAGAGATGTTGTATATGTTGCAAGTGTTTCAGAAGCATGTTGCAAGCGGTGTTGTAAATGTTTCATCTATTTCTAGACGTATGTTATAATCATATTTTTATCTGGATGTTGCATATGTTTCACACATGTGTTGCAATAGTATATTCCAAATGTTTCAGTTATTTTCAGTCTTATGTTGCAGCAAGTGGTTTCATGTTGCAAGTTGCAATTTTAGATGTTTCATATGTTTTACACACATGTTGTAAGTGTATGTTCCAAATATTTCATCTATTTTTAGACGTTCTTTGCATTCAAATGTTTTTCATGTTGCAAGTTTTTATTTTGTTCGGTCGGGGGCGAGCCAAGGGCAAGCGGACTGGGGCGTGCTACGTGCCAGGGGGCTGGCGGATGGTGGTGCTGTGGTCGGGGTGCGTTGGGGCGTGCTTGTCCTCAGCTACTCATCCCGGCTCCTGAGTGCCGCCCATGGAGAGAGAGATGAGGGGGTGGGGGGGGGGGGGGGCAGGCACAGAGATGGGGGCGAAGGCGGACGGGATCAGGGCGAAGGCGTATGGGGGCGGGTTGCGCGGTCGCCCGGACATCTAGGCGCTAGCCACGCCCTTAAACTCATCTTACGCGTGAGAAGAAACTAGACCTACTGAAATAGTTGGGGGAGAAATCGAACCAAACATTAGTTTAGGGAGTTATTTGGACCCGTGTCAAACTTGAGGCTAGTAATATGAACTTTTTTCTCAATTTTAATGGTACTTCTTATTTTGTATCATACGTTAAGTTGTTGACTTCTCAAAGAGTGAGAATTGCGTCGCTTGTGGGTGGAGGGAGTATTTCCTATCGGCTCGACATCTAGAAAATATTTTGTGATGACTTTTGGTATTTGTAGACGGTTTTTAAGCAATCAGGGAAATTCTGTTTTCTCCGATAGTGACAGATGCATATGACATGCTTGGCACATTTATATTTACTAGCGCGTCAGCCAATCTCTCTGCTCCGGCAACGACGACAGATGTAGTATATATCTTCTTCTATGCATTGATATTGATTGATTTAGATGGAACCCAAATTAAAGCACAACATGAGAACCAGCCGAGGAGGCAGGACAGAATGACAGATATGCATGGCACAAGGAGTTCTGTTGTTAGAGCAACTCAAAGAGTTTTTCTAAATCTCACTCTCTAAATCATTATTTAGAGGGTCATTTGCATAAAAATTAATTTCTATATCTTTTCAGTCTCCAACAGTTTTTCTATATCTCATGTGCACTCTAGAGAGTCATTCTCGTCTTCTATTTTTGGCTAGCGAAAAATCCAAAATAGAAGATGGCTATATTTGGATGATCATTTAGAAAAACCTGTTGGAGGTTAGTTTTTCACAAAAATCTCTATTTCTAACGATTAGAAAGGATATGGAAAGTCTCTTGGAGATGCTCTTATATAACTGACTAACATGCCACGTACTCCCAACATGCTCCCTCCGTGTCCTAAATAACTGTCTTTTTCGATTTTCGAGAAATAGATTTGACTAAATATATATAAAAATAATCTATTTTTATAATAAATTTATTTGAAGATACAAATGTTGTACGTATTTTCTATAAATTCAGTCAAAGATACGGTACGGAAATCTTATTTAGCGACGGAGGGAGGAACATAGAGATGGCACACACCTTGGATTTGGATCACCGACGCCGCCGCGTACAGACGTGACAACTGGGGAAGGAACGTCTAGTCTAGATCGAATGAGCATCGTCGATCAGATACAAATACAATCAGAACAGCAGTCCGCCTTCACCAGTCACCACCGCTAGGCTCTCCTCCGTATGGTGATGAGGGGCACAATGCATGCATGCAAGACGATCGATCGATAGATGACGAGTACCATGCATCTATCCTGACAGATCAAACACGGTATTGATCGATTCTTGAATGTGATAACAAATCAGACTGACCTGTTCTGTCAGATAGCTTGTTGGGTCACAGATATTTTCCCCGTCTTATCAGGTACTAGCTCAATCCTAGCTAGACAAATAAATACTGCATGCCGGTGCACTCGATAGCTACCTAGCTGCACAGCCTATTGGAGAATTCGATCCAGCATAAATATATGAGTGCAAATTGTTCGGTCTAAACACGTTACCGTGGCAACCGGCTTGCACGCACGCATGAGCCAAAGAGACACTTGCTTGTAGCCGTGGTTATCGCGATAAGGATGCACTAGTATTAGTTACGTGGACAACAGAGCCTGAAACTTCGCTCCCATAGTACAGTAATATTTAAGCAAGCATATATGTAGTTAACATATTCATCTGAGGTTATCAACATATGGAGTGTAATCTCATCTCAAATCAAATAGTAAAATATACTAACATGCACGCAGCCGCCGCCGGGCAACACCACCGCCGCTAGCCCTTGCTCCTCGCAGTCGCCCCCCTGCCCCATCTAGGGGCTCTCTCCTTTCTCTCCCCGGTGCGTCCACCGGTGATAGGAAAGGAGAGGAGTCTCATCTCTCTTCTTCGTAGTTTTCAGATCTAATTTGTTTAGGGTTTGACCCAAATAAATCTAACAACGAAATCAGATGATTGTGATGAGGTTATCGTTGCAGGTGTCGATTTCATTGGCAGACGGCCAATTTGTGGTCATTATCAATAAGAGGAGGGGAGATTTGGGGCACTACTCCCAACAAGGACAGCTACTCTGGATCGTCGATCTCATCGTGATTTGCATGCATGGACCTTCCTTTTTGGCATGCATGCATGACATAAGAGTCACTGTATACTTTATCTTTAAGTTTCTAACCAAACAAGCGCCCTTTTTTATTGTTTTTTCCAAATCAAAATTATAAAAGAGATAAGCATAATTGTAGAGTATACCAGTAATAACGTTCCAAACGGCCGCCTGAAACTGGCATGTATGGGCGAAGAATGCCTGCAGGCTCATCATCAGCATCTACCGTGCGTCGGCTTACTCCAACGCCTGCAGTTTTATACACCCACGTCGTCGTCAAGGTCAGCAGACAGCAGCACCATCACGTCGATGGAGTGTGACCCGCGCAACCATCCGCGCCGTCACCGCGGAGCTCGGAGCTCCTGTATGTGCACGTATTATATTATCATATAATAAGCTGCCTGCTGAATGGTCTTCACCATACAAAGATAAAAATAGATGGAAGCGGAGCGGATATGTAGCTAGGCTGGCTGATCGGACCAGAAGCAAAAATTATCCGAGCTATCTTCGTCCCTCTTCGTCAGCACATCGTCGGTCAGTGTGTGACTAGCCACTGCCGGACTCACTGGTTCTGCCGAGTGCCAGAGGCACTCGACAAACAATACTTGGCAAAAAATGCGTCGGCAAATGCGTCTTTGTCGAGTGTCTTTTGTCGGGTACTTAGCAAAGGCCCTGCCGAGTGCCCGGCACTTGGCAAAGTTGGAACCGAAAAAAACCCGAAAAATGAGAATTTTTACCGAAAAAATAGAAATTTTTTTAATTGATGGAGGCCCCCACCGGTCAGTGCCCACCCATCTCTAGCATTTTTCGCGTAAATTTCACGGCTACGCAGCCGATGGGATTCGAACCCGAGACCTCCCGCTGCGCACAAACCTCCTCTACGACTACACCACACTGTTACTTGTGTCTGGATTCCGTTTTAGTTCCCAATATATTATACTAAAATGAGTGTAAATTGCTTGTTTGAGGCCCTAAACGAATTCAAATAAAAAAGTTGTAAACTACAAAGTTTCATAACTTTTCGAGATCTACACTTTTAGTTTAGGAAGTTTTTTCCATCCGAGGTCGTTTACAAAATTTGAATTTTAAAATTTGGAAATTCAAACGCAGTTTTGCATGACAAGATGTTTTCAAATCAAAAAGTTGTCAACTACAATGTTTCATAACTTTTCGAGATCTACAGAGTTTATTTTGGTTGTTTTTCCATCCGAGGTCGTTTGAAAAGTTCGAATTTTAAAATTTTGAAATTCAAACACAGTTTTGCATGACAAGATGATTTCAAATAAAAAAGTTGTCAAATACAAAGTTTCATAACTTTTCGAGATCTACAAAGTTTATTTTGGTTGTTTGGTCATCTATTCATCCGACATGGTCGTTCTAACATTGTTCACAAATCTTATATATCTCTCTTGTAGTTTCATAAACTACAAGAGAGATATGTTAGATTTGTGAACAAATTTATTTTCACTTTGTCATATGAAGAAAAGACCAAAACAAACATTATACATCTTGATGAGTTATACAACTTTGTAGTTGAAAACTTTTTCATTTAAATTAATTTACTGCTTTAAAATGTGCTTTGGAATTTTCTTTGCCGAGTGTAAAAAAAAAACACTCGGCAAAGAGCTCTTTGCCGAGTGTAAAAAAAAACACTCGGCAAATAAGCTTTTTTTGCCGAGTGTAAATTGCTTGTTTGAGGCCCTAAACGAATTCCAATAAAAAAGTTGTAAACTACAAAGTTTCATAACTTTTCGAGATCTACACTTTTAGTTTAGGAAGTTTTTCCATCCGATGTCGTTTACAAAATTTGAATTTTAAAATTTTGAAATTCAAACGCAGTTTTGCATGACAAGATGTTTTCAAATAAAAAAAGTTGCCAACTACAATGTTTCATAACTTTTTTAGATCTACAAAGTTTATTTTGGTTGTTTGGTCATCTGTTCATCCGACATGGTCGTTCTAACATTGTTCACAAATCTTATATATCTCTCTTGTAGTTTCATAAACTACAAGAGAGATATGTTAGATTTGTGAACAAATTTACTTTCACTTTGTCATATGAAGAAAAGACCAAAACAAACATTGTACATCTTGATGAGTTGTACAACTTTGTAGTTGAAAACTTTTTCATTTGAATTAATTTACTGCTTCAAAATATGCTTTGAAATTTTCTTTGCCGAGTATAAAAAAAACACTCGGCAAAGAAGCTCTTTGCCGAGTGTCAAAAAAAATACTCGGCAAAGAAGCTTCTTTGCCGAGTGTCAAAAAAAAAATACTCGGCAAAGAGCTTCTTTGTCAAGTATAAAAAAATACTCGACAAAAACGTCTTTACCGAGTGTAAAAAAACAACACTCGGTAAACCATTTGACACTCAATAAAGAGCCGAGCGGCGTCCATCTTGCCTTGCCTACGTAACCAACAAAACTAGCACGTGTTATACGATACGACGTGCACGGTGCACGTACGAGTCTAATTAATAATATGTATATATATATATATATGTACACGATTTTTTCATGGCTTCGGCAGGGATACGATGTTCAAGAGTCGTAATGTTAGCTTGTGAACTTGGAGCAATGGGACCTGGCAATCACACGGTCCTGGATGCAGGTACGTACGTACCGTGTGCATCGTCGCATGGTCCCGAATTCTGCAGTGGCATCGTCGCATGCAGATGCAGGGCAAAAGGGCGTGTATGTTGACGGTGTCTCGGTTGAGCTATGGCTATAGGAAAAAGTTGCTGTGGATTATGATCTGTGGGAAAGCTGTTGTGGGCTATGAGCTATAGAGAAGCTGAAAGCTGCTTGGTTAAGTATAAAATATACCTTCTATCTTTATCTATCTTAAAACAACTATGAAAGAGCTTTTTATTTCACTAATTTCAAAAGGCAAAAAGCCAAAAGCCAAAAACAGGGTCAAATCAGCTTTCAAAAATATACTACGGAAAAACAGCTGCTTCTAAAAAAACACCATCCAAAACACAGTCCTTTTGGTTGAGCTTTTAACTTTTATGACCAAAAGCCAAAGCCAAGAGCCCAACCAAACAGATCCTGAGCGTGGTTAGTCGGTGGTCAAGGTGGACCAAGGCAGCTGTCGGACCATGCTAAAGGTGCAACAACAGCCATCCAAACACTTATTTTGCCTCATATATATCCTACGCCATTAGTCATCCATACGATCAAAATAATCACACAGCCAAATTTCTGGGCACACCACAAAATATGAACAGCCACCTTAACAAGCTAAGTTTCACAGGTTAATACCTTCCTTCTCACATAAGCGCCCTGTTTGCTTGTTGGTTTCAGCCAGTCCAAACCAGTCAGCCAACAGTGTTTTCCTCTCACAATAAACCAGCACTAGCCAGCCCAAACCAGCCCAAAAACCAACCAGCGAACAGACCGAAGAACTTGAACACACAAACATGCAGAGTATCAGCACTTGCATTACACAACCAGCCACACTTACCTTTATTCTCCTTGGTAGACAAATGTTCACCAACAAGAACCCTCTGATCTGGTGTCATTGGGATTGCCTCTAGTCTCTGCCATAATGCTGCATGAGGATCAGTAAGCTGTGGCATTGGGGGAGGAGCAGTGGCGGTAAGTGTTTCCCGAAGTGACTATTGTAGCAGTAATTTCATCAGTGGAATCTACAAAACGGCTTGTTTTTTTTTTGGCTTCTTAGCTAGTGAGTTCTTGGCTCTTGGACGCTTCCTACTAGCTTGACTTGTGCTGGAAGATGTACACATGCTGGTATATGTGTACCATCCAAGGCTCCTATGCGTCCCTAAGAAAAATATTTTTAAAAAATAAATTAGATGGACTTCACACCTAAAGTATACTCGAAACATTGATTATCAATGTTGGTATACCTCAAAGTAAGGGTGAAATCTCCCCGGAGAACTTGTTATCTTTGAATGTGTCTCAGCAGATATGATGCATATAAGATCACGAGCAAGGGTACAAAGGGCATCTAAAACAAGATGGAAATACCTACTAACAGTTTTACTTGACCTAATGGACTCAAAATCAATTGATCTGTTTGACCAATGTTGCCCGACAACATGAATAAACATGGCAACTTGTTCCTCTATTGTCACATGAAAAGTCTCTTCATGCAAGGCACGTGATCTAAGTTCATCACATAGTTTATGGAAGACAACTTTCCTCATACGCAACTCATTTATGCGATGGGCCTCGGTACCATGATACAAACGATTTACAGCATGTTCGCTTGGTCGTATTTGGCTTATAAGCCATGACTTATCATCTAACGAACATTATTTTTTTTCTCACACCAAACCAGTCAACAGTACTTTCAGCCATGGTTTATCAGCCAAACAAGCCCAAACGAATAGGGCGTTAGGCGTGACAATCTTTCAACATCTCTATCTATCATGGAAGCATAAGTTCCCAATTTTTTTTTTATAATTTGACCCTTTTTTGAAGGAAATTTACGTTTGCCCCCCTAGAAGACGTAAACTCATCTTTGGACCCTAGGGGTTGGCGCCAGAACTCACGGCGTCGAGGTAACACATCTCGACGCCACAGATCTGGGCTCCGAGGTGCTTGGCCGTGCACAGCAGGACATCCTAAGGCCACGTTCGCTTGTCTTAAAAATGGCTTGTTCGGCTTCTTTTTTCAGCCGGAACAGTGTTTTTCTCTCACAACAATTCAGCCGGAACAGTGTTTTTCAGCCAGTTTCAGCCAAGTTTCAGACCAGCGAACGGGGCCTAAGTGACGTTGATGTGGCCGAGGTATCCTAAGTGGCGTTGATGTGGCTAGTACCACGACACCAGAATACATGGCTCTGAGCTCGGTGCCAGCGACGAAGATGATAAGACGTGCAAGAGGTAGCAGGCCCACACACAACACACCGCTCTCCTCTCCTCCTCTCTGACACGGACGATAGGTGTCTGTCAGTCTGCCACCGCGCGCGCTGTCACTTCAAAAGCCATCCCCTCTTTTTGATCAAGGTCCGAGGCCGGTTGTCCCTGTGGGCGACGACCCATCCACGCTCTTGCTTCAAAAGTCATCAGCCTGTTTGTACTCCATGCAGATACAATTATATACGATTATGAATTATTACTGTTGATTAATTTAATATAAAACAAAAATATTATTCTGATACAAAATTTACTAACGTTTACAGCCAAATGAATTACGGCCCGGGTTGCATCGGCGTGGGGTGGCAGGGGCACGTACTGTACGGAGTACTTGTTTATTCGCGGGGAGAACGTACTGTACGGAGTACTTGTTTATTTGACGCCGCAGGAGGAGTACATCTTTTTACCGCGGGGAGAACGTACTGTACGGAGTACTTGTTTATTTGTCGCCGCAGAAGGAGTACATCTTTTTACCGCGGGGAGAACAGCCGGTTGGCTCGTTTAGTTCGGTGAAATTTTGGAATTTGGCTATCATAGCATTTTTGTTTTATTTAGTAATTAGTATTCAATTATGAATTAATTAGATTCAAAATGTTTGTTTCGTGATTTTTAATTAAACTGTATAATTAAATTTTTTTTTGCCTACATTTAATGCTCTAGGTACGTATCGTAAAATTAATCCACGACTACAGTGATCCCTCATCAATCAATCCTAGAAAAAAAGACTGGACGGTGGACGTACTCGTACTACTAGGGCCTGTAGTTTTCTTCTTTCTGACGACGATGGACCCACACGACGGTGATCCGTTTTTTCGATCCTGGCAGGGACCGGCTCACATGTGGTGAAGCGGTCGGCGTGCCCGTCCGTGCAATCAGAGCCCGAACCAATCTCGAGCATCGTGGCGTTCAGTTTATAGGTGGTTCCTTCGACTAAATTTTAGTATTTGTTTCATCGGATATTTGAATACAAGTACGAAGTATTAAATATAGATTAAAAAAATAACTAATTGTACAAATTAAGACGAATTTTTAAGCCTAATTAGTGTATGATTTGACAATATGGTGCTACAGTAAATATGTGTTAATAATAGATTAGTTAGGCTTAATAAATTTGTCTCGTAAATTAATCTTCATCTGTGTAATTAGTTTTATAATTAACTCATGTTTAGTCCTCCTAATTAGCATCCGAACATCTGATATGACATAGACTAAAATTTAGTCCGTGGAACTAAACGTCTTAAGTTTAGATAATTTGGGACGAGCAGGGGCTAGATGATTTGACGCTATAGCTCTCCACCTGCAGGGGCAAAAGCAGCATGTACCGAACGCGCGCATGGTGGCAGACTGGCAGGCACCTGCCGTCCGTGTCATAGGGGAGGAGAGGAGAGCGGTGTATGGTGTGTGGGCCTGCTACCGCTTGCACGTCTCATCACCTCCACATCATCTGACGACTCCGAGGTCAGCGCCAAGATCTGTGGCGCCGAGCTCGGAGCCATGTATTCTGGCGCCGAGGTACCGGCCATGTCAACGCCACCTAGAATGCCCTGCTATGCATGGCCAGGCACCTCGGAGCCAAGATCTGTGACGCCAAGACGTGTTACCTCGACGCAATGAGTCCCGGTGCCGACTCTAGGGTCAAAGATGAGTTTACGCCTTTAAGAGGGCCAAACGTAAATTTTCTTCAACGAAAAGACCAAATTGTAAAAAAATTGGGACATAAGTTATGGCCCTTCTTCTTTTTCTTGATTTAATCTTATACACATTCATGGCTAGTCACAATAATACCAGTAATTAATCTTCTCCACATATAATGGCAGTAGTCCAAGTAATATTGCAAGTATAATTTTGTTTGACCCATCTAAAAGATATGTTCACAAAAGGATGAAATCAGTAATAAACTAGCAAGACATTACATGGATTCACCACATGTCAGCATGGAATTATTTCTCCATCAGAAAATCAATGGCAAAGGGGGGAAATGGATTTACCTTCTCTGGCTGCCGGAGGTTGCCACGCTTGAACCTTCTTTCGCCCGGTTCATTTGGGCTTGTTTGGCTGATAAGCCATGGCTGAAAGTACTGTTGGCTGATTTGATGTGAGAGAAAAATATTGTTCGTTGGCTGAAAAAGTACGGTTTATAAACCAAACAAGTCCAAACGAACAGGACGTTTAGCTGCAGGGACTGATTTCTGCGCATGACCCAACACTACGAGATAATGGATGTTCAACTGGTTGACTGATTTGTTTCAGATCTGCACACATGGAAGAAAACCAGACTCAACAGCCATGACTGACTGGGGAGGGGAAGCCATACCACTGAGGTGGAAGTAGATGAGAAGCAGGACAAAGTGCGTCACCATGAGAGAGACCTGAGATGGGGAAGCGCTGCAGACTGATCTTGGGCGCGACGGCCGCCCTTGGGTGCGGCAGCGAGCCCCCCTAGGAGTGCATCGGCCTAGCCCCTTGGCACGGCAGCGCGGTCCCCTAGGCACGGCATCGGAGGGGCGGCGGTCGGATGGGAAGATCGGCCGAGCAGTCTTTTTTTCACGGAGGAAGGTGAGGGAGGGGACAGGGGAGAGCGGTGGGCTGCCTTTTTTATTTGATGGGAAACTCGCTTTGGCACGCCACGGGCCTCGCGGTGGCAAAAATGCCCGCCACACTTTTGCGGCAAAAATCTACGGTGGGATGGTTCTATGGCGATGGCGTGCCATGCCTGTATCACGAACCAAACAGCTACCAAAGTTAACGTGGCAGACTTAAAGTTAGGCGTGGCATCTAGTGGTTGGGAACCAAACATCCCCGTATTCATCTCAATCCATATGTATTTAAGTAGAGTGGAGTGGAATTAAGCTAGTTCCATTCCATTTCACTACAACACAAGTGAATTGAAGTGAATATACATGTTCAGGTTCATAAACCCGGGGTCCCTCGTGGACCGGCTTCACCAGCAAAGGCTCGGCCCAGCAGACAACGTTGCGAACAACATGCAACTCCTAGGCCGGTCCAAATACCTAAACGACAGGGCAGAGAGGCGATCCAATCTCCGACCAGAAGGCCTGGCCGAGGAGGAACGGCGCCCGCTTCCAACTTTAGCCCGCCTCTCCAACCGGAGCGCTCGTTTCTGACTCCAGCCCACCTCCGGACGGCCTCTCCGACCGGATGGCCTGCTCAAACACCTCTTTCAACTCCGACCCACATCTCCAACCAAGGATGCACCGAACCCCTGCTTACAGCTCCTCTCCGACTGGCGCAATCAAAGCCGACTGGGACCAACCGACCGGGGACGCCTGCTCGGTAAGGACCAGGAAGTGGACGGAGAAAGTAAGGTAGGGCACTCAAGTCAACCGTGATACCGAGGACCATACCCTGTATACCTACAGGACAGTACCCTACAATCTTCCTAGCATGTCAGAACCCAAACAGTGTCACGGGCGTCGACATTTTCCCTACAGTGTTGTGGGCACCATCAACTCCGATACCAGACAAACACGGTAAGGCACCCCCACGTACCTCTAGGCATCAACAGTGTTATGGGCGCCGGCATTCACCATACCAGATGAGCACGGTAAAAATCCCTTACATGTCTCTGGGCATCAATAGTATAGCAGGCACCGACATCTGCCATACCGGAAAAAGACGACGCAACCTCCCACAAGCATCTTGTACCCGACGGCATGGGAAATAAGACTTAGCACACATACACACACACTCTCTCTCTTGTAAGGTCATCCCCTTCATCTATAAAAGAGGATGCACTCTCTCCCAAAAATAGACTCAATTCACTTAGACCGATCGATTCAGTACACAACAACAGAACCACCAGGTTCAAACCTCGAGCACACGTTCAAACACTTAGCACATAGCGGAGCTCCCATCACTCTTGGCCCTTCAGGACCAGAGTCCGACCAGACCTCTTGTACCCCCATCTTTCTCCTTCTCGTTTGTAACGCCACTGCAAACTTTGAGCATCTGGGCTCAGGAATAAAGTCACCGACCGACTCAAACTGGACGTAGGGCACGTTGCCTAAACCAGTATAAACCCTGTGTCATTGAGTGCTAGTCCACATCCGATCACAACGTACAGCAAAACTACAAATATTTACATGTTGGTCACTTTCTGCATCGACATTTGGCGCCGTCCGTGGAGAAGACGCTTTACGTTCACACTTTTGGTCATCGGATGGCCCACTTTTCCACCATCTTCGCCATGGCGGGCTCAAGCGTTACGACTCGCTTTGGCTCACTGGAGTTTCCTACACTCCCACCTATTGGGATATGGGTTCCACCCATCCTCGAGCCGTCCTAGGCCTTCCTCTTCGGAAGCATGGACTTCATCGCTGATCGGCTCGGTGTATTACACCTCCTCGAGGAGGCGCTTGTTCTGACGTCCATCGGAGGGGCGTCGTCCATCAGCTCCGGGACACCCAATGACTTCAACGATGAGGCACATGCGCTTCATTCCGAGCAAACTCTCTGCTCAAATGCCGCTATGAGTAATGTACATACTGTTATTTACTTGCTATTTACTATCTTTTACCGATTATCCAGAGGGACCCCGTTGTCCCTACCACGACTGCCATGCGACCGATTCCCCTATGGCCTCGCATCCCCCATGGATGCGTACGCCTGGGGGCTCTGAAGGATGCTGACACTGCCCCCTTTCACGTCTGAATTTGTGGGGATGGCGAGCTATGCTCCCCCCTGTTTCCTCGATCTCATGGATGATGATGTTGAGAGTGACGGCTCCAGCATCGGTGATGTGGCACCTAGCCACCGTTTGTCCTGGGAGTGTGCTATGGCGGATGCCCCGGGACAGTCACCGGTGGTAGCGGAGTCCTTGCAGACTCACTCCCCTCTAGACCCTCATGCGGGGACCCTTATGCTCACATGAGAGCATGGTGAGGAGCTACGACAACGGCGATAGAACCAGCCACCACCTACACTGGCACACTCGATGCACCACACTATGCCCTGTGTGCGTAACCTGGCGAGCGGCATCCGGGGTCACGCCCGTCAGGTCCAGTGTAACATCATGGATGGGGGAACGATCCCCCATAGTTCGCTTGGGATGGCCAGAACATCGCCGCTATGGCAATGCTTCTGCGCAGCCTTTCTGAGCCGAACGACCCCCAGGAACAGGCGATCCACTGGAACCTCCGGGCACTGGTGGAAACCACCATTGTTCAACTGGCAGAGAGTGCCGCATCATGACACCGACTCGCGGCCTCTCTCCCCACCAGGGGAGTGGGGACGCACTAGATGAATCGCTCCACCCACTCACCGCTACAGCCGCTAAGCGCGGCACAAGAGGCCTCATCTACATTACGGCCTGACCTAGCGTCCGCTCTGCACTGACCGCCTGTACGTGAGCGGCTCGGGCCGAACCAAGATGCTCACAGCATCATCAGCAACCGGCATCGGTCCTGGCATGGTGATGGCGTCCATTGAGCAGCAATGATGGCAGGCCACATAGACCCCAGCCAAACCATCACGAGGAGTGGTGAAACACACCCCAAGCGTGGTAGTTGGCCAGATGCCCAGAGTCGGCTGATGCATCCAGAAAAGCACCGCTCCCACAATGCTTTGATGGAGGCTAGGACAAAGGCAAGGCCAAGCGCAAGGATCAGGATGAGGGCCCCTCCACGCAAAGGGGCAAAAAGAACAAAAAAGATCGTCATCGATCGGCCAACTCCGCGTTGGTCGCCGCGGCTGATCACACGGGCAAGCAGCCCTAGTAGGGCCTTCTAGACCACTTTAACGAGCTCATGGAGAGCCCATGCACCAACCACACCTACCCCATCAAACACCTCTACAAGGACTGCGAGCTCCTCAAGCGCCTTCTGCGATAGGCCGCCGAGCCAAAGGAAGGAAAAGGCACAGAAGCAGCTGCTAAGAAAGGGGGCGTAGCGGGTAAGGATCTAGATGACTAAAGGTCGAGGTGATCCGATTGGACGCCTACCGACTGAAGGACGACAACGGCAACATTCTCACCAACACTTGGAACAACTACATTGTTTCTTCCCCTAAAATTCAATCTTATCATTTTTTTACTTAGCGTTTGCTCCTATAAAGCGCCCGACCCGAACACTTTCAGCTCAGGTCACTCGGGGGCTCCATGGGGGTACAGTGCCACCTCTCTTTTAATTACCTTATGGTAAAACTTTTTTTACCCAAACGAAAGGGTAGTTCGTTCCTTTAATTACCTTACGTAACTTTGCTTTAAACATTCCGACCAATCGCACCATGCCTCTACCAACAGTTATGGGTAGCTGAGCCTCATGGGCCACACCCTGGGCTCTTAAGGTTGCAGTCTATGGGATGAACGGGCAGGTGCGAAAAAGAAAGAATAACAAACAAAGTTATGCTAAGGTAAAAATAAAAGAACGAACAGGACAGGCTTCCCTGAACGAACTAGTTCCATCACAAAAATACTTTACACAGGGGGCTCCCCCCACAAACATTGTCTTTTACATCTGCTAAAATATCTCTAATCTAACACTTCTATTACGGCTCCTCGGTGGCGTCGACTACCGGCTCGACCGGCGAGGGAGGGGGCTGCTCGTCCTCCGACTGGGCAATGTTCGGCTCGGTTGGAGGCGGGGCAACATCCACTTCTGACCTAGGCTCCATGCCATCCGCAGGCTAGGCAACGTCCTCCTGACACACGCTTCTGGCCATGTCCGCACAGCGAGCATCCATCACCCACTACGTGGAGACTTGCTTGGCCACCAACTTTGCGTGTGGCAGCAATCTCTCCCCGAGCGATTGGATGTCCTCCATTCTCCAGCCGTCGGCATACCCACTGTAGATGGCGGTGAAGTCCATGTTCGGGTGGTACGTCGCCATCGAAGTCAACACCCCCGACAACCCGTAGAACAGCCCGTCGGTGATGAGGGCCCGAACCTCATCCGGAACCTCCACCAGCCGGATGGCGGGCGCACTGGTACTTGCACACCAACCTGAAGACCTCCGAGATGACGAGCTGGGCAACATTGCGTATCTGGTCAAGCTCCCCCTCGAGAGCACGTCGCTCTTCAAGGGACTTGGCCAGCGCCTCCGCATTCTGGCCAAACGTCGCCTTGGCCATCTCTAGGTCCGGCTCCAACGACTCCACCTTTCCACCCAGCTCTGGAAAAAGGACGACAGGCTCGGAACCAAGCTAAAGGAAGAAACCAACATGTCGAAAAATAGAAAAGGTATGTACTAAGGTGGGTGTTCTCGAGGATGGAGAGTCCCTTCTCCTGCCGAGCCACCTGCTCGCACAGCCGGGCGTTCGCCTCCTCCGTCCCCATCACCTGGCCCCGAAGCACGAGCACTTCCTAGTCGGTCTCCGATCGGGCCTTCTGCTCCAATGCTAGGGCATTCCACTCTATCTCCAGGGCCTCCAGGGAATCTCAGAGCACTGCCTCAGTGTCTACTAGGGACTTTCGCAGTGCCGCCTCGGTCTCCGCCTGGCAGGCCTTGGCCGCCTCAAGCCCCTAATTGGCGGTAGTTGCCCGCTCTGCCACAAGTGCTTCCACCGACCATGCCTCGGTCGCCTCTGCCGCTCGGTCTTGGGACTCACGGTGGGTGGACTCCAGCTGGTGCTCTAGCTCCTCCATCTAGGCATGCTCCATCTGGAGAAAATGAGACTTACGGCATGACATCTCCTCCAGACCCTGCAAAAAATGAGAAGCAAGTATGCTGAGGCAACCGACGAAAGACCAAGGGATCAAATACAAACGCTAGAAACTCACCATCACAGCGTGGCAAAGGTCAACCTTGACCACCCACTGGACGGACTTAACCCGCTCCTAGGGCTCCTCAAGCTTCATGGATAGTTTGGCAAGATCGGACTCCATGGTGAGTCCTCTCTCCCCAAGGATGTCCCAGAGCTGACACTCCTGCGCATCCTGAAGGATGAACCGAACCTTTGTTGCGTCCTCGGGGCAGGACCACACCAGGTCGGTCTCCTCCAGCCCGATGGAGGGCCTAGCCTCCAACCGGACCACCGCCAGCTCCCACGACAGCACCAGTGGCTCCACCTCATCATCTGCTTCGTCGTTGGAGGGGATCTCCACCACCTCAGTTTCATGGGCCGTCGGTAGATGTTCTGGCTCTAGCCCGGCCGCATCTCCCCCCGGCACCTTCAGCTCCGACCGTGAGGGTGAGCCGTGTGACCCTCCACCCGGCGAGGCAGGGAGCCCAGTCTCCCTCTCCTCTTCCGCCGTAGCCGGTGGAGGAGGGGCCGCAAGGGACACCTCCGACGTAGCCTCCACCGTCACCACCGGGATCTCCGCCAACACCGTTGCCGCTGTACTAGCAATGGTCCAAGGGACGCCACCCCTAGAAGGGAAGGATCCGCCGCCACCACCCTACTCTCCCAGCCGCTCGCCGCGGCGCGCTGCAAGGTGGGCCTCCAAACCTCATGCATGGGAGTTGGGGCGATGCTTAGCCCTGTCAACATCTAGTTGCTGTCAAAAAAGTATAGGTCACTCATACTCTAAAAACTCAATAGCTAGATCGAAAAAGAAACAAAGAAAGGCAAACCGAGATGTAAGCGGTTTGACTCTAAAGCTCCGACTTGACGTCAATGGGCCCACAGGGCGAGGACCGCTCCCGGACCACGACCCGCACCCCCTCGCTTCAACCAGGAGAGTTGACCCAACTGGCTCCTGCTCAGCCTACGAATCACCATGACCTTTGGCTCGGGGCACGCCTACTTGAGCAACTGGCAGGGCATCCTCCTGTTGTGGGTCACATGCTGGCACCGGCCCCAATAATGCACGGGTGTGAGCCAACTCCTCTGACCACCGGGCTTGTCTTGCCGTGTCCACAGCGGGCGGGGACGAGGCCAATGACGCCGCTGAAGGGCGTGGTGATCACGTCCACTTTGCCTCCCATTCGCCGATGGCGTCCGCACTCGCAGCACGCTTCCATGGCATAGGAACATCGCCGCACCTCTCTACCTCCTGCTTACCACTTGTGGATGCGGCCATAGTATCGCGACGCTCCACCGAGGTCACAATGACCTCCTGGTTTTCCTCCTCCTCGAAGAAGATCATGTCATCACCCACCTCTATGGGATCCTCCGACTCGAGCCCTAACTTGACGTCACTCCTATTTTCCCTGGCCCACACGTGCAGGGCGATCTCCATCTCCTTTTTATGCTTCTGCCGAGCCTCCTCGGCTTTCTTCTTCTTCCTCTCAACCGCCGCCTCCTTCTAGGCGACCTACCAGGCCACGCCCTCTGGTCCCTTCGGAAGGTGCGGATGGGACTTGTGAGCTTTAAGTCCCCATGAAACAGGTGACTCAAAATAAAAAAAATAGGAGAGCAAAGGGGAAAAGAACACGAAGTAAAAGGAAAGGGAGCATACCAGTTTAGACACCATTGTGGCGTTGAGAGGACCGGGCTTTCCATTGACGTCCTCCTTGGGCTTCACCTGCAGCACCCAGTCAAGGTGACTCCAGACCTTGTCGTTCGACAGCTCCTCCGGCAAAGCACGGTCCGGGTCCGTTGGGCCGTTGTACTTCCACATTGGTCGCGTCCTCTTCGCCAGCAGAGCGACCTAACGACGGAAGAGGGTGTGGAACACCCGTACCCCATCAAGGCCACACCGCACGATGTCGTCAAAATATGGTCGGCAGTCTACCTAGGGGTATGCCCAAGGTAGTAGATTATCGGTAGATAGGTGCGCAAGCTACGAACGAGATAGTGACGCAAAACAGACACGAGGTTTTATCCAGGTTCGGCTACCGTGAAGGCGTAATACCTACATCCTACGTCTGATTGTATTGCTGTCTATCAATGAGATGATTTTCGAGAGGGGTCCCCTACCCGCCTTATATAGTCTGGGGGCAGGGTTATAGATCTAGAAACTAATCCTAACCAGTTACAATTGCCATAGGTGGCCGGATAAGGATTTCTATTCTAACCGACCAGGACCTTGCTTGATCTCCAAGTCTGCCTTGATTCCTTGCGTGGGACTCCGGGCAGATCGGCTGGGCCACGCGTCGTCTTCTAGTGGGCCGGCCCAATCCTAGCCGTAAGGGTATAGGGGTTAATACCCCCACAGCTAGTCCCCGAGCACCATATATTATGTTGCGACACGTTGTTCGATCTTCTTCGGCTAATGCGGTCTGTCTTCATGTCATCTCCAACTGGTTGAAACATTGACCAAGCAAATGTGCCAGTATTCTGGTCAGCGCAGAGAGCAGTAGACCACGATTATAGCCGAAGATTCCGGTTGTTCGAAGAATGCATGGTGCTCTAAAGAAAAAAGAAAAAGATTTCTTTCCTGATCAAGTGTGCCCACTTGTATTTCTGAAAAGAAATGTAAGTGACCCTTGTACAACAGTAGTTATGGCCAACAGTTAGAGGATAGGGGTCGATAAAGTAAACACATTCACTGCAAAGTGAAGTGTGTCCACTTAGTCCCCGAGCCTGGTAGTAGGTGACTTAGGCACGTGGTGCCAGGGTCTAAAAAGAATTCCCAGTTAAGTTGAGAATCCAATCGTCGTACAAGCGATACGAGCTGCACCGGTAGGTGCATCGTATCGATGTAGTCCCTGAGCTTGCTGGAAGGCTAGGTATCAGCCTTGTAGTAAGGTCTAAGTGAGAAAAAATAAATGCCTCTCAACTGTATGTGAGTACAAATCACATGTAGCAGAGGAGAGCGATCCTCGAGCAATGGTCGAAGAGTGGTCGGGTCAGTCCCCGAGCGCAGCATGGGGAAAACGATGAATCCCCCAGAACAACCATAGTTGGTACAGTCCCCAAATACAAAGGTAATCGGGACAATCCCCGAGCACGAGGGCGGTCGAGACAGTCCAGAGCACGAGAGTGGTCGGAACAGTCCTCGAGCACGATGGTGGTCGGGATAGTCCCTGAGCACAAAAAGTGTGGCCAAAATCCATATGCCACTTTTACTATTATTTTATGTATTTATTTATTTATTTGTCTTGACAACTCCTGTCTGACACGTCTGGTAAAAAAAGTAGATGGGTATAGCACGTCATACTGCCTTTTTGTCTTATCAAGCAAACAGTTGTGTGGCACCTGTCAGTAGGTGCGTTAGTGTGGGCCCTCCCACACTAGCAACGAAGAGGCGCATATATTGGCATAGATCTCGAGGCTGAGTAATACTGCAAACGTGAAAACAACCATCTGCGGCGCGTGCACACGTCCCCCAAGAATCTTGGGCAGATGAAATGGCAGAAATCTTGGGTTAAATATAGTATATGATAGGTCAGTTACTATTTACTGAACCCCATTACCATTCACAACCGTAGCTTTCGTCTTCCTCTCGCCACCAACCCTAACACATCCGAAATCGCCACCAATCAATCCGCCGCCGCTTCGACTGCCGCCTCTGCTAATCCCCCGCTGCTGTTGAAGATCAGAACACTCCCCGTTCACCAGCAAGGCTGAAGTCAGAGGCAGAAGGCGAAAGGAAATGGCAAAAAGTGATGCGCAGAAGAGAACAGGGGTCATGGCAAAGGAATGGTAGAAGTTGAAAAGCAACGAGCAGACCATTGAAGACCTCGTCACCATGGGGGTACTCCACAACAAGGAGCTCGTAGGATGGCGTGCGCCGGAGGGCAAGAGCTACCCCGATCCACAACCAGGTGAGATCGTGGTGTTCGAGGATTTCTTTAAATAGGGATTTGGAGTTCCAGTGCATCCGTTTCTTTAGGGGCTCTATCTTTACTATGAGATTGGGATTTGCAATCTGCATCCCAACTCGATCCTCCTTGCCGCCACTTTTATTCATCTGTGCGAAGCGTATGGCGGCTTCCAGCCCCATTTCAATTTTTTCCACCATCTTTTCTATCTATGGAAGAAAGGAAGCGGTGGTTCGAAGATAGTCGGGGGTGTATACCTCAACCTTCGTGATGGCATGAAAGCCCAGTACCTGCACTGCCCATAGAACACGTCGCTCGACGACTAGTACAAAAAATGGTTCTACATCCACGAAGAGCCGAACACGATCACGCTGTGCGACGCAAGCTACATTCCCGAGAAGAAAACGAGCTGGTCGGAGAAGCCCGAGCATCTGGGATAGATCCCAGAATTATTTGGAATGATCCCGTGGAAAAAACTGGATGGTCCGAGCGTAGTCGGGAGTTTCATCAGCCGACGGGTCTAGCCCTGCCAGAGGAGGGTACATCCTGGCTATGAGTATCAAGGGAGCGTAGACCCAACGAGGACGAGGTAGAGGCCGCTTGACAAAATCAAAGTCAAAGCTAGAATTGGCGAGCTATTTAACTTAGTCGATCCAAATTATGCTAGATTGAGCGACATCGAGCGTGCTTTCAAGCTTGCCTGACCTCCCCCAAAGGTAACTCGTCTTGCCGCGTATCCGTAGTCTTATATTGTGATAGGGTAAGTGGAAACTTCATGTGTTTACTCCCTTTTGTTACCCAGGTTAATGGTCGTGATAGAGCGACAGTGTTTGTGTCGCCACCCCCTAGAGTAGAGTGGCCACAAGGAGCTGATCCCACCGCCCAGACCAACGTCGAGATCGAGGACGAGGACGTTGACTGGGCGGTGCTCGGAGCTAGAGAGGAGGCAGCAGCCGAAACTGCTGGTAAGCGGTCGGCTGCCCCCAAACAGTCGAAGAAGATATCAGTAACCACCCTGCTCACCGGGGGAGCGCTAAATATCAATGAGCCCGAGGAGGACCTAGCCAGCAAGCATCGACAGGTGATTTCTGCTTGGCCGAACGATGATGCAGAGGAGGGAGAAGATGCAGACACCTTTCGACTTGTCCCTCAAAAAAGGAGGAAGCAACTGGAGTCGATGGAGCAAGGTGGGTCCTTCGCACCTATGGGACCCACATCGTCGACGACAGTGAAGAATGCAGCCGGGTCGACCTCAGGAGTTCCTGGGCAAGGAACACGACCGGCGATGGGAGCGATAACTCAACCGAGCACACCACCGACCACTACAACGCGAAGGACAAGTGGCGGAGGGGTCGAGCACCAAGGCCCAGCGATAGTGCTGGACGTTGAGAGAGACCAGGAGTCACCCGTACAGCACGTGGAGCAAGTACGACCGAAGAGACGTGCCTTCTCCACATTATTACATGCTTCCAACATGTAAGTATTTGTAACCTTGATATAAGTTAGCAATTTGCATTTAATATGATTGCTTTCTAAACTTATCTCGGATGTACTAGCTCGGCATCCATAGAAAGTCTGGACCAGCTAGCCAGAAGTGGCATGGCGCCACCAATAAGTATAGAGCAGACTACCCAGCAGTCAGCCACCGAGGAAGCCATAGTAGAAGATCCGTTGGGGCCTCAGCAAGCGAGCAGTCATACAATAGTCCTCGAGCAGGTGGTCGAGGGACCAGCCAAACCAGGCATGAGTGCTCCGAGCGCTAAACCTACTGAGGGCAACACCTCAGCGTCGAGGGTAACAGAGCAGACCGAGGAGCAGCGGCCGGAGGTGAGAGCACAGACCACATTTACCGACGCTGCAGCTCATGGGAAGGCTGTGGTGATCATAGATGCTGCTGACGCCGGGCCAGCACCAAGACCCAAAGAAGAGTCTGAAGAGGACAAGGTGGAGGAGGTCCTGGGCCATCTGTAAGACAAGCGACAACATGTTTATGTGTCGTGTTGGCGGAACGACCAATGGGTTATCCATGAGGAAGTCCCAGAGGTCGAAGAAACCAAGAAAGTTGAACGGGCGGCGAAGCGGCTTGTTACGGAAGTGCAGGTAAGCTTTGCTTCACCTGTTGGTCTTGCTGTCTAGTCATAGTTGTCTTACTTAGCTATCTACACATAGGACTTAATGAAGACCACAAGGTACCGCAAGAAATGCTTTGACCAGATCGAGGGGATCATTGCAAACAACAAGGAGCTGATGGCGGAGGTGGACCGCTTGCGCCACCGACTTGAAGCCGCCGATCATGAAAAGACGGTGCAAGATTCCTAGAACCAGAACCTAGTCATCCAGCTTAGTAAGAAAGAGCGGGAAAGAACAAGTAAGTAGCTAATTTATCATACCGACTAATGACAAGTGCTGTTGCGTTGTTGGTAGTATCAGTTGTAGTGCAGGCTTAGAAGCTGAAGTGATCCGTCTCCGAGAGGAGAACAATCATGTGGTCGGGGAGTGTGATCGCCTAAACAAGGACAACAGAAAACTGGCGCAAGACCAGTCATAGCTCCGGGACCACACGACCAAGATGACAGAGGAGCTGAAAGGTAAGTTGTTGAAAGGTCCTTGTGTGGTTTTGGTGATTGAGTGACAACTTAGGTGGACTAATTGTGTTTATGTGAGATACACAGGTGATTAGTCCACAGGTACATATGTGTGAGCAACATATACCATGAAGGTGAAAATGGCTTGGAAATGTTGCAAAGCTCACATGTGATGATGAAGGAGCTTAAATGCACATGAGACATGACATTGAGTCATGTGATCAAGGTGGAGAAGATCAAGACAAGACTTGGCTTGATGGACCGGTTGCAAGTGTGAAGGGCAAGTCAAAGGCTTTGGAGTGATGGACCGCGTGGCGGTGAAGCTTGAGCAAGACTTGGCGCCGATGGACGATAGCAATGGTGAAGAGCAAGTAAAGTCAAGATCGATGAACCAATATGATCACGTGATGATATGAAGTGGATCATATCATTGTTGATCATGTTGGTGCATGTGTTGCATCAACATTGAAGGAGATGGAATGGAATGCACAAGGCAAAGGTATAACCTAGGGCATTTCATTTCACCGATCATAGGTGTGTAGAGAAGTTTATGACTGGGTTTAGGATAGATGGCCGTACTATCAAGAGGGGCAAACTTGTTTGCATATCGGTCATCTAGTGCCACTCGAGTGATCTAACTTTGCATCATCGCTAGGATCGAGTGGCGTGGCAAGTTGAGTGGCTAACATCCTTTGGGAAATGATTGTGAAAAGCTAACACACATACACATGGTGGTGTACACTTGGTGGTGTTGGCACATTTACAAAGGAGGTGGTGTTTGCAGGGTTGAGATGGGTTTGGGTCTGGCGCTTTCGGGAGAATGGAATGCCTATTTTCTATTGCGCCGGATGCAAATTCTTGTGGTTGGCACATTAGAGCAAGGGTGAAGAAGTTAGAAGTGAAAACGAGTTGATCGCGAAGACGCTGGCATCGGTCAACTGACCGGACGCTGGGTCTGAAAGCACCAAACGCTGGCAGGGTGCGTCTGGTCAGGATGACGTATGGTGACGCAGAAGCTGGATTGTGATCGAACGCTAGGCTACGTCTGATCACGTGCGATCGGACGCGTCCGGTCGAAGAAATATGCCTCGAGGACCTTACTGGAAACGATCGAATGCTGAGGTCCAGCATCTGGTCAGTTGAAGCTGCTACGTCCGGTCAGGTCAAGTGACCATTGGAATCGGGACACGTGGCCGTCTGCGGGCGACCGGACGCTGAGGTCCAGCGTCCGGTCAACTCGACCGGAGCGTCCGGTCGGCCCGATTTTTGCCCAGTGAAGGGGTAACGGCTAGTTTAGCCCTTGGGGCTATAAATAGAAGTGGCCTTCAGCCATGGCTGGTGCTGAGCACCTTGGGGGACTTTGTGTCCATGCTTGAGAGTGCTTGGGAGCCCTCCATCTCACACATACTTGATAGTGATCATTCGATTGTGTGAGTGAGCGATTCTAGTGCAATTGCATCATGAGGTTGCATCGAGTGGCACTAGGTGATCGAGTTGCAAGCTGGTGGTGCTTGTTACTCTTGGAGGTTGCCACCTCCTAGATGGCTTGGTGGTGGTCTCCGTTGAAGCCCGCAAGAAGCTTGTGCGGCGCTCCGGAGAAGTGCTTGTGAGGGGCATTGTGCTCGCCTCGTGGGAGCCGCGAAGAGCAACTCTAGTAAAGCGTGTCATTGAGCTACCCTCACTCAAGGGGTAGGTTCTTGCGGCGCCCGACATGCGGGCTTGGCGGGTGATGCCAATTAGCCGCCGAACCACCAAGTGAGCGGTCGACACAACGGGGACTAGCGTGTTGGCAAACACATGAACCTCGGGAGAAAAATCATTGTGTCAACCTTGTTCTTCCCGTTGGTTTGCATCCCCATTACACAAGCTTGCGATTACTTTCATATACATTGAGCTTGTGTTGTTGCTCTTGTAATTAGATAGCTTGTGTAGCTTGCTAATTACCTTCTTGCTTGTGTAGCATAGAAGTAGCTCCCTTGCGTGGCTAATTTGGTTTTAGTAACCTTGTTAGTCACATTGCTTAGTTTGTGTAGCTAAGTATTTGCGCTCTCTAATTAGGCATTGGTTGCTTTGTTATTGAGCATTGCTAGTGAGCTTAGTCAGCTTTGTGCTTTTGCTTACTAGCATGTGTAGGAGCTCCCTTGTTGCTTAAAGTACTAGCATGTGTAACCTTGCTAGTGAACATATATAGAGGGGTGTAGTCTTGGCTAGACCGATAGTTTTAATTCCGCACTTATTTCGGTTAGCCAACATGATTAAGTTTCAAAAAGGACTATTCACCCCCCCTCTAGTCGCCATCTCGACCCTTTTAGTTGTCCAACCGCCTTTGCTCATTTTTATTGCCTACCGTAGTTTGGCGTGGTCTAACATCTTAACGGCGTGTGCGGTTTGCAGTTATAAAAATCAATGCAAAGAAGCATCTGGAGGCCATGATGAAAGACCGTGATGGCTGGAAGGCGCAATGTCAAGAGATCACCAAGGACCGTGACACCTAGAAAAGCCGGTGCTAGGAGGTGGCAAAGGGCATTTTGCCGGTCCTTAACCTCATCGATCCAGCACTAGCAGAAGATGTGCCAAGGACACCGTAGCTGGGATTGATCGAGAGATGCCAAAGGGCATGGGGATGGTTCTAGGGGTTCGTGAAGGAGGTGGGAGAGTACGTAGGTGCACATGTGCTAAGCATGGTACGTGTTCACTACCCCCTGATCGATCTCAAGCGCTTGGAGGCTGGATACCCGAAGGAGGCAGATCTAGACAAGGCCAAGGAGCTATGGATGACCTAGCTAGACTTGTCGGCAAAAATAATTGGTGATATTATCCTATGTGGAGGTGCGACACCACTCGTACAAGGAATGCCGTCAATAGGTCAGTTGGGAGCGCCGTCATCTGTAAGCCAACCGGCGAAGCCTACGGTCTCGACCAGCCAGGCATCGGCGGGGCCATCTTCTTCAGCTCGATCAATGCTAGAGTCCCCGAGACCCGAGCATGATGTCAGGCCCAGCGAGCAGCAGGCGCCGCGTGCCCTGACCAGCCATTAGTGTAGGCTATAGCTGTAGAAGAAGATGTAGTTGGGTTATTGTAAACTTGAACCTTTTCAGGCAAGCTTGTAATAACGTAACTGTATATCAACATGAGCTTGTTTGTTTTGTAGAAAATGTGTTTAAGCTCGGATATCGTGTTGATGTAACTAAGTTAGAACGTGTTGGCATTCTGTTTAGTTGTACCAGTTTAGTCGACACGTCATCCTGAAAGGTTTGTATGGCCCTGGTTTGTCTTGCGGTTAGAGTGTGAGGTGCGTAGCTTGTGCACACGTAGAAACACACAAGTCAAACCAGAGAGCGCCTGCCGATCACCCATAGTGTAGAGAGCGGATCCCATGCACGCGTTGGGAGGAACCAAAGATAGGGCCTGCTCCGAGAACCCAAGGAATGGTGGTCGATTTTAACTGGTAGAGTTAGAATAACAATAGACTTCGAAGTGATACATTAGAGTGGTCGGAGAAATCATAATAGCTTTATTGAAATAAATCAATAGTACAAGAGGGGTACATATCTTAATAGTTAAGCATAGAAAAGCCTAAGCTTGTCGATGTGCTAGGAATTGGGTACGTCTGTGCCGTCTAGGCGAGCTAACCTGTAAGATGTAGGGCGTGTAACCTCCTTGATCATGAAGGGTCCTTCCCATGGGGTTGCGAGTTTATGGACACCAGCCTGATTCATCTTCCACTTTAGGACCATGTCCCCGACCACGAAGAACCTCTCCTTGATGTTCTTGTTGTAGTACCTACGCAAAACAGCAAGGTATTTTGCTGTACGTATGCAAGAATCGAGCCGCTTCTCTTCTGCACTATTCACTTCTAGCTCCCGCACTTCATTGGCCTTGTCTTCGTCGAAGTTCTCTACCCATGCTGATCTGAAGGCTATATCTACTGGGAGCACTGCCTCAGCGCCATAAACCATAAAGTATGGTGATACGTCGGTATTGCGACTGGGCTGGGCTCTGAGACCCTAGACCATGGCTGGTAACTCTTTGAGCCATCTTCCAGGAGCTTTGTCATTCTCTCTGTACATCCTCTTCTTAAGTGCATCCAGTATCATACCATTTGCCCGCTCGACCTGTCCATTAGGTCTAGGGTGTGCCACCGAGATGTATTTTACTACTATGCTCCTTTCATCGTAGAAGTCCCAAAAAGCATCCCCGGTGAACTGAGTACCCAGATCGGTGATGATGCTGTTTGGAATGCCGAAGCAGTGGATGACCTGGTCGAGGAACACGATAGCCTTTTCTGAAGATGCCGTGACTAGGGGCATGTACTCTATCCACTTGGAGAATTTGTCAATCAGCACAAAGACGCATGTAAATTTTCTAGGGGCCGGTTTGAAAGGCCCGATCATATCCAGTCCCTAGCATGCGAAGGGCCAAGAGGCTGGTATAGTTTGAATCTTGTGTGCTAGTATGTGGATTCTCTTGGCGAAAAACTGACAACCTTCACAATAGTGGACTAGCTTCTCTGCATCGGCTATGGCTGACGGCCAATAGAACCCTGCTCGGAAAGCCTTGCCGACCAGTGTTCTCGAGGCCGCGTGGTTGTCGCAGGAGCCAGAGTGGATTTTGTCTAGGAGATGTTCACCATCCTCCTGGGTTATACACTTCATCAAGATTTCCTCCTTCGCATTCTTGCACCACAATTTGCTATCGACGAGCAGATACTGCTTACTGCGATGCATCAGGTGTTCGTTTTCTATCCGATCAGTGTAACTGCTACCATCTGTCAGGTACTTGATGAAAGGTACTCTCCAGTTGGGCTCCTTAGTGGTCGGAGGTGGTTTGGTGGTGTTTGACGCCGGAACCGTAGCCACCACTGGCTGGTCTGGAGGCTTGTCGACCGCGGGATCTTCTTCTTTGATGGAGGGCATGAGCAGGTCTTGAATGAATACGCCATGTGGGACTTTGGCTCAGGATGATCCTAACTTTGACAATGCATCTGCTGCTTGATTTTTGTCCCGGACCACATGTGTGTACTCGATGCCATAGAACTTGCCTTCCAGCTTTCTGATCGCTTTGCAGTCTGCATCCATCTTTTCGCTGGTCGTATCCCAGTCCTTGTTGAGTTGGTTGATGACCAGAGCCGAGTCTCCATAGACATAGAGACGCTTGACACCAAGCTCAATCACAATGCGCAGACCGTGTAGGCATGCTTTGTACTCGGCGGCGTTATTAGACGCCGGGAAATAAATCCTGAGGACATATCAGAGCTGCTCCTTGGATGGTGATACAAAAAGGACTCCTGCTCCTACGCCATTGATGTTGAGAGAGCCGTTGAAGTACATCTTCTAATACTTGGTAGGCCCCTGAGAGGCAGGTGTGCTTAAGTCTGTCCACTCGACGATGATATCGACAAGTGCCTGAGACTTGATTGTAGTACGGCTTGCAAATTCCAAGGAGAAAGGGCATAGCTCCATTGCCCATTTGACGATGCACCCGTTCGCATCCTTGTTGCGAATGATGTCTCCCAGAGGGTACTCGGTCATGACCACCACACGATATCCGTCGAAGTAGTGTTTCAACTTTTGGGATGTAATAAGTATGGCGTAGATCAGTTTCTGAATCTGTGGGTACCTAGTCTTGGATACATTGAGCACTTCGCTAATGAAATAAATTGGTCATTGTACCTTGTAGACGTGATCCGGCTCATCGCGCTTGACCACCATGGCAGTGGAGACCACTCGATTAGTTGCCGCAATGTAAAGCAGGAGGGTTTCGTCTTCTCTAGGAGCAGTGAGGATCGGAGGTGATGTAAGGAATTGTTTCAGCTGTGTAAAGGCAGCGTCTACTTCCTCCGACCACTCAAACTTCTCGGATGCTTTGAGCAGCTGGAAAAATGGTAGTCCTTTTTTGCCTAATCTAGATATGAAATGACTGAGGGAAGCCATGCATCCGGTAAGCTTCTGAACATCCTTCATCTTTTTGGGCGGCTTCATGTCCAAGACAGCTTTTACTTTCTCTAGGTTAGGGCGTATGTCGTCGTGACTGGCGACGTTGCCGAGCAGTATACCAGATGGAACACCAAAGATGCACTTCTTTGGGTTTAATTTCCATTGGAATGTGTTAAGGGCTGCAAAAGTATGTTCTAGGTTGTCAACAAGGGTGTATGCTTTCTTGGTTTTAACAACTACATCATCAACATAAGCCTTGACGAGGTCATCTTTTATCTCGTCTTTGAGGCAGGCCTGTATGGCGCGTTGGTAGGTAGCCCCAGCGTTCTTGAGCCCGAATGACATGGTCGTGTAGCAGTAGGCGCCGAAGGGCATGATGAAGGATGCCTTGATCTGGTCGTCCTTTTTGAGAGTGATCTGGTGATAACCAGAGTAGCAATCGAGAAAGGAAAGCAGCTCGCAACCGGCAGTTGAATCTACGACCTCGTCTATGCGAGGTAAGCCGAAGGGGTCTTTAGGGCAGTGTTTGTTGAGATCAGTGTAATCAACGCACATTCTCCATTTCTTATTCTTTTTGTGTACAAGAACCGATTTGGCTAACCACTCCGGATGATACACTTCTTTGATAAATCCGGCTGCTAAAAGTCGTGTAACTTCTACCCTAATAGCCTCCTTTTTGTTGCGAGCGAACCATCGTAGCTTTTGCTTGATGGGTTTGGCCTTGCCATCGACATTTAAGGAGTGCTCAATCAAGTTCTGAGGTACACCAGGCATGTCAGCGGGTTTCCATACGAACACACTCATGTTGCTCCTCAAGAACCTGACGAGCATGTCTTCCTATTTTGGATCCAGGTTGGCCCCGATAAGGGCCGTTTTGCTGGGATCACCGTCAACCAGCTGGATCTCTTTGTGCTCTTTGGACTTGATGTTCTTGCGCGAGGCCTCGAGCTCTGGGATCTCTAGGTGGTCAGCTGGGGTCTGCTTGGCGTCGAGCGTGGTCTCGGCCATGCGAATAGAGAGGTCATGAGCCTCTGCTATTTTGAAGCAGTCATCCTCGCAGGTGTAAGCTACGTATATGTTGCCCCTAAGAGTTAGAACCCCCTTCTCAGTAGGCATCTTGAGCACCAAATACCTGTAGTTAGGTATGGCCATGAACTTGGTGAGCGCTGGTCGGCCAAGGATAGCATGGTAGGTGTCTTCGAAGTTGACGACCACGAAGTTGACGTAGTCAGTGCGGAAGTGGTCTAGGGTACCAAATTGCATAGGTAGCATGATCTGCCCGAGAGGTGTGGAGCTCTATCCAGGGAGAACACCCCAGAACTATGCCTCGTATGGCTTGAGGTCAGCCTGTGTTATCTTCGGGGCTGGCAAACTGTTCTTGAACAGTATATTGATGGAACTGCCGCCGTCAATCAGCACTCTATCAAACTAAACCTTGTTGATATAAGGATCGAGAACCAGAGGAAAACACCCTGGCTCAGGTATTGCAGCCCATTGGTCCTTTCTACTGAAGGAGATCTCACAGTGAGACCAAGGAGGGAGCCATGGATCGGTGATGAGGTTGTCGGCATTGGCCACGTTCAAGCAAGCGCGGGCGAGCAGCTTGTGCTCTCGTTTGGTCTCGATGGACACTCTGCCCCCAATGATGGTGTGGACGCGGTCGGTTGGCTTGACGTACTTGTGACGGGGATCTGCGTTTTCATCATCATTGTCCTCGTTACGCTGCTCCCCTGCATCGTTAGGCTTGTCGGATTTATCCAGAGCCTGTTGGCGCGTGTAGATGGATTTGAGAACACGGCAATTCTCCATGGTATGGTTTGACTTGGGATGGAGCTGGCAGGGTCCTTTCAATGCTTTGGCATAGTCTTCTTCATAGTTGTGATGTCCGCCACCTTTTTTAACGATGTTGACTTCGCCGTCATCTTCCCAAGCACGCTTGCCCCTGTAATCGTCACGGCGATTACGCCGCTGATTACGCTGATCGTGGTGGTCGCGGGAATCGTTGCGCTAGTTGCGGCGATCAAAGTTGTCATTCTGACCATGGTTGCCATGGTGGTCGTCATAGTGTGAGGGGTGGTCAGAGCGTGGAACCCCTGCTGCTTCTTCGATGATTATCTTTTTAGCATCATCGACGTCCGCATATTTTTTAGCAGTAGCTAGGAGCGCTGTGACCTATTTAGGTCTTTTGCGGAGGAGCTTGTCCCTTAGGGCATCGTGGAAGCAGAGACCGATGATGAAAGCTTCGATTGCCTCGTTGTTAGAGATTGATGGGACCTTGATGCGCATCTCTGAGAAGCGTCGGACGTATTCGCGCAGTGGCTCATCTTTGCGATCTCAAATTTGCTGCAGATCATATTTGTTGCCGTGTTGTTCGCAAGTAGCAATGAAGTTGTCGATGAATGCTTGCTTGAGCTCCTGCCAAGAATCAAAGTAGTTCGTCGGCAAGCTGACCAGCCATTGGTGGCCTGCATGGCTGACGGTGACCGGGAAGTAATTAGACATGATGTGCTCGTCAGCCATGGCTGATCTGCACGAGCACACTTGCCCCTGTAATCATCACGGCGATTACGCCGCTGATTACGCTGGTCGTGGTGGTCGCGGGAATCGTTGCGCTAGTTGCAGCGATCAAAGTTGTCATTCTGACCATGGTTGCCGCGGTGGTCGTCACGGTGTGAGGGGTGGTCGGAGCGTGAAACCCCTGCTGCTTCTTCGATGATTATCTTTTTAGCATCATCGGCGTCCGCATATTTTTTAGTAGTAGCTAGGAGCGCTGTGACCGATTTAGGTCTTTTGCGGAGGAGCTTGTCCCTTAGGGCATCGTGGAAGCGGAGACTGGTGATGAAAGCTTCGATTGCCTTGTTGTCGGAGATTGATGGGACCTTGATGCGCATCTCCGAGAAGCGTCGGACGTATTCGCGTAGTGGCTCATCTTTGCGATCTTGAATCTGCTGCAGATCATATTTGTTGCCGCGTTGTTCGCAAGTAGCAATGAAGTTGTCGATGAATGCTTGCTTGAGCTCCTGCCAAGAATCAAAGTAGTTCGCCGACAAGCTGACCAGCCATTGGTGGCCTGCATGGCCGACGGTGATCGGGAAGTAATTAGACATGACGTGCTCGTCAGCCATGGCTGATCTACACGTGGTTTTGTAGAGCATGACCCATAACTCAGGGTTCTCCTTGCCGTCGTACTTCTGGAGTTTTTTGAGCTTGAAGTTTTTTGGCCACACAACTTGGCGAAGGTGAGAAGTAAACTGCTTCAAACCCAGAGGGCCGTGGGTAGTATCATATTCCATATGGCGATAGCTTTCGTGGGATGCACGATCGTTGGCTCTTTGGTTAATGCGATCGCGCAGATCGCATTCTCCGAGGGAATGGCAGAGATCGTTATTGCCATCATGGTGATCTCGAATGCCACCCTGGTTGACCCTACAACCATGGTTATCACGGCGATTGCTGCGGTTGTCGTGGCAATTGTCGTCCCAGTAGTCGCGGCGGTTGTCGTCCCAACCACCATCATGACCACCGTTTCTACCTTGATGGTTGTCTGGTGGGTCGTTGTTATGAGAGCCACGTTGGCTGGGTGACTGTGGGCGACTTGAGTACTGGCGACTGTGGCTTGATTTGACTGAGATGGATGGAGCCCGGGCTTGGTTTGCAATCTCTGCGGTCTAGGCTATAGCAGCCGTCAGGTAGGCTTGTACATCATCACAAATTGCCTGGACTTCCGGGGTATTGGGTAGTCGTTGCATTGTCGCCATAGCAACAGCTACATTGGCGCTTGGAGTCTTGAAGACCTACTTTTCCCCTACCCTATCAAAGGCATTGTTGAGATCGCGTGGCTAGAACCTTATGCGTCGTGCCTCCTCTTCTGCCTCGGCTTTGGCTTGTCTGCGATTAAACCAGTCAATATTGCGTGCTTCGTGTGCTAGCCTTTCTTATTCTGTTTTGCCAACTACTGGTGGTTCATCATTACTGACGACATTGATCAAGTCTCCTCGCCTTGGTGGGAAGGATGGGAATCGTGGGAACCCCGAGGAGTGGTCTGGGATATCTAGATCGTATTCAACTCCTTCATTGTCACGATGCTGAAGCTCGGTGTGGACAGAGCCGATAGATGCGATGCTGGACGGGGAGCTTGAACCGCCCTCTTGAACTATGTGGATAGATCCTTCTTTATACTCCTCAATCCAAACCATGTTAACGAAGTTGCGTGGCTTTGGCTAAGGTCGATGTATAAAACACAGATCCGAGCAGCGTTGTATATTGTACGCGTAGTTGGAAGCAGTGTTTTGCAGGCCGTAGGGCTGAGCTGGTAATTCTTCATCAAGGCTTCGCACTCGGAGAGTCGGAGACCCATTGCGGGGGCTGGTCAGTGACTAACGGAGCGCCCTTCAGGGGTAGACGTTGACCACGGGATCTGTACCAAGTCATGCTGGACGACTGGCCCGAGCTGGTCGGGTAGATCTGTTGTGGGTAGTGGTTACCTGCTCGGTAGGTTGATTTTGAATCGAATCTACCAGAGCTAGGGTTTCAGCAAGCTTGGTGCCGACCCGATAGATGGAGTCGAGTAGGTCGGTGTTGTTGATCTGCCTCCCTTTGTAGCGAGGAAGCGAACGACGGGTTGTCGGCGTGGCTAAAGACGATGCTGGTGCGGCCGGAGCTAGATCCAACATGGTCAGAGTCGTAGCTAATGCTGGTGAAGCAGTGGTCGATGTAGATTGGATCTGCGCCTCCTCCGTGGTCATGGCGATGAAGTTGTCGAAGCTAGTGGTCTAGGTGATCTCATCGATGGTGAACGTGAGGCTGTTCGGCGTAGCCATGGAACTGGGGATGATGACCATCTTGTTTGTCTGGGGAGCAGTATGCACACCCCCTACCTGGCGTGCCACTATCAATGAAATATGGTCGGTAGTCTACCTAGGGGTATGCCCAAGGTAGTAGATTATCGGTAGACAAGTGCGCAAGCTACGAACGAGATGGTGACGCAAGATAGACACGAGGTTTTATCTAGGTTTGGCCACCGTGAAGGCGTAATACCTATGTCCTGTGTCTGATTGTATTGCTGTCTGTCAATGAGATGATTTTGAGAGGGGTCCCCTGCCTGCCTTATATAGTCTGGGGGCAGGGTTATAGATCTAGAAACTAATCCTAACTAGTTACAATTGCCATAGGTGGCCGGATAAGGATTCCTATTCTAACCAACTAGGACCTTGCTTGATCTCTAAGTCTACCTTGATTCCTTGCGTGGGACTCTGAGCAGATCGGCTGGGTCACCGCGTCGTCTTCTAGTGGGCTGGCCCAATCCTAGCCATAAGGGTATAGGGGTTAATATCCCCACACACGAGCTTCTTAAGTTCAGCCTCCATAATCTCCACCTTCTTCTTCTACCGGCTGATGAGGCCCCACGACTAGCTCTCCTACCTCTCTGGCCTCCTACCAGTGAAAGGCGGGAACGACGCCTCCACTGGGTTCCTGATGTAGAACCATTCCCTGTGCCACCCCCAATTAGAATCGCATGGGGTATACATGGGGAACGAGCCCCCCATGCTCGGTTTCTTCTACAGCGCAAAGCCCCTGACCGACGTGGTCTCGGGCGGATTCCCCACCGACAAAGTTCGCCCAGAGAACATCCGCCAAAAGAAATCCATGTGTAGCTTCATCCCAAGGAAGGCCTCGCACACAGTGACAAAGCTGGCGATATGCAGCACCCCAGTCGGATTGAGGTGCTGCAGCTCCAAACCCCACTCGTTGAGGAGCCCACGTAGGAAACCAGTGCGTAGGGTATCCTAACCCATGCTCGTGGAAGGCAAGGAAGGAAACAACCTCGCCCAGCCCAAGGTTGCGGGAAATCCTCCCTCCCAGGAGCCCTCTAGTGTGCCACCCTCCTTTGGTGGCAGGAACCCCTTCTCAGCAAAGGCAACCAACACCAACTCCCTCACGATGGATGACCTCTAGCTCGACATTTCACTCCGAGTTCACGGATGGATTTGTGAGTTTTCTCCTCTCCCTTGCTCTCCCCTTTTTCCCTCCTAGGAACTGCCACGGCACTCAGGCACACTTGGTGAGAAGGAAGAAGGAGAAGAGACGGTAGATGAGGAATAGGCGAACAAACAAGGCGAAAGCCCTCTCCCTTCCCCTACTTAAAGAAAGGGGCACAATAGTTGGGAAAGGTGTGGCGATCGGGGAAAGGTGAAATGACGGGGACAAAAAACCCTCTTCCTTCCCCCATTCAATACGGATGGGATACGATGGGATGCGCCCTGACCGATAGGACGCACCCTGCCCGATGGAACAGCACCTGGTCAGACAGGACATGGCCTGGGTATAGCCCACCACTACCGCATGCCAAGCGCGAGAAACAAGGCACCGCTATGCGTAGGCGGCCCTCCGCCTTCCCAGGCAGGACTTGGAAAGGCCCAACTATGGGATCTCCTCCCAAGAGAGACCATCGAGCTTTCTAAGTCAATCGAACAGCTCAATAAAACATTGAGAGACAGGTAAGGAGCAAAGGGACGCCCCATGTGGGCCATGCCAACTCCGTCACGAACGACGGGCACGAATCCCGGTCGAACATTTCCGATTGGAGCTCTTCAAACCCCGTCACTCGAGTCATCAAGGTAAAATTACCAAACCCCCACTACTTCTTTATATAATCATTCATACATCCATACACTCATTCATTCATTCCATACACCCGCGCCCTTAGACGATTCTACCCAAATCGCCCGGGGGCTCAGGGGCTAAGGCATCGCATATGCGGTTAAATGCATCACAACGCTCCATGTTGCGTCACAAAGCGTTAGTTGCCTCATTCAACATGAGCAATGACCGACTAGGGTTCGAAGGTCGGCCCACAAAGAGCTCGAGGCCACCTTGCGTCAAACAGAGCTAGGGGAGAAAATAGGGTCATCTCAACCTTCTTGTTCGATCCTAACCTCTGCCAAACCCATAGAATCTCCATCGAGGGGAGGCCAGCGGGCCACCCGGGTCAGTCTCCGGAATGACCCAGGCATCTGTCGGGTTGTAGATTAAGGAGCAGTGGAATGTCACAAGAGGGCTATGCCGACCCCGTCATGAACAACAGACCTAGATTTCACTCGATCATACCCGTTAGCGAGCTCACCGATCGCATCACTCGAGCTCGAGCCATCGAGGCAAGCGACATTAGCTTAGCCCCTCTGGTTCTGAGAAACCGCAGATGGGGAAACACATAAAACTCAACCGACCCCTATCAAGCCCAACAGGGCTCAAGACCCCTAAAACTGCCTCGGTTGCACCCGATGCATGCGCCTGACGCTAGGATCCATGAACTCCATCTCGCCCGATCCCTAAAACTACCTCGGCTACGCCCGACGCATGCGCCCGACGCCAAGGTCTGCGAGCTCCGTCTCGCCCGATCCCTAAAAATGTCCGACGCCTAGGTCCGCGAGTCCGCCTCGCCTGATTCCTCGGCTATCCCTCGGCTGCACTCGATGCATGGGTCTGCGACCCCAAACTCGCCCCATCCCTCGGCTATGCCTCGGCTACGCTCGACGCCTGGATCCATGAGTCCACCTTGCCTGATCCCTCGGTTGTCCCTCGACTGCACCCGACACATGGGTCTATGACCCCAAACTCACCCCATCCCTCGGCTACGCCTCGGCTACGCCCGATGCCTAGGTCCATGAGTCCACCTCGCCCCATCCCTCAGCTGCACCCGATGCACGGGTCTGCGACCCCAAACTTGCCCTATCCCTCGGCTGCGCCTGACGCCGGGGTCCACGAGTCCGCCTTGTCCGATCCCTCGACTGTCCCTTGGCTGCACCCGACGCATGGGTCTGCGACCCGAAACTCGCCCCATCCCTTGGCTAAACCCGATGCCTAGGTCCATGAGTCTGCCTTGCTCGATCCCTCGGCTGTCCCTCGGCTGCACCCGATGCACGGGTCTGCGACCCCGAACTCGCCCCATCCCTCGGCTATGCCTCGGCTACGCCCGACGCTTGGGTCCGTGAGTCCGCCTCGCTCGATCCTTCGGCTGTCCCTCAACTGCAACCGACACACGGGTCTACAACCCCAAACTCACCCCATCCCTCAGCTACGCCTTGGTTGTGCCCGACGCCTGGGTCCGTGAGTCTACCTCGCCCGATCCCTTGTCTGTCCCTCAGCTATGCCTCCCATCTCGCCTAGTCCCTCCGCCACAACCAAACGCCTGGGACCACGCTCCTGGGAACGATGGGCTAGAAACTAGAAAGGGAGGCTACGCCCACCAAAAACGCACACACTCATGCCCGCTGACTAAACCCCTAGGCGATTCTGCCCAAATCACCCGGGGGCTCGGGGCTACACCCGCGGGTGCGCTCGCGTGCACCCGCTGATGAAACAAAAACTTCCCCCGCTGATAACACGAAACCCCCCCCAGACGATTCTAACTGAATTGCCCGGGGCTCAGGAGCTATATCCACAGGTGCGCTCGCGCACACCCGCCGTCAAGACAAAAATCCCCCAGACGATTCTACCCAAATCGCCCGGGGGCTCGGGGGCTCCTGTCGGGTTCATAAACCTGGGGTCTCTCGTGGATCGACTTCACCAGCAAAGGCTCGGCCCAGCAGACAACGTTGCGAACGACGCGCAACTCCTAGGCCGGCCCAAATACCTAAACGACAGGACAGCGGGGCGATCCAATCTCCGACCGGAAGGCCTAGCCGAGGAGGAACGTCGCCCGCTTCCAACTTCAGCCCGCCTCTCTGACCGGAGCGCTGGTTTCCGACTCCAGCCCACCTCCGGACGACCTCTCCGACCGGATGGCCTGCTCAAACACCTCTTTCGACTCCGACCCATGTCTCTAACCAGGGATGCATCGAACCCCTGCTTACCGCTCCTCTCCGACTGGCGCAATCAAAGCCGACTAGGACCAACCGACCGGGGACGCCCACTCGATAAGGACCAGGAAGCGGACGGAGAAAGTAAGGCAGGGCGCTCAAGTCAATCATGATACCGAGGACCATACCCTGTACACCTACAGGACAGTACCCTGCAACCTTCCTGGCATGTCAGAACCCAAACAGTGTCGTGGGCGCCGACATTTTCCCTATAGTGTTGTGGGCACCATCAACTCTCATACTAGACAAACACGGTAAGGCACCCCACGTGCCTCTGGGCATCAACAATGTTACGGGCGCCGGCATTCACCATACCAGACGAGCACGGTAAAAACCCCTTACATGCCTCTGGGCATCAACAGTATAGCAGGCACCGATATCTGCCATACCGGAAGAAGACGACGCAACCTCCCACATGCATCTGACATTTACAGTGTTGTGGGCACCTACGATCATCTTGTACCCGATGGCGTGGGCAACAAGACTTAGCACACGTACACACACACACTCTCTCTCTCTCTCTTGTAAGGCCATCCCCTTCATCTATAAAAGGGGATGCGCTCTCTCCCAAAAAACAAACTCAGTTCACTTAGACCGATCGATTCAATACACAACAACAGAACCGCCAGGTTCAAACCTCGAGCACACATTCGAACATTTAGCACATAGCGAAGCTCCCATCACTCTTGGCCCTTCAGGACCAGAGTCCGACCGGACCTCTTATACCCCCATCTTTCTCCTTCTCATTTGTAATCCCACTGCAAACTTCGAGCACCTGGGCTCAGGAATAAAGTCACCGACCGACTCAAACTGGACGTAGGGCACGTTGCCTAAACCAGTATAAACCCTGTGTCATTGAGTGTTAGGCCACATCCGATCACAACATACGGCAAAACTACAAATATTTACGTGTTGGTCACTTTCGTCACTTTATGCACCGACAACATGCGTCCAAACAAGGACTAAAGAGGTGTGGGACGATGGGAAAATGAAACAAGACTTCAATTCATAATTTCATTTCATGGTTTTATAAGCTTATTACAACAGCATTTAAGTATTGCATGGTGTTGTCAAACAAAATGCTCCTGGTGGAATTTTACTCAGTTTCCCAATTCGTACGAGATCAAACGAAACATTCCTAGTGTAGTTTTGCTAAGTTAGAGGGGGGGGGGGGGGGGACAAGACAATTAGGGTGGAAAGATATCACTGAAACCGATCAACGAACAGAGTTGAACATATTTAACCAAAAAGAAATCAGTTAACCGATATTTTTATGATCTATTCGGCTAAGACTTTGACGCTATCCGATGACTGGTGATTTATTCAGTTATTAGATGGTGTTAACCAAATTTCTTTAAGGTATGATATGCATGCGGTCAGATTAACCGAAACCTATTTTAGTCAGTGTTTATTCACAACAAATTTGGTTAGTATTTTGGTAGAATGAAAATAATATATAACTGATTTAATGTTATGAAATTAATAGAGTGCTCAGGCCTAAAGATAAGAAGATTATTATACTTCTATAGCCAGTTGGCTTCAACAAGCTTTCTAAGAGAATAAGGTATGGTGGACCTGATATCAACGATGCATTATATACGTATGTACTTGATGATTCAGCAATTAGTTTGTCTGTAAATAATATACTAGTAACATCGAGCTAGCAATAGACTCTATTATTAGTCATGCTCTAAATGATCCAATGGAATTAGAAGATACGTCGATGTTCTTTTTTAGGAACGACGTGGATGTTCATTCATACGCGCAATATTACCCATTTAAAACTAAAGTGGATTTTTAAATTTTGACTTTGCGATAACTGAAATTTGCTTGACCCTTGGATAATACTATATGAAAAGAAACCGTAAAGGAAAATACAATTTCACATCACACCACACAATTCTCGCTGGCTCAGATGGGAATGGGATGCAACCCTTGTTCGGGACCTGGAAATGTGGTGTACTAGTACGTGTAGTGATTGTTTGATTTTTGCCTTTTCCCCCTTTGATTATGGTAAAATTACCTGTGCACCCAGGCTCTTACTATCACTAGCCAACCGGAGTCACCACTTCAGTCTTCAAGATACACACTAGAATAAAAAATAAACCCTATAAATTTCTCACAAATATTTGATAATTTAGTCACTTTGATCACGAGTAACAATAAAAGTCATTGAATCTATTGTATTTTGTAAAATAATACTCACATCTACTATTTAAGAAACCAACATAAGTAATAAACCTCCCTAAATTAGTATCAGAATTACCCACATATTTCATCACAAGACAATGTAAAGTAAGAGCATCTTCAATAGTTCCTAAAAAGAATTAGTAAATCAATGAGTTTTCCAAGTGGCTGAAAAAAGTTGGAAGCATATTTGTTGGGTTCCTCTAACGGTTTTCAAAATCTTGCTCCTAAAATATAGAATACAATTTTGCATCAGGAATTCCGGACTATTTTCAAATCACTCTAACCACTTTTATACTTTGTTTCTCTTTTACATTTGCATTAGAAATCATGTCCTACTCCTTATTTTTCTTCACGTCCTTCCACTTCTAAATTGGCCGACCTTAAAATGGTCGGAGTGAAACATAAAGAAAAGACAAAAGTAAAGTAGGCGTTGATAGAAGTGTGTGGGTTCACTCAACATAGATATTGAATATCAGTTAAAAAAACATAGAGATTGAATCTGAGCCATGGGAACAAAGGAAGTGCATTGTTCATCACTGTGTAGAAATACTGTTATAGGTTATTGTTTATATCACTGTAGCATCAGATCTGATTCAGCCCCTGGGAAATAGATGGCTAAGATCATATAGTGTTAACTTGCAGTGGATATCTTGCGAAATATGGGTATGTTTGGATCAGTCAGGGCTAGTTGTTAGTCGAGACAAAAATTAGCTAGTGTTGGCCAGTTAGTTGGCTAGCAAGTTAGCTAAAAAATTAGTACATACATCGATTAACCACTGTTTGAATAGCCTAGAGTTATAAATTAGCTAGCTGATATTGTAGTACATTTTTTCCTATAACTAAAAGTATGTTTGGTAGGTCTTCTATTTGCTCCTGAAAAGGTGTATTTCTTTACTAAGATCCTAGTTTATTTCATGATGAGAGAGAAAAATGACTCTTGTGAATAGTGCTGCTATAGTAGTTGATTCAGGAGGAGCTGACATATAACCCGCCAAACAGGCCATAACGTATTAAAAATCATCCTCCAAATGGATATTTTACCGATCTAGAGCTACGTATGACCTCCTAACAACGTCGTACTCTCGCCGTGGCATGAGAATCAGTTACTCTCTCCGTCTCAAATTATATGTCATTCTAACTTTTTTAAATATTCAAAGCATATTATGTTTGTCTAATTTTATATAATAAAATAATAATATTTATGATATTAAATAAATATCATTAAATTCTTCATTGACTATATTTTTATAATATACATATTTGATGTCATAAATCATTATAGTTTATAATTTTAATTAAGTTTGAGATGCTTTAACTCTTAAAAAAAAGTTTAGCCTATTCGTTTGGTCGTATTTGGCTTATAAGTCATGGCTTATCAGCCAACGAACAGTATTTTTCTCTCATACCAAATCAACCAACAGTACTTTCAGCTATGTCTTATAAGCCAAATAAGTCCGCGGTTAGAGATGGAGGGAGTACGATCCTTGGCGCGCAGTCGTGCGAACTCCGACGTGGAAGAGATCCCCGACACCTGGAACAAGATGAGATCGGCGCGGTTGACACATCGCGCCCCCACCCCCACCGGCAGGATCAGCCGATTCTCAACCTGCTCTCTGAAAACAGAGATCGCGTGGTCACTTGATTCGGTGGGTGCGGTGCGGTGCGGTGCAGAGATGAACCACGTTTGTGAATCAAAAGGTGGGTGAGAAACAATGCAGCCACACAGCTGAACGCGGTGTTCCATCGGTCACGTGCGCGCTGCAGGTCCTGTACCGTGATATAACGTCAGGCCACTGGCTCCGACAGCACAAACTTTCGGCGCCGATATGACGTGTCCGAGATCTGACGTTGAGTGATGAGATGCAGGCTGCGGCGAATCGATGAGCCGACTAGGGGACTACTGTACACTGCACAGCCTCCTACTTGCACAGGATTGGAGATGGGTGCCTTTTATTCCCTCGTTCGCGGATGCTTATATTGAAATATTGTAAGAGGAAAATATTATTTGATGATTGAAAAGTAGTTTGGAATAAGCTCAAACGAACAAAAACATTATTAGCTTATATTATATTATATTATATTATATTATATTATATTAATAGGACGTTACTTTCCCATTCTGTTGAATCCTCGACGGTGACTTATAGGGACAGGTCCTACGGATGTCTAAAGTCTAAACTTTCCTGCCGATCCATTTTGTTGAATCCTCGATGGTTACAAATTTATAAACACCCGATATTCATTACAAATTTATAGGGAAGGATTAGGAGGGGTTCCATGCTCCAAATAGCAGTAGCCGAGGATCAAGCCTATCATGCTTGGATGCTAAATTAGCCCTCGCTATATCAGGGGATTTTTAAAAATCCCTCTAAGGGATATTTTCAAGGGAGATGTGTAGATAGATGAAACATTGCATTGTCCCATTTCAACTACTACGTTTATAGAGTATTCAGGATATTATTATTTTTTACACTTTTCAGGACAAATTCGGCTTTATTCTCGATAACATACGCTGTCCTAACTGCTTTGTGATTTTTGGGCCTTTATCATCAGGTTGGCGGGTCGAGATCCAGAAGATAGGTCCCTTATTTGCTTCTGCGTCGACCAATGTATCACTCCTTTATTGTGGAACCACTCAAGCCAATCTTTTGGTTATGATATCTAGTCTCAATTCGTGCACACAAATGCATTCACAACAACACGTGGTTATTTCAAATTGCATCTCCGCTAGAGAAGGGGACCAAGGTAATCAAGGTCTCTCCCGCAGCATATTTCTTTTTTCAAGATGTCCATGTATGTTTTCAAAATTCTAACCTTACAATTTTCAACCAATTAGTTTTGTAAGATGTAAAATATTATAAAAGTAGAAATACTATCCTATTTCTGTTTGAAGAAAAATATTATCCTCTGGTTATGATCTCGTTGCTATAATTATTATATTGTATTAGAAAAATTAAAGGTCAAAGTATAATTTCCGAGCCCAACCATCCATTACATTTTGAAACGTATAGGGAGTATACATATATGTGAAAAGTTCAAATGATACACATTTATGGACTAGAAGAGAAACCTAGTTCCACAATCTAATCAATCAACAATGCAATGGTCCATTGATGGTGCAATTATCCCATTAGTCCAATAAACAAGATACACAATCCCACTTGGGTCCAACTCTTATGGTTATGTTCTGCAAGACATCTCCTTTCCCCGAAAGCTCTCTTCTTAGACTAATGCAAAAACAAAGACAACCATAATGACCAACGTTACAAGGGGACGAGAAATGACAATGTGGTGCCATCAACGGTACCTTACCAGCGGCAAGGTGACAACCATTGTAATTTCCTAGAGTCAAACCGGCTTAGATCCACTCTGCACATCGAGTGAACCATATACTACCACCAACCCAGTTATGTTTTCATCATCTCTTCATGTAAAAGGGTTAATCTAGAGATGGCAGCATAGACTCTAGAAGCTTTATATTTTGGTCTAACCCACCCATAATAACCAAGATGTCACTAAAGCCCCCATAATCTCAAGCCTCCTCATGGCCCTCCACGGTTTCATAAAAAGACTAGAAACGCGGGCGCGGTTTTGCCGCACCTTCCCTTTCGATTAGGCCAGTGGCAATAAGAATTTAGGTGTAGTTTATAATTTTATGTATTTTCGAGACTTTATCATCATGAAGGTATAATTTTATTTACCCCTAAAAAGCATAGGTAAAAGTTTATGTGAAAAAATTCTTGCTAAAACATGTGATATTATGGATGCACTGCATAGTTATACTCGTTAGGATTTCAGATCAACTTGATTTTCTAATTTACAATTTTTCTGTGATTTACTATGCAATTTTAAAGTTTCAGTTTTTTTTTAAAAAAAGAGATATAATCAAAGGTGGCCTGTATGTTGATTTGAGAAAAATATGAGGAGGTTTTCGCAAAAATTGCTGAGAGGGTCTCTGGAGTGCGGGTTGATTTCCGAAAAATCGAAGGAGTTTTTCAAAAAATGACCGCGGCTCGCCCGATCTGGACCGTCCGCGCGTCCGATCAAACGGCCGTGAAAAGCCCGTGACGTGGCACGCTGGCTGGCCACCTTTTGGAGGCAGGATTCATATGTAAAGATTGACAACATCCCTACAAGTGGTTAGTCAAGCGCCCTCATTGTACATGGTCTTAACATGTATGTGTGAGGGTTGACATATGTGCTATGTATATTTTTAAACGTGAACTGTGGTCTTAAGTTCTTCATTTGATCCTATGGGCTGTCGAAAAGGTGCAATTAAAGAAGCTACAGTCTATGAGGGGCTCATTTTAACTCTAAGACTAATCTCATTGCATTGCATCATACACCCTCCATTCTAAATTATAAAATGTTTTGGACTTTCTACACACATATGCCCTGTTCGCTTGAGCTACTTTTTAACCATGAAACATTGTTTTTCTCTCACAACATTTCAGCATAAGCATCAGCATAAGCCAAATTCTATACACTTAGATATATACTATGTCTAGATACATAGTTAAAACAACGTATCTAGAAAAATCAAGATGCCTTATAATTTGATGAAATGGAGTGAGTACATATTAAATGAGGGCCATGTAGAATCTTTTGGTGTCATATCAATTAATTAAATATAATTAAGAGAAAAAAGCTATAACATCATGGTGATATAGCTTGGCTTCGATTTTATCCCAAATCCAAGACTAGCTTGTAAATTTTGTTTAATTTTTTTCACATTCAAAGACACAAACCGAGGGCAATTAATTATTTTAAGTGGCCTAGCAAATAACGAAAGCGATACAACATTGTAGAAATTGCTTTCTACATGTCAATTTAATGATGCCATAGTGGTATGGTAATTTTGATTATAACATCATGGTGATATAGCTTGGGTTCGATATTATCCAATCCAAGAGTAGCTAGTAAATTATGTTTAATTTTTTTTTTCAGATGCGTAGACACAAACATAGGACAACTAATCATTTTAAGTGGTCTAGCAAATAACGAAAACAATACAACATTGTAGAAATTGTTTCTACATGTCATTTTTACGATACCATAGTGGTATGGTAATCTTGATTATAACACCACGATATAGTGCATTGAAAAGGATTACGAAAGGATGCATTTTTAAAAAAAACAATGTTGAAGCAACATCCATGGTTATCCTTATCCAACGTAGATTAAAGCTCATACATAGTACATCCATTACGTTAATGTTTTTTAAAAAAACATACATTACGTTAATTATACAAGAAAAATTAAATAAATACATATCCCTCGTGATACAAACCCCTCTGGTTTTGCTCTCTCGGCCCTTCGCTCTCCCGGCACCCTGCCCGGCTGCCCCTGCCGTGCCGTCCATCCCACAGCCGCCCATCACCGGAGGACGACGCATCTATCCTCTTTTCCCTTGCTGGCATCCTCGCCTAAGGATGGCAACGGGGATGTACCCGTCGGGTATCGTCGGAACGTTCTCTTCCCCGCTACGGAGAATTCATCCCGTTCCCGTCCCCGTTAACTGTCTTGGGTATAGATTCTTGCCCATCCCCGTACCCGTCGGGCATCGGTCGGGTAACAGATACCCGACGGGTACTGCATACCCAATAAACAAGAATACTTGGGATCGTAGCTTTGCAATCGGAGACGTTTCTTCTTCACCGGGGTATAAGTGTCGGAGTCTCGGAGATGCCGAGGAGAAGGAGCGAGGCTGCGAGGATGACGAGCAAAGGTGGCAGAGAGACTGAACTGAGGAAGCGAGGGGCACGAGCGCTCGTGAGGCTGGTGTGCTTGTGCTGCTGGCGGAAATGGTGAGGAAAAATTGAACTAGGGTTTCTAGAAAACACAAACTATATATATGATTGTTCAGATTTGAGCCAAAATACCTATGTTGAGCATTTTGGGCCTAATACTCGCATGACAGCTCAAATAGTCTGGTTTCCCAACGGGTAACGGGGACGGGTAAACAGGGAACGTTCTCGTATCCGTTATACCCGTCGGGGATAGATTCTTGTCCATTTAAATACCCGCGGATAGAGATATAATCCTATCCCCGTTTTCTAATGGATCCCATACCCATCGGATATCAGCTATCGTGGCCCGTTGTCATCTTTATCCTCGCCGCTGTTTAAACCCTTTAACGGCTTCCCCTCCCACCGCTGCTCAGCTCTACCCCCATCCGCACCCTTCCGTGAGCTCAGCCTCTCCGCGCGCGCGCCTATAAATGACAGCCCCGCCTCCCCGTCTCCCTCCAAGTTCAAACGCACGCCGCACGCTCGCTCGCAGCCGGCCGACCGTGGCCCCCACCGCCACCATCGCCCGCCTGCCGCCGCCACTGTCCCGCACTCCCGCTCGGGATTCCGTCCTATCGCGGCCGCTGCAAGCCGTTGGTAATTAAGCTGCGACTGCGATAATGGGGAAGGGGGCGCTGGGGTCGAAGCGGAGGGTGGCCGAGGGCGGCACGGAGACGGAGCCGGAGGAGGAGGCGGAGTACGAAGTGGAGGAGGTGCGCGACCACATCGCCTCCTCCCGCGGCAGCCGCCTCGCGCTCTTCGGCTCCGACCTCCGCCTCGGCCGCTTCCGCCCGCGCCGCCGCAGCAGGCGCCGCCCGCTCGCCGGGGAAGGTGCCGTCGAGGGCTTCTTCCACGACCTCGTCATCCACCCCGACAACAAGTACGTGATCAACTCTCCTGTCCCCGCGATCTCGTTAATTTGCTCTCGAAGCTTCCGCTTCCGGTTTCGCGCGCGCGCTGGCTGTTGCTGCTTTTGGAAGCTGACGGCGGCGACGCGGCGCGCTAGATCGGTCGGCGTCCTCCGATCGGATGGCTCCCGCGAATCGCCAGAATTGTTCGACCACGACCACAAAAACCCAATATTATATTTTTTTATAAATAAAAACTTCATCCTCTGCATATACTATGTGTCGGCGGATAATTACCAACCACGAATGCCCCAGCGGTGAATGTGAATCTCCCGAAAATTACTCTTTGTTTTTATATTTGATGAAGCTTTTGGTTTGATCGATTTGACGCGTCGGTTGATGTTGTGGATCACTACACGGCATTCAGCTGATGGTGAACAGAGTGTGCATCAGCATCCCAGCCGCAAATTTCTCGTTAGTTGATGATGAGCTCGCCAGCTACGCAAGCTACTACTAGGTTGTAGTTGGACAGCCACCGCGGTCACGGGGTAGGCTTTGACGCCCACACAAATATTAGCCTTGCTTTAATTCAATCACGCTGCTAGCTATTTCTGCACAAATTTTTTCCTTTTCGTTTCTGAATGCAGAGTTTTGTGACAGAGTCACTAGATATAGCCAAATAACTGAATAAGCCCCTGTATTGTTTCTCAAATCGATTGGGTCAGCAAATATGCTTTCTAGGTTCCACATAGCTCAAGAAAAAATGCTTGCTAGATTCTGCATAATTAGAATTAGAATTGGTTAATACTAACATGACAACTTGAGGTTTAAAAAATCCCGGCCACCACTTGATTTCGCATTTCTGCTAGCAGAATGAGCACACAGAACAAAATATGTGTTGGGCAATAGAGAGAAAAAGCATGCAAATAGACGAGAAGAAAAAAACTGAACGCTAAAAATGAGTTATTGATCTCTCAAAAGAATGATCTGAAAAAAAGTCGCTTTCAGTATGGAAAAAAAAAAACCCTCAGTTAAAGAGCAAGCTGTATGAAGCATTCAAATTTTCCCAGAGATTGCTTTGCTACCTTTCATGCTTCTATATGCTAGGATCTTTTTGTCATCAGGCAACATCAAAACTATATTTAAAGCCTCTCCCAAAGTGACATTCTTTTTTATTTATTTATCATGGCGTAATGAGCTCATACTGAGAGGAACACAGGATCTTCTTAATTTCTGAATAGTGAATACAATAAACATGAGCTTAATATCCCGGGCGGGCTATCAACATCGGTTTACATGTGTGCTTAGATGTTACCAGCAACGATCAACCACTATTTATAAATAACTCTAGTATATAAAACGTTCATCTGCATGCTTATCACAATAGGACAACTAAGCTATAGCTTATAAAAACATCCTTCCCCATGAAGGCCAACCAGGTGTACGACAACTGAAGACGTTAAGCACTCCGAGTTTGATTTGGTTACTTGGCTGATTTGGACGGATGGGTTTGAACGGGCCTAAAGAATTCACCAGGATGCCCGTAGCTGTTTTGGACTCTTACCGAGAAGCCGGTAGTTTATCCTTTGCTGAAGCATCTGGAATAGCTATTTTGATGCATAGGTTGCCACTGTAAGGTCATGTAGTGATCTCCTTGACAGCTAAACTGTTCGTGTTGATTGGGACTTCCGTAGTTTTGATTAGTGGTGATCTCGCATAATCAAATCTGAGATAGTGATAGTTTGCATATTTTGGAGTTTGACCACCATCAGCATGACAAGTTATGAATATGAGGCCAATTGTTTGTGGATTTGGTGAATTCATTTTTTCTTTACTGAGGCTACTTACTAATTAGATCAATACTTGTTAGAATTCCTTTTAATATTTAGTATGTCACTAATGTCCTGCACGTCAAATGACTTGCACAACTGACAACACTCCATTAATATCAAAATGTAATTTTCTGTTCAACCAGATGTTAGTGTAGGCGTCGGATTAAAATTATTTGCATGGTAAAAGAAGTGAAGTGTTCTTACTTCTTTGGCTCCTTATTTCGCCCTTTCCTAGTGATTATGAAAGAAGATGAGGTGCTTCGCATCATCCGTATAGCGTCACCCAGATTTATATCATTTCAAATGGTCCTTTTTGTGATAGTTTATTGCCAGCAGGATCATTAGATGGGTGCAGAACAAGAGGATCCCACTCAGCCACTTCGATCACCTCAGACATGTGCATGTGCTCATAAGAATGGGATGTGTGTATGAACTCACCTGGAACCAATTTGGTCTACCTACTTTTTTTTGACCTAACTAGCAAGCAGCCAACGAACAGTATTTTTCTCTCACAACAAATAAGCCAACAGTACTTTCAGCCATGACCTAACTTGCCCCGTTCGCTTGGCTGATAAGCTATGGCTGAAAGTACCATTGGCTTATTTGTCGTGAGAGAAAAATATTGTTCGTTGGCTGAAAAAGTACGGCTTATAAGCCAAGCGATCAGGGCTGTCTCTCAACATCATACCTTACTAAGCTACAAAATCATATGGCTGTGGTGCTAGTGAATTGAACATTTCCTTTTGCTTTCAATAAAATATATTTTTGTCAACTTGGAGCCTGCTTTACCTAAATCTCACAAATGTTGAAGCACTATAAAGCCAATTACCTAAATCGATTGGCCAATTTGTGGTTTTCACTTTGAGCTTCATGGAGAGCACTGAGGCTTCCCTTGTATAACGTTATTAATGCTAATTCATGCCATTCTAGCCAAATCTTAGAGTGAAATTTTATTACTGTCTAAACGTGTATATGCTCACAAGGATGATAGTTTACTGAACTTATGAATTACTTTTGGATTTTCTTCAGGTGGTATCGATTATGGAGCAAGTTCATACTGGTTTGGGCAGTGTACAGTTCCTTCTTCACGCCCCTAGAATTTGGCTTCTTCAGAGGGCTCCCAAGAAACCTCTTTTTCCTGGACATAGCTGGACAGATTGCATTCCTTATCGACATTGTTGTGAAATTTTTTGTGGCATACCGTGACCCAGACACGTATCGAATCGTCTACAATCCCACTGCTATTGCCCTCCGGTATTGCAAATCAAGCTTCATTTTTGATCTTCTTGGTTGCTTCCCATGGGATGTTATCTACAAGGTTACTCTCTTGCTAAACAAAACTTTGAGCTCGTAAATTCTGGATTGGTGTTTATGCTGTAATCAACTTTTCGTTTTTCTGTTATGATTAATTCTCTCATGATGAATTCCATAACAGGCTTGTGGAAGTAAAGAAGAATTAAGATACCTGCTGTGGATTCGCTTGACACGGGTTACAAAGATTACAGAATTCTTCTGGCGTTTAGAAAAGGACATACGTATCAACTACCTTTTCACTAGGATAGTGAAGCTCATAGTTGTGGAACTCTACTGTACACACACAGCAGCCTGTATCTTCTATTACCTGGCTACGACACTTCCTGAATCAATGGAGGGATATACGTGGATTGGGAGTTTGCAGTTGGGGGACTACAAGTTTTCACATTTCAGGGAGATCGATCTTACCACGCGCTATACAACATCATTATACTTTGCCATTGTCACCATGGCAACTGTTGGTAAGAAACTAAGAATTGGTCACCTAATTTTCCAACACATAACTTTTGCCACTCCATTTTCATTTGTTTCTGAAAATCTTAACAAAACTATTTGTTTAAAGTAACTTAAATGTTCTTTTTTCCTCTGCAGGTTATGGTGACATTCATGCTGTCAACATCAGGGAGATGATATTCATCATGATCTATGTTTCCTTTGACATGATTCTAGGAGCTTACCTGATCGGTAACATGACTGCCCTCATCGTGAAAGGCTCGAGAACCGAGCGGTTTAGGGACAAGATGAAAGAAGTGATCAGGTATATGAACAGAAATAAACTTGGAAAGGAAATAAGAGAACAGATCAAAGGACACTTGAGGTTGCAGTATGAGAGCAGCTACACTGAAGCTTCCGTCCTTCAGGATATCCCTATTTCTATCCGTGCAAAGGTGATGAGCTGCAATTTTCTTATGTTTCCATCGTTCTGTGAAGTAGATCTGAATACCATACTTCGGAATTCAGAAGACTTTCCTTCTATACTACATAGCACATGAATACTGATGACAAATTGTATGGCACTCGCAGATTTCTCAAACACTGTATAAGCCATATATCGAAAGCATTTCACTGTTCAAGGGATGTTCCGCAGAGTTCATTCAACAGATTGTAAGTGTCCTCTCTTTCATCCCAGTTATGTATGTTGATCTAATATATACTCTGCCGAATGAACTATATGGTAGGAAGAACTCCTCCAGCAGAGTACTTTTTAATTGTTGTGATATTGTTACCAATCCCAAGATTTATCTGTCATGTTCTGCTGTATAGGTCATCAGGTTGCAAGAGGAGTTCTTCCTACCCGGAGAAGTTATTTTGGAGCAAGGAAGTGCAGTCGATCAGTTATACTTCGTCTGCCACGGTGCACTGGTGAGTTCACGCCCATGAAAAACCGTCAAAGCTTCGATTCAGTTTCTGTAACAATCTTATGCTTTAGTGAATTTATACCTCTGTCTGAACTGAAACATGTGCTTGCTGTCTGCAGGAAGGTGTTGGCATCGGTGAAGACGGACAAGAAGAGACTCTGCTAATGCTGGAGCCAGAGAGCTCCTTCGGCGAGATCTCAATCCTCTGCAACATCCCGCAGCCCTACACGGTCCGCGTCTGTGAGCTCTGCCGGCTTCTGCGTCTCGACAAGCAGTCCTTCACCAACATCCTGGAGATCTACTTCGTCGACGGGAGGAGGATCCTGAGCAATCTCTCCGAGGTACATAGTCTCAAACGGCTCTTGTCTGTTCCACATTGAATTCTCCGAGGTACATGCGTTCATTTGTGACTGGCTGGGTGCAGAGCGAGTATGGCGGACGGGTGAAGCAGCTGGAATCGGACATCACGTTCCACATCGGGAAGCAGGAGGCGGAGCTCACCCTGCGGGTCAATAGCGCCGCCTTCTACGGCGACCTGAACCAGCTGAAAAACCTGATCCGGGCAGGGGCTGATCCCAAGAACACCGACTACGACGGCCGCTCCCCTCTGGTACCAGCAAAATGCCTCTTGTCAATCTGTCATCGGCGGGCAGTAAACTGAGATCAGCTCAAGATTGTGATGTGATCCGCGTTTTCCTCGCAGCATCTCGCGGCTTCCAGAGGGTACGAGGACGTCGTGCAATTCCTCATCAACGAAGGCGTCGACATCGACCTTACCGGTATGCCGCCACGCACTATCCAGTGCCATTGTCACCCCTGTTGTCTTCCAGCTTCGTTTCTAGGATTATTCCTACCAGTTTGATCATGTCATGTTGACATTTTTTTTTCACCAGACCAATTTGGGAACACGCCGTTGCTGGAGGCAGTGAGGCAGGGGCACGAGCGGGTGGCAGCTCTGCTCTTCGCCAAGGGCGCCAAGCTGAGCCTCAAGAACGCCGGCAGCTACCTGTGCACGGCGGTCGCCAAGGGGGACTCGGACTTCATCCGGCGCGCCCTGGCCAACGGCGCCGACCCAAACTGCAGGGACTACGACCACCGCACACCGCTCCACATCGCCGCCGCCGAGGGCCTCTACCTCATCGCCAAGATGCTTGTCGAGGCCGGCGCCAGCGTGTTCGCCACGGACAGGTAACATCAAAGCTTGATCTAGTTAAGCCAAGTTCGCACTAGCTTCTAGATTATAATGCGAGTTTGGCGCTATAACAATGCGATGCGGCCGGTGTGCAGATGGGGCACCACTCCGCTGGACGAAGCCCGCAAGTGCGGAGGCCGCACGCTGGGGGCGCTGCTGGAGGAGGCGCGGGCCAACGAGCTCGCTATGTTCCCAGAGCGCGGCGAGGAAGTCAGGGACAAGATGCACCCGCGACGGTGCTCGGTGTTCCCGTACCACCCGTGGCGGGCGGCCACAGGCGAGGAGCGGCGTATGGAGGGGGTGGTCCTGTGGATCCCGCACACCATCGAGAGCCTGGTCGCGTCGGCGCAGGAGAAGCTCGACTTGCCTGGCCCGGCTTCGCGGCTGCGGTTGTTGTGCGAGGACGGGGCCAGAGTGGTCGACGTCGACATGGTCAATGACGGCCAGAAGCTCTACCTGGTCGGAGGCGAGGACGACGATCAGAAAGATGCTCAGTAGATTGGGCATGGTGTTTTACGTCACCCTTTCTTCTCGCGTAGCATCCTCTGCATGGCATTGCATGCTTCTTTTTTTCACCCTTGCATGCCGGTTGTTGTTTTGGCTATATATATATATATATATATATATATATATATATATATATATATATATATATATATATATATATATATATATATGGAAATTTTTTCCTACTACCTATGAGTAACTACTACCTCCCGGTAACCATGCACTGCCCACGCGGCCACACGTTCAAACTGTTTATAAGCCCGGGTTCCCTTGCGGATCGGTTTCCTCGTAAAGGTTCGGCCGAAGCAGACAACGCGTAACTTATGGGCCGATCCAAGTATATAAAATAACAGGTCAGACGGGCGGTCCAGTCATCGACCGGAAGGTCAAGCCGAGGAGGAACAACGCCCGCTTGTCGACTCTGGCCCACCTCTCCGACTGGAGCGCTCACTTCGGTCTCCAGCGCCTCCGGACAGTCTCTTCGACTGGAAGGCCTGACAAAGCACTACCTCCAACTTCGACCCCACGTCTCCGACCGGGGTATGCAAAGACCCTGCTCACTGCTCTTCTCCGACTAGCGCAACCAGAGCCGACTGGGACCAACCGACCAGGGACGCCCGCCCGGAAGGGACCAGGGAACAAACGGAGAAAGCAAGGCAAGGCGCTCAAGTCAAACCATGATACCAGGGACTATACCCTGTCACCTACAGGAACAGTACTCTACAACCGCCCTGACACAAACAGTATTGTAGGCGCCGATATTTTTCTCTACAGTATTGTGGGCGCCGTTAACTCCCATACGATAAGGCCCCCCATATGCTTCTGGGCATCGACAGTGTTGTGGGCGCCGGGATTTACCGTACCAAGTGAACATGGTGAAACTCCTCACATGCCTCTGGGCATCAACAGTATATGCAGGTGCCGACATCTGCCATACCCAAAACAAGACGACATAACCTCTCACATACAACCGACATCCAACAGTGTTGTGGGCGTCTACCATCATCCTGTACCCACCGGCGTGGGCAACAAGACTTAGAAGCATACGAACTCTTTCTCTCTCACTTGTAAGGCCATCCCCTTCATCTATAAAAGGGGACGCGCTCTCTCCTAAGAGACTAAGTGGATTCAAGTTCATACAAGTTAATCCAGATCGATCAAGTTCACTAGCTCACAACCACAGAACCGTCAGGTTCTGACGTCAAGCACACGCTTGAACACTTAGCTCATAGAGGAGCTCCTGTCGCTCTCGGCCCTTCCGACCGGACCTCTCGTGCACCCCATCTTTCTCCTCGTTTGTAACCCCACTGCAAACTTTGAGCACTTGAGCTCAGGAATAAAGTCACCGACCGACTCAAACTGGATGTAGGGCACGTTGCCTGAACCAGTATAAACCATGTGTCATTGAGTGTTAGGCCACCTCCGATCACAACGTACGACAAAACTATAAATATTTACTTGTTGGTCACTTTCTGCACCGACAGTTGACGCCGTCCGTGGGGAAGACGTTGTACGTTCAACACTTTTTGGTCATCGGATGGCCCACTTTTCCAACACCCTCACCGTGGCGGGCTCTGGCGATTCGATTCGCTTTGGCTCACTCGAATTTCCCGCGCTCCCACCTGTTGGGATGTGGGTTCCACCCGTCTTTGAGCCATCCCAGACCTTCCTCCTTGGAAGTCTAGACTTCATCGCCGACCGGCTCGGCGTACTACACCTCCGTGAGGAGGCACTCGTTTCGGCACCCGTTAGAGGGGCGCCCTCCATCGACTCCAGGACGCACAACTTCGAGGACATGGCATCTGCGCTTCATTCCGAGCAAACTCTCTGCTCAAACCCCGCTCTGAGTAATATCCATATTGTTATTTACTTACTATTCTCTATCTTCCGCCGATTAACCGGAGGGACCCCATTGTCCCCGACGTGACTGCCATACGACCGGTTCCCCTACGGCCTCACATCTCCCACAAACGCGTACGCCCGAGGGCTTCAAAGGTTGCCGACGTTGCCCCCCTCTCACATCCAAATTTGTGGGGATGGCGAGCAACGCCCCCACCTGTTTCCTCGACCTCATGGATGACGATGTTGACAGTGACGGTGAAAGGTCCTAGTATGGCTAGAGGGGGGGGGGGTGAATAGCCTATTTAAAAATCTACAAATCAACTAGAGCAATTTGATTAGTATGACAAAGGGCGAAATGCAAACTTGCTCTAGCTCTACAAGGGTTGCAAGCCACCTATCCAACAATTCTAGTTGCAATAATTACTAGACACACAACTTGCTATGATACTACTCACTAAGAGCTCTCAATCTTGCTACACTAAAGAGCTCCACTAGATGAACTTAAATAACAAATCAAGCTCTCAATTCTAGTTACACTAAAGAGCTTGCCATAACTATTTTGCACGAATATAAAAGAGTGAGTAAGATGATTATACCGCCGTATAGATGGATGAACCAATCACAAGATGAAGATTAAGCCAATCACCGGGAGAATGCAAATGACAAGAGACAACCGATTTTTCTCCCGAGGTTCACGTGCTTGCCAACACGCTAGTCCCCGTTGTGTCAACCAACACTTTGTGGTTTGGCGGCTAAGAGTTGTTTCACAAACCTCGTCCACACGATTGGACACCGCAAGAACCTACCCACAAGTGAGGTAACTCAATGACACGAGCAATTTACTAGAGTTACCTTTCGGCACTCCGTCGGGGAAGGTACAACTCCCCTCACAATCACCGGAGATGGCCACGAACAATCACCAACTCGTGCCAATCCTCCACCGCTGCACCGAGCCATCTAGGTGGTGGCAACCACCAAGAGTAACAAGCGAAATCCACAGTGCAACACGAATACCAAGTGCCTCTAGATGCAATCACTCAAGCAATGCACTTGGATTCTCTCCCAATCTCACAAAGATGATGGATCAATGATGGAGATGAGTGGGAGGGCTTTGGCTAAGCTCACAAGGTTTCTATGTCAATGAAAATGTGCAAGAGAGAGCTTGAGCCGGCCATGGGGCTTAAATAGAAGCCCCCACGAAATAGAGTCGTTGACTCAAATATTTGGCTGACTACGCATAGATCGGATGCTCCGGTCACAATGCACCGGACGCAGCACCGGACACTTCGGTCGTGAATACCGGACGCGTCCAGTCAGCCTACTGGACGTGTCCGGTAGCTCCCAGACTACCACATGTCTAGTTCAAACTAACCTAGCCGTTGCTGCCCATTTTGCCGATGACCGGACGCTCATACCGGATGCACAAACTCAATTGACCGGACGCTGAGCCGCCGAGTCCAGTCGAGTCCAGTAAGCCACCAGGGCTGACCAGACGCGTCTGTTAGAAACTGATCGGACGCTGAGCCTCAGCGTCCGGTCGAGTATAGTAAGCACCTATGGACAACCGAATGCGTCTGGTCACACCGGACCGGACGCTGCCAGCGTCTGATCAACTGATCTGCCGAGCACTGCGTTTGCTGAATCATACCGGACGTGTCCGGTGTGGCGACCGGATGCGTCCGGTCGCTGAGTTCGTCACCAAATACTGGACATGTCTGGTCACCATACCGGACACGTCCGGTCACTCTGTAACCAACGTGACTAACTCCTTTTCGACTCTATCTACTTCACCCTTGCTCAAATGTGCCAACCACCAAGTGTATCACCTTGTGCACATGTGTTAGCATATTTTCACAAACATTTTCAAGGGTGTTAGTACTCCACTAGATCCTAAATGCATATGCAATGAATTAGAGCATCTAGTGGCACTTTGATAACTGCATTTCGATACGAGTTTCACTCCTTTTAATAGTACGGCTATATATCCTAAATGTGATCACACTCGCTAAGTGTCTTGATCACCGAAACAAAATGGCTCCTACAATTTTACCTTTGCCTTGAGCCTTTTGTTTTTCTCTTTCTTCTTTTCCAAGTTTAACCATTTGACCATCACCATGCCATCACCATCGTCATGATCTTCGCCATTGCTTCATCACTTGGAGTAGCGCTACCTATCTCATAATCACTTTGATAAACTAGGTTAACACTTAGGGTTTCATCAATTAACCAAAACCAAACTAGAGCTTTTAGACAGCTCCAGCATCGGTGATGTGGTGCCTAGCCACCGTCTGTCTTGGGAGTGCTCTATGGCGGATGCTCCGGGACAGCCACCGACGGCAACGTAGTCCTTCCAGACTCATGCCCCTCTGGATCCTCATGCTGAGACCCCCAAGCGTGCACACAAGCATGGTGAGGAACCACGACAAAAGTGATTGCGCCAATGCGCTCGGCGCACCACACTGTGCCCTATGCGCGTAGACCGGCGAGCGGCGCCCGGGGTCATGCCCGTTGGGTCTAGCACAACACCATGGACAGGGGGAACGATCCCCCATAGTTCGCTCAGGCCAATCAGAACATCGCCGCCACGGCAATGCTTCTGCGCGGCCTGTCCGAGCCGAACAACCCTCATGCATAGTCGATCCACCGGAACCTCCGGGCACTAGTAGAGACCGTCGCCGTTCAACAAGTGGAGAGCTCCGTATCGTGACACCAACTCATGACCTCGCTCCCCACCAGGGGAATGGGGACACAGCAGATGGGTTGCTCCACCTGATCACCGCTACAACCACCGAGCATGACACAGGAGGCCGCATTGGCACCTCGTCCTGACTTGATGATCGCTCCACACCGACTGCCTGTATACGCGCGGCTCGGACCGAACCAAGACACATGCTACAGCGACCGGAGTCCTAGCCCTGGTAGCCCAGGACCACGGACCTTTATCCAACACCTCTAGCAAGCATCGCTCCCACCACGCTCCAATAGAGGTCGGGTCAAAGGTAAGGCCAAGCACCAGGATCAGGATGAGGGCCCCTCCATGCAGAGGGGAAAAAGAACAGAAAGGATCACCGCCAATCGGCCAACTTCACGTTGGTCGCCACGGCTGATCACGCGGGCACGCAGCCCTAGCAGAACCCTCCAGGCCATTTCCATGAGCTCATGGAGAGCCTGTGCACCAATCACGACTACCCCATCAAACAACTCTACAAGGACTACCAACTCCTCAAGCACCTTCTGCAGCAGGCCGGTAGGCCAAAGGAAGAAAAAGGCAAAGAAGCAGCGACCGAGAAAGGGGGCATAGCAGGCAAGGATCTGGACAACTGAAGGTTGAAGTGATCCGACCAGACGCCTATCGACTGAAGGACAACAACAACGACATTCTCTCCGAATGCTTGGAACAGCTATGTCATTTTTCTTCCCCTAAGTTTCAGTCTTACCATTGTTTACTTAACATATGCTCCTATAAAAGCACCCTGACCCAGACACTTTTCAGCCCAGGGCGCTTGAGGGCTCCACTAGGGGACACTACTACCTCTCTGTTTTGTTTACTATCATATGGTGAAATTCCTTCCTACCCGATCAAAAGGGGAGTTCATTCCTTTAATTTGCCTTATGTAGCTTTGCTTTAAAACATTTTGACCAATCGCACTCCGCCTTTTCCTATGGTTATGAGCAGCTGAGCCTCATGGGCCACGCCCTGGGCTCCCAAGGTTGCAGCCTACAGGACAAACAGGCAGGTATGAGAAAGAAAGAATAAAAACAAAATTATGCTAAGGGAAAACTAAGGAACAAAAGGGAACAAGCTTCCCCGAACGGAGTGACTCCATCACAGAAAACAAAACCAACTATAGTCATTAAGCACACAAGAACGTTTATATGGGGGCTCCCCCACGAACTTAAACTTTTTACATTCACTAAACTACTTATATTTTACAATCTATTGGGCCAGCTCGGCGGCATCTACTATCGGTGCGACTAGCGAAGGCACGGGCTGCTCACTCCCTGGCAGCATGACATTCGGCTCGGTCGAAGCCAGGGCGTTGTCCACCTCCAACCCAAGCTCCATGCCATCCGCAGGCTAGACAACGTCCTCAACATGCATGCTTCTGTCCATGTCTTCATGGCAGACATCCATCATCCAATGAGCAGAGACTTGCTCTGCCACCAACCTTGCGTGCGATAGCAAACTCTCCCCGATCGATTGGATGTCCTCCGTGCTCAAGCCATCAGCATACCCACTATAGATAGTAGCGAAGTCTAGGTTCGGATGATGCGTCACCACCGAAGTCAACACCCCTGACGCTCCATAGAATAGCCCACTCGTGATTGATCCCGGACCGCATCTAGGACCTCCGCCAGCTAGACGGCGGGCGCGCTAGTACTTGGCGCCGACCCAAAGACCTTCAAGACGACGAGCTAGGCAACGTTGTAGATCTGGTCAAGTTCCCCATCAAGAGCACGTCGCTCTTCATGGGACTTGGCTAGCTCCTCTGCATTCTGGCTAAAAGTCACCTTGATCATCTCTAGGTCCCGCTCCAGCATCTTCACCCTTCCACCCAGCTCTGAAAGAAGGGCGACAAGCTCAGAAACAGGCTAAAGAAAAAAAAACCAACACCACAAAAAACAGAAAAGGTACGTACCGACAAGAAAGTTCTCACAGGTGGAGAATTCCTCTATCTACCGGGCTACCTGCTCGCGCAGCCGGGTGCTTGCCTCCTCCGTCCCCATCACCCGGCCCCAAAGCACGAGCACTTCCTGGTCTACCTTCGATCAGGCCTTTCGCTCTGACTCCAGAGCTTCCGCTCCGACTCCAGGGCGCTCCGCTCCAACGCCAAGGCGCTCTGCTCCAACTCAAGGGTCTCCAGGGATTTATGGAGCACCACCTCAGTGTCCGCCATGGATGTCCGCAACTCCGCCTCGGTCTCCACCTAGCGGGCCTTCACCGCCTCAAGCCCTTGCTCGGCGGTAGTCGCCCGCTCAACTGCACACTACCCCTCCACTTGTGCCATGGTCGCCTTGACCGCCCAGTCCTAGGACTCGCACCAAGCGGACTCTAGCTGACGCTCAAGCTCAGCCATCCGAGCGTGCTCCATTTGGAGGAAGCAAGACTTACGGGATGACATCCCCTTCAGACTCTATGAAAAACAAGCATGCTAAGGCAACCAATAAAAGATTCAGAGGTCAAGGACAAGTATGAGAAACTCACCTCCATGGCAAGCTATAGGCCGACCTTGACTAACTGCTGAGCGGACTTAACCCGCTCTTGGATGTCTCCGAGCTTCGTGGACAGGTTGGCGAGTTCGAACACCGCGGCATGTCCTTGCTCCCCAAGGATATCCCAGAACTTACCCTCCTACAAATCCTGAAGGATGAGCTACACCTTTGTCAGGTCCTCAGGGCAGGGCCACTCTAGGTCACCCTCTGGTAGCCCACCAGATGGCCCCGCCTCGGACCAAACCACCGCTAGCTCCCACGACGATGCCAGTGGCTCTACCATGACTTTCGCCTTGTCGTCAGATGGGATATCCACCACCTCGGGCGTGCGGGCCACCATAGGGTGTTTTGACTCTATTCCAGCCATGTCTCCCTCTAACACTTTTGGCTCCAACCGCAAGGGTGAGCGGTATAGCTCCCCAACTGGTGAGGCAGGAAGCTCGATCTCCCTCTCCTCTTTCGCCGCGGCTAGTGGAGGAGGGGCTGCGAGAGTTACCTCTAACATGACCTCCACTATCAGCACCGAGATTGCCGCCAATGCCACCGCCGCCGCTGCCACCGTACCAGCAATCAACCTGGGGGGCACCACCCCTAGAAGGGAAGGACTCACTGCCGCCGCTTGGTTCCCCCCGCCGCTCGCCACGACATGCTGTAGGGTGGGCCTCCAAGCCTCCTGCATGGGAGTTGGGGTGATGCTCAATTCCGTCATCGCCCGGCCACTAACAAAAAGGGTAGGTAAGTCAAACTCCAAAAAGAGTCAACAACAAAAGATCAAAAAGAAACAAAGGAAAATGTACCAGGAGGTGAGCGGTATGACTATAAAGGCAAGACCTGAGGATGATGGGCCTGCAGGACAAGGACCGCTCCTGGGCTACGACCCGTGCCCCCTCACTTCAGCCGGGGGCAGAGTCACCCCAACCGGCTCCTACCCGGCCTGCGAGTCACCGTGACCCTTGGCTTAGGACTTCCCGCCCGGAGCAGCGAGCAGGGCTTCCTCCCATTCATCACCAGCGAACATCGCCGTAGGGTCATGATGCTCCGCTGAGGTCACAACGACCTCCCAACTTTCCTCCTCAGAGAAAACCATGTCATCCACATCCGTGGGATCCTCTAATGCGAGCTCCAACTCGATGTCACTCCTACGTTCCCCGACCTTCACACGTCGGGCGATCCCCTGCTCCGTCTCTTGCTTCTGTTGAACCTCCTTGGTTCTCTTCTTCCTCCTGGCATCCACCACCTCCTTCTAGGTGACCTACTAGGCCATGCCCTCCGGTCCCTAGGGAAGGTGCGGCCAGGACTTATAAACTCCAAGCCCCTATGGAACGGGTGACCCAAAATCAAAAAATAGGAAAAGCAGAGGAAGAAGCACGGATGAAATAAAAGGGAGCACACCAGTCTGGACACGATCACGGAGTTAAAAGGTGCGGGCTTCCCTTCGACCCTCTCTTTGGGCTTCAGCTGCAGCACCCGGCCAAGGTGACTCCAGACCTTGTTGTTCGGCAGCTCCTCCGGTGACGCACGGTCTAGGTCCGATGGGCCACTGTATATCCACATCGGCCACGTCCTCTCCGCCAACGGCGCAACCCGGCGGTGATAGAGGGTGTGGAACACCCACACCCCGTTAAGACCGCGCCGTATGATCTTTTGGAGCTCCTCCTCGATGACCTCCACCTTCTTCTTCTCTTTACGGGCACAACTCCACGACCAACTGTCCCACTTCTCCGGCTTCCCGTCGGTGAACATCGGGAATGGCGCCTTCACCAGATTCCTGATGTAAAACCACTCCCTATGCCACCCCCGGTTGGAGTCATAGGAGATGTACGCGGGATACGAGCCTCTCGCGCTCGGCTTCCTCTGTAGGGTGAAACCTCCCACCAGTGCGATCTCGACCAAATTCCCCGCCATCAAGGCTCTTCCAGAGAACAGCTGCCGGAAGAAGTTAGCATGCGGATCCATCCCGAAGAAAGCCTCACAGATTAAGGTGCTACAGCTCTAGACCCCACTCATTGAGGAGCCCACGTAGGAACTAGTGCGCGGGGTATACTAACCCACGCTCATGGAAGGTGAGAAAGGACACCACTTCATCAGGCCAAGGTTGCAGGAACTCCTCCCTCCCGGGAGCCCTCTAGTGCGCCACCTCCTTCGGTGGTAGGAACCCCTTCATGATGAAGGCCTTCAACACTGACACCCTCATGGTGGATGACCTCTAGTCTGACATTTCGCTACGAGATCACAAAAGGATTTATGAGTTTCTTTTTTCTCCCTCGCTCTCTCCCCTTTCTTTCCTAGAAACCACCACGGCTCTCAAGAACACTCTCGGCAAGAAGGAAGAGAAAAGGGGGCGGTAGATGAGGAATATGCAAAAGAATAGAGCGAAAACCTTGTCCCTCCTCCTACTTAAGGAAAAGGGTACAACAGTTATGGGAGGGTGCGCCGATCGGGAAAGGCGAAATGGTGGAACAAAAAACCCTCTCTCTTTCCCATTTAATGCAGATGAGACGCACCCTGATCGATGAGACATGTCCTGCCTGATGGAATGACTGCTGATCAGATAGGACGTGGCCTAGGTAAGGCACACCACTACCGCACGGCAGCCACTACCGCACATCGGGCATGAGAACCAAAGGGCCACCACACGTAGGTAGCCCTCCGCTTCCCCAGGTGGGACTTGGAAAAACCCAAAACGGGATCTCCGCCGGGAGAGACCATCGGGTTCCCTAAAAGTTGATCGAATAGCTTAGAAAAACACACCAAGAGACAGGAAGGGAGCGAAGTGACGCCACATGTAGGTCATGCCGACTCCATCATGAACGACGAGCATGGTTCCTAGTCAGACATTTCTGACTAGAGCTCTCCAAACCCCGTCACTCGAGTCATCAAGGTAACACTACAAAACCCCCTCTATTTCTTTATAAATCATTTCATATATCCATACGCGCATTCATTCCATACACCCGTGCCTCCCGAACGATTCGGGTCCCGAACCACCCGAGGGCTTGGGAACTAAGCATCGCATGTGCAGCGAAATGCATCACAACGCTCTGTGTTGCATCACGAAGTGGTGGTTGCCTCATTCGACATGAGCAACCAACAGAGCCAGGGGAGAAAAATGCAGATGAGCCTCATGCGGCCCTCGTCCAGTCTAGCAGACAGGGTCATCTCAACCTTCTCGTTCAATCCTAAACCTCTTGCCAAGCCCACAGAATCTCCATCGAGGGGAGGCCGTTAGGCCACCTGGGTCGGTCTCCGGAATGACCCAGGCATCTACTGGGTTGTAGGTAAAGGAGTAGTGGAACGAACGATGGACCTAGATTCCACTCGATCATACCCGTTAGCGAACTCATCGAGCACGTCACTCGAGCCCGAGCGATCGGGACAAGCGACAAAACTCAACCCCTCCAATTATGAGGAACCTAGGATGGGGTAACGTACACAACTCACACCAACCCCTACTAAGGCCCAACAGGGCTCGGGGGCTCAAGACACAAAACGCCTAGGTCTACGATCCCAAACTCGTCCCATCTGTCTATGCTCCGACTGCACTCCAAACACCTGGGTCTGTGACCCCAAACTCACCCCATCTGGCTATGCTTCGACTGCGCTCCAAAACACCCGGGTCTACGACCCCAAACTCGCCCCATCTGGCTACACTCTGACTACACTCCAAAAAACCTAGGTCTATGACCCCGAACTCACCCCATCAGGATCTACGAGCTCCGTCTCGCCCAATCCCAAACTAACCAAACTAACTGCCTCACCCGATCCCATGGCGTGCATCGACGCCAGGATCCGCAAGCTCCCTCTCAATTGATCCCTAAAAAAACTAAAGCACCTCGGCTGCGCAACGACGCCTTGGTTAAACAAAACTCTGTCTCAACAGAAGAACATGCACACACGTCCACTAACAAACACCCCCCAGATGGTTCTGCCCGAACCGCCCGGGGGCTTGGGGGCTACACCTGCGGGTGCACTCGCACGCACCCGCTGACGAAACAAAACCCCCCCACTGGCAAACGGAAAACCCCCATAGACGGTTCTGCCCGAACCGCCCGGGGGCTACACTCGCGTCGAGGCAAAAATCCCCCACACAATTCTACCCGAATCACCCAGGGGCTCAGGGGCTCCTGTTGGGTTCATAAACCCGGGTGAAAAGATCAAGATGCCTAAGAGGGGTGGGGTGAATTAGGCTAATTCTAAATTTCTTTGCAATAATTAAATCCTATGGTTAGCCCAATTAGCCCCTTGTGCCTAGAAAGTGTTTCTAATTGTTCTACCGCACAAAAGACTTGCAACCTAAGTTCCAATCCTACTCTAGCATGGTAATTCTATAAATGTAAAGACAAGAATTGAATTGCTCAAAGTAAGTGCTCAAAGTAAATGCTCAAAGTAAATAGAGAAGGAGAAACACGGTGATGTTTTGCCTAGGTATCAGAGAGTCGGCACTCCCCACTAGTCCTCGTTCGAGCACCCGCGCAAGGGTGTAGCTCCCCCTTGATCCGTGCAAGGATCAAGTGCTCTCTATGGGTTGATTCTTTGATACTCCGTCATGGTGAATCACCCACGCTCACAACTTGAGTTGGGTCCTCCACGAGCTCTCTGGATGATCACCAAGCTCCCAATCACCACCAAGCTGTCTAGGTGATGGCGATCACCAAGAGTAACAAGCATGAACTCTCACTTGACCATGACAAGTCTAATGAGAAGGGTGGATGCACACTTTGCTACTCTTGATCTTCACTAATGAGGGCTCTCTTTGGGATTCTCAAATCTCAATCACCTCACTAGGACCTTGCTCTTTTTGGCACTCTCTAAGGTGTTTCTCAGCTGTTGGAATGAGCAAAAGTACCCCCACACACATGAGTGGAGATTGTATTTATAACACCGGCTGAAAAACGAACCGTTATGTGCCTCTGTGGGGTGATCGGACGCTCCGGTCATGTTGACCGGATGCGCCGGTCAGTACACCCCAAACTCTAGTGGTTAAGTGTTGACCGAACGCTGGACAACATCCGATTAGCACTGATCAGACGCGTTCGGTCATGTTTTCCCTTCACTAGAACCTTACTGATGTCGACCGGACGCTGGACCCGCAGCGTCCGGTCACTTGCTGAGTAGTGTCCGGTCAGTAGCCGGAACCTTATCAACACCTAGTCAGCATTGAGCGGATGTGTCTGATTAGGATTCTCCCTCTCTGGGACCTTACTGGAGTCGATCGGACGATGGCCCTCAGCTTCCGGTCACATGACCTCTCAGCGTTCGATCACTTCCAGACGCTTTCACCTTGGTTAAATGAACTGACTAGACCCTGAGCCAGCGTTCGATCACACCGAAGCTAGCGTCCTATCAGTATTTGACCCTCCATTCACTTCCAACTCTCGATCATATGTGAATGAAGTTTGCTCCATTGGATCAAAGGGCTGTTTTGGAGCTACCTAGTGCTAGTTTTAACAAGTGTGCACCACACCTAGCTCACTAGACTCACCTAGGTCAAGCTACTCATTCATACCCCCCTTAATAGTATGGCCAAAGGAAAAACAAAGTCCTAAACTACTCTAAGTGTCTCTCCAACTCCAATCGACACTTAGAACTAGTCCATCCTTAACCTTGTCGTCCATCCTTTGAAAACTGAAATGATTTCTATCATAGGGGCATGACAACCATAATTGCCCAATCAATCTCCATTACCATGACCTAACTTAATTGCCTCTGCAAAACACACGTTAGTCACAGTAATCATGTATTGTCATTAATCACCGAGACCCAACTAGGGGCCTAAATGCTTTCAATCTCCCCCTTTTTGGTGATTGATGACAATACTACCTTGAGTATGTGAAATAGATGAGGTTTTTAACATGCTTGGTTCATATAAGCTTTTGGCAATAAGAACAAAAGTGTTAGACAAGCTTATATGACCCAAGCCAACATGATGTACTCAAAAGATATGAAATAAGCATGAGTACAAGTAATGAAGCTCATTTGCATCAGAGTAAAACGCGGAAGCAAAGGCAAATGAGCATAGCACAAGTGATATGACATAAAAATAATTCACAGTAGAGAGCACACATGTCATATATCATGATCATGTAGATATCACTATCACATAAATATAGTAGTAAACATGAATGCATAATGTATCACACACATAAAAACTCCAAATGTAATAGATAAGCTAATATAATATAGACTCCCCCTAAATAGTCGCTCTCCCTAAGACTATCATACTCAAACCCTCTCCCCCTTTGGCGTCAAACACCAAAACCTAAGGGTCAGTCGGCGGGGCTGCAGCGAACGAGCCAGGTGTCGAGGTATGAGGAGCGAGGTGGAACTAGGTGCCATCATCATCTGATCCTGAGCTCTAAGCTATCTGACCCTCTGTAGCTAGAAGTGAGGCTGAAGCAGTTTGGGTCGGATCAAGAACTGGTGCTGCTATAGGCTGTGCTGGTATAACTGAAGCAGCCGACTCTAATGATGCCACTGAGGAGGGGAGTGTCTTTGTAGTCACTGTGATAGGTGCAGCCATAGAAGGACCTAGAACATGTAGGTATGGAGGAGTGGGCTGCCCTATCAACTCACTGAAGGAGGCTCCAAGACTTCTAGAGACTAAAGTGTCTGGCACTAGCAGCGACGACGTCTGTGCCGGTGTGAAGCCCTTCTGAAGAGGTGTGAACTGTGGGGCTACCACTGGTGAAGCGAACCACTAGGACACCTGCTCTGTAGGTGAAGCATACTATGCTAGTGGCTGTCCCTGACTCTGAAGCCCACTAGGCTGTAACGCTGGAGTCATTGAAGTGGTGGTAGGCTGACCAATCTAGGGCAAATGCTGTGGCAGTGGGGCCCCAATTGCTGTCACTACATGCTGCATGAATTCGAGAAGCTGCTACTGCATGAGGATCTGCTACTGATGCATGGCCTGCTGCTACTACTGTAGAGCCTATGTCTGCTGCTGAATAGCTAGCTGCTGTCACTAGAACTCATCCTGCCGAGTCTAGAACTGAGCAAATGTAGCAGCTATCTCCTGAGCCTATCGTGCCTAGTCCTGCCTCATCCGCTCAAGTATAGCAAGAAGAGCGGGGTCTGTCTGTGGGGCAGGTGGTGCGGAATTGGAGCTACCGGCCTTAGCATTATGTCATCGTGGAGGCATATGAGGAATGGGCTGGTAGTCATCATCAAAACTATCACTAGGCTCACTCGTGACCATCCCCTCCTACTGAGCAAGCTCCTCCTCCTCTGTAGCTGCAATACCCCTGATGATATCATCCTACTAGGCTATAGACTCTAGCACCTCTAGGCAATGGTGCGACTAGCTAGGTGCCTGTGGTGTATTGTGGCGGATCATCTGAGTCAGGTTATAAGCAGGAAACTCTGTAGTGGCACCACTGTACTCAGCTAGCATCTCAGGCGACCTAACTATAACTGCTCTATGGATAAGAAATGTGATCCAGTGAGCATAGGGTATCTGCCTGTGACCTCTAAAGCCCTCAGCTATAGTGTCCTCCATCTCTGACAGAAGAAGATCCCAAATATCAAAAACTGTCTGCTGCATCAGAGAGTTGAGAAGCCATAGCTGTATACGAGTCAATCCCTCTCTATATCCCATCCTCAGAAGTAATGTAATCCTCATGATAGCCTCAATCACATGAGCAGTGGGAGTGAGATCACTGGGGTTCCTCCTCGACCCCTCGCCAAAGGGCTCTATGAAACAGTGATAAACCAAGTCTGTAGGGGGCACCATACCACCATGAGGGCGTCTAGGGGGTGCGGTTTGTCCATAGCAAACCTCATGTAACCTGGCAGGCTACTCCTGAAGTCTGAGTATCTCCCTGACCCTAGTGCTTGTCAGCCGGTAGTCTCTGCCTTCGAATGCAAAGTGAATAAACCTATGCTGTGGGTCAATCCAGAGTGTAGCATAGAACTGTCGAACCCAAGATGGAACATATAGCCCTGTCTGTCTAATAAGATCTATCAGCCCTAGTAAATAGGATAGATACGGATGAATGTGCTCTCCAGCTACTGCTACTATAGACTCTATGTTGCACACTCTCTAGGATCAAAAAACTGCTCCACTGTTGAGATAGGCATTATAGAAATCCTCCTGCAAGGGTGTATAGAATCCCTCTGATGCTCTCTCGTCCCTCCTAGGTGGAAACCACAGCTCAAAGTCCATGAACCTTAGGTCAAGATGGGTCACTGGAGGTGGACTCTGTGGTCTAGGCGGTGGACGAGAACCCCTCCGCTGAGTGTCTGGCCTCGGCATGACTGGAGCATGGGTACGACCAGAGCGGCGTAACTGTGGCTGAGGTGCCGACTCTGTCTCCTCGGCCTACTTGGCCTGCTCACCCACCTGAGTCTACTGTGCTGGCTGTGGCTCCTGAGTCTACTATCCTGCCTGTGGCTACTGCTATGGCTCCCCCTGAGGCTAACCTCATCAATGGCAACACGCCGTCCTCCAATCATGAGAGTCCTAGCTAGACCACCATGAAGGAGATCAACTCGCTCAAGTGAAGCCCTCGCTTCTGGTGAAAGCTGATCGGCAATCCGGACTCCACTGCGAGCACCTCCTCTCTCGGCATGCTCTGTGGCCTCTGCAACTATGGCGGCTCTCGCTGTCTCTGCATCTAGATACTTGCGCTTTCTTACTGCCAACTTCTTTGTTGCCTTGCCTTTTGGATCTATAGGCTGGCAAGGCGGGGGCCTCGGATCCTCATCACCGGGACCACCTCCGACATTCTTCGTACGAGCCATCTAATGGATCTGAGAAGAAGCAACTACCGCTGACAAAGATCAACTATCACTTTCGAGGCTTGGCCTCGTTTCATACTCACAAGCTTGGCCCTGAGTTAACTGACAACTGCCACTAACACCTCAACGGAACCGACTCACTGCACAATGGAATAGATAGGATATACAAATAATTTAAATTATGCATCTAGAGATACGAAATCCTAAGAAAGCAAGCAATTAGGTACGAAATTGAAATGTGGGCTTGCTACCTGACGAACCAGTGATCCAAAGAGAAAAGAAACGACGCGTGGGGAGCCACCGAATTGCGAGGCTAGGGTTCGCTGGTCGGCGTGGATCGGTGGCCCTAGATTGCGATTGAAGTCACCGGCGAGAAAGTAATGGAGGCGCTAGGGCACTGCATAGCAGGGGCATGGCAGGAGCAAGCATTGTTCGGGCGGCGCTAAGGCACTGGGGCATGTGGCTAATGGCGCAGGCGGAGACACGATGGTGCTAGGGCATAGGGCGGCGCTGCGGTGGTGTGCGGCGGCGCTAGACAGCGTGGCAGCATGGGGAGCTGCGGCAGCGGTGCGTGGCATATGGTGGCACGGTGAGGCGCTGCAGCGGCGTAGGGCGGCGTGCGCAGGGTGCGGCTGGTGGCATAGGGCATACGGCGGAGCATGAAGCGGTCTGGAGGCAGCGAATGAGCGTAGGGACAAGGCACAGCGGCTTGGGTGTAGGGGCTCGGCAATGATAGCACGGGTAGGTCAAGGATGTGCGGTGAAATCAGTTATATAGTGGCCACCGGTGTGTCAGAATAGGAAATGGGAAAAGAGATCTAAAACCACATGATTCCTATTGATTGGACGCTCTGGTGGCAGCGACCGGACGTTGCCACCCAGCATCCAGTCGATTCCAAAGAGGTCCAAATCCTCTTGAATCATGACCGGACATGTCCGGTGGACACCGACCGGACGCAGCTAGAGTCCAGTCAACATAGCCTTCAACTTCTCCACATGACCGGACACTGAAAGCCTTCTGACCGGATGCTAAAAGCCAGAGTCCGGTCACTCCTTCGCAGCAAGTTCACCTCCTGTGAACTGACCAGACACTGGACTTTAGAGTCCGGTGCAGCGTCCGGTCACACTTTCTTTAGCAAATCTTCAAAGTCCTCCGTGCTACCTGTTCCCAATCAAGTCCCAACTTGAATAAGATTCAAATAAATACCAATTGGGACAGATGTGAGTGACCTCTCTCAAACCCTCAAGTTTTTCAAAATATTTTGCCTTAGGCTATAATTCTTTTTTAAGAAAATAGGCAATAAGAGGGCAATTGAAGATAAACGACAAAACAACATTCATGCATATATAATACAATACTTGTAAGTAAATCTAGTTGCTTATCAAGTTTGATCCAAGGTTAAGCTTCTTCACACGCTTTTCAGCGGTTATCTTAACCATGTTAGACAAGCCCTATATGCATTACAAAATATTAAACATGTTGTATGTTATAATGCAATGCAAGGGACAACACAAGCTTATTTTTTAGTGAAGTTACTAAAATCAAGCACATTGAGCTCATTCCGCAATCTACAAAATGTTGCCTCATCTAGCGGTTTAGTGAAGATATCCGCCAATTGTTCCTCGGTCCTTACACCTTCTAGTGATATATCATTTTTAGCAACATGATCTCTAAGAAAGTGATGGTGGATATCTATGTGCTTGGTGCGAGAGTGTTGAACCAGATTATTTGCAAGTTTTACCGTACTTTCATTGTCTCACAAAAGAGGTACCTTTTCTCGAACTACTCCATAGTCTAGCAAAGTTTGTTTCATGTAGAGTATTTGTGCACAACAAGCACCTGCGGCAATGTATTCTGCTTTGGCGGTGGACAAAGCCACACTATTTTGCTTCTTGGAGGACCAAGACACAAGTGATCTACCAAGCAAATGGCACCCTCCGGATGTGCTTTTTCTATCAACTTTGCAACCGGCATAATACGAATCAGAATAGCCAACTAATTCAAATATAGCTCCTTTGGGATACCAAAGGCCAATGCTTGGTGTGTGCTTAAGATACCTAAGGATTCTTTTTACGGCAATTAAATGAGTTTCCTTAGGATTAGCTTGAAATCTAGCACACATACACACACTAAACATGATGTTGGGCCTAGATGTGGTCAAATATAACAAGCTACCAATCATAGAGCAGTAGAGAGTTTGATCAACTGGGTTACCTCCCTCATCTAGGTAGAGATGTCCATTAGATGGCATTGGAGTCTTGATTAGCTTACATTCATCCATCTTGAATCTCTTGAGAAGATCATTAGTATATTTCTCTTGAGAGATGAAAATCCCTTCTCTCATTTGCTTGACTTGAAAACCAAGAAAGAATGTAAGCTCTCCAATCATTGACATCTCGAACTCTTTCGACATCAATGTACCAAACTCTTTGCATGAGTCTTCATTTGATGATCCAAAGATGATATCATCCACATACACTTGACAAATGAAGATATGCCCATCAAGCTTCTTGGTGAATAGTGTGGTGTCGATCTTCCCAATGGTGAAGCCCTTCTCAATGAGGAAGTCCCGAAGGTGCTCATACCAAGCTCTCGGGGCTTGCTTAAGCCCATATAAAGCCTTGGACAACCTATACACATGATTAGGATATCTAGGGTCTTCAAACCTAGGAGGTTGGTCAACATAGACTAGTTCATTAATAAAGCCATTTAAAAATGCACTTTTCACACCCATTTGATATAGTTTTATTTCATGATGTGATGCATATGCAAGGAGGATACGGATGGCTTCTAATCTTGCAACCGGTGCAAAGGTCTCTCCAAAATCCAAACCTTCAACTTGAGAGAACCCCTTTGCCACTAGTCTTGCCTTGTTCCTCACAACAATGCCTTGATCATCTTGCTTGTTCCGGAACACCCACTTTGTTCCAATGACTCTTGCACCTTTTGGCCGCTCTTTAAGAGTCCAAACTTCATTGCGGGTGAAGTTGTTCAACTCTTCATGCATTGCATTTATCCAATTCAGATGTTGAAGAGCTTCTTCAACCTTAGTAGGCTCAAAGCAAGAGACAAAAGAGTGATGAGCAATAAATGAAGCAAGTTTTTGTGATCGAGTCATTATACCCTTTGATGGACTCCCTATGATCAGATCTTGTGGATGATCTTGAAGTAGAGGTGTATTTCTTCTATTGACCACTTGAGGAGGAGGTTGTGGAACATCAACATCTTGTGCTTGTACCATCATTTGATCATGGGAGACATGAGTGTCTTCATTTTCTACTCTCCTATCTTTATCACCATCTTGTGGCACACTTGATGAAGAAGGTGGATCAATCACTTGTACATCATCTTCATCATCTTTAGGCTTGATGTCTCCAACCGGAATGTTCTTCATAGCCTCCCTCAATGGTTCATCACCTACATCATCAAGATTCTCATGTGTTCCTTGGGAGCCATTAGATTCATCAAATTCCACATCATATGTTTCTTCAACCAAGCCGGTGGCATGATTAAATACTCTATATGCTTTGGACTTTGATGAGTAACCAACAAGAAAACCAATATCACAAAGTCTTTGAAACTTCCCTAGGTGTTGGCGCTTCTTGTTGATGTAGCATTTGCAACCAAACACCCTAAAGAAGGAGACGTCTGGCTTCTTCCCATTGAGCAACTCATAAGGTGTCTTGTCAAGGAACTTTTGAAGGAATAGGCAGTTTGATGCATAGCATGCGGTGTTGATAGCTTCTGCCCATAGAGCTTTGGGGGTGTTGTACTCATCAAGCATTGTTCTTGCAAGAGTGATCAATGTCCGGTTCTTCCTCTAAACTACACCATTTTATTGAGGAGTATATGTTGCAGACACCTCATGCTTGATCCCAACTTCATCACAATAGGCTTCTATGTTTGTGTTATCAAATTCCTTCCCATTGTCACTTCTTATCTTCTTAAGCTTCACTTCAAATTTATTTTGTGCTCTCTTGGCAAACTTCTTGAAGCAGGATGCAACTTTGGATTTGTCATGGAGGAAGAATACCCATGTATACCTTGAATAGTCATCAACAATCACAAGACAATAAAGATTTCCTCCCAAACTCTTGTATGTTGTTGGTCCAAATAAATTCATATAAAGGAGTTCTAGCACTCTTACGGTTGACATGAAAGCTTTTATTGGATGGGTATTTGCAACTTGCTTGCTGGCTTGACATGCACTACAAAGCTTATCCTTCTCGAACTTCACATCCTTCAACCCTCTCACCAAATCATTCTTCATTAGCTTCTTGAGTAAGGTCATCCTAACATGAGCAAGTCTTCTATGTCATAGCCACCCAAGTGTTGTTTTGGTGAATAGGCATGTCTTCAAGTTTGCATCTTCAGAGGTGAAGTCCACTAGATATAGGTTGTTGTATCTAAATCCTTTGAATATCACATGATCATCATCCTTCTTGGATACAACAACCTCCTTCTCGGTAAACAAGCATTGGAAGCCAAGATAACACAATTGTCCAATGGATAGCAAGTTGAAACTCAATGAAGCAACATATAGCACATTGGAGATGGAATGATCATTTGATATAGCCACTTTGCCCAATCCTTTGACCTTGCCCTTTGAGTTATCTCCAAAAGTGATTCTTTCTTGTCCATCTACTTCTTCATCTAGTGAGGTGAACATATGAGGATCACTGGTCATATGTTGTGTGCAACCACTATCATTAACCCAATGACTCCCACCGGTCTTGTAGTTCACCTATACACAAGAGATCAAGCTTTAGGAACCCAAACTTGTTGAGGGCCCTTCACCTTCTCAACAAGTGACTTTGCAACCCAAATTTTCTTAGGCCTATTCTTGTTGGGAGGACCTAAGAACATGACTTTCATCTTTCCACTAGAATCCTTTCTAAGCATGTAGTGAGCATTGAAGGCAAAAGGTCTAGCATGCTTGGGCAAGGGTTGTGGTGGTAGAGTTTGACACTCATGAGCAAAGTGGCCTTCTTGTCCACACTCAAAACACTTCTTTGGCTTTGGCTTTTGTTGTTGTTGAGCTTGAGCCTTCTTCTCTTTGTTTGCCATGTACCCAATGCCACTTCTATCCATCTTCATGACGGTGTTCATTAGTAGCTCACTTTGAAGATGCTTGCCTCTAGTGAACTTGCTCAATCCAATCTTAAGATGCTCTTTCTTCAACTTGAGCTTCTTGTTTTCTTCCTTGAGAGCATCATTGTTTTTCTCTTCCTTGAGCTTCTTGTTCTCATCTTTGAGCTTCTCATTCTCAAGGATCAAACCATCATCATGAACAATAGTTTCTAGCATAATAGACTTGGTGGTTTTGAGTTCTTTAATATCTTTCTTGAGCTTTTCATTGTCATTCTTGAGCTTGACAAACTCATCATAATCATCGACGTCAACCACTTGCTTGCCCTTGCTACTAGAACTTTGCTCAATGCTCTCAATAATTAAGTCATCACATGATGTAGCTATATCAATCTTAACAACATCGTTAGTAGCATCATGTGGCTCATTGGATAAGAATTCTTGAGCAATGACAAGATTATCATGATTAACCTTAAGAGTAGTATATTCTTCTCTTAGCTTATTGTGGCTAGTGATGAGCTCATTATGTGTCCTCTCAAGTTTATCATGTTTTTCTTTAAGCTCTTTCTCAGAAGATTTGAGCTCATTGAGTTTGGATGATATAGCATCATTTGCTTCTCTAAGCTCAACACTAGCCTTTTTCGCTATATCACATTTGGCTAAAAGAGAATCATTTTTAGCTTCTAGCTTTTCATTTTTAGCTCTAGTTTTTATAATGATCTTAGTGTATTATTTTAGCAACCTAGCAAGATCATCATAAGAAGGTGATTCATATTCATCATCATCACTATCGCTATCATCATCACTAGCATGCTCATCATCACTACTATCATCATTGTTAGATACCTTGCAGTCACCCTTGGCCATAAGGCATAGGTGTGTAGAGGATGATGGCGGTGGTGGCGATGAAGATGATGAAGAGTTGATAACAATTGCGGCCACCTTCTCGTTGTCACTATCATCATCGGATGAGGCACTAGATGAATCAATGTCCGTGAGCCAATCACCGACAATGTATGCCTTTCCACTCTTCTTCTTCTTGTGGAAGTCCCTCTTCTTGCCATCTCTCTTCTTGTATGGCTTGTTCTTCTTCTTCTCTTCTTCTTCTTCATTACTTGAGTCATCTTTCTTGCCCTTGTATTTGTTTTTGAACTTGTCTTTCTTGCCCTTGTATTTGTTCTTGAACATGTCTTTCTTGGGCTTAGTGCATTGGTGTGCTAGATGACCAAGTTCTCTATAATTGAAGTAATCCATCTTAGAGATTGGCTTCCTTCTAGAGCTAGTGAAGAACTTCTTCTTCTTGCCATCAAACTTGATGCCACTCTTGTTGAGCTTCTTTAGCATCTTGGCGGTCTTCTTCACCATGAGAGCAATACTTTCATCATCAACTTCATCATCACTTGAGATCTCATACTCAAGTCTTGCTTTGCCCTTTTCTTGGCTAGCTTTGAATGCTAAATCTTTTTCTTTCTTCTTTGTAGAGGATGAGCCATCTTGAGGTGTGATGCGCATGTACATCTCATGAGCATTGATCTTCCCCAAGATTTGTGTCGGTGTAGCGGTGGAAAGATCACCTTGGTGTAGCATGGTCACAATGTGCCTATATTTGTCAATGGGGAGGACACTCAAGATCTTTCTTACAACATCGGAAGGTTGCATTTGAGTAAGTCAAGCCCATTGACTTCCTCTATAAGAACATTCAAACGTGAATACATTTCATTAGCACATTCTTTAGAAAGCATTTCAAAAGAGTTGAGCTTTTTCATGACAAGATGATAGCGTTCCTCACGCTCACTCTTAGTTCCCTCATGGAGCGCACAAACGTCCGACCATAGTGTATGGGCGTCTTTGTGGTTCCTCACCCGATTGAACACATCTTTGCAAAGGCCTCTAAAGATGGTGTTTCGAGCCTTTGCATTCCACTTCTCGTAATTCACCTCATCGCCTTGTAGGTGAGTAGCATCCCGAGGTTTTGGGAAGCCTTGTGAGGCGGCTCTAATTATACCAACATCTAGAGCTTCTAGATACGCCTCCATGTGAATTTTCCAATAAGGAAAATCATCTTCCTCAAAGATAGGAGGAGGTCCATCTTTGTGAGACATCTTGCTCTAGGCGGTTAAGCCTAAATATGTGAGCACGAGGCTCTGATACCAATTGAAAAGATCAAGATACCCAAGAGGGGTGTGAATTGGGCAAATTCTAAATTTCTTTTCAATAATAAAATCCTATGGTTAGCCCAATTAACCTCTTATGCCTAGAAAGTGTTTCTAATTATTCTACTATAACACCTCGGTGTTAAGCGTGCATTACCATTTCATCCCATGAGCATAATCATCATCACCTCATGTATAAGCATCATTCATGCATTTCATTTCAAAAGAAATCAAGTATCATTTCATGTGGTGCTTAAGTTGATGGAATTTCATTATGAGTAAAACAATGTAAAATGCCATGCTCATGTTTGGATGCCATGAATTCTTGTTTTGATCACTAAGATAGCTTATAAATATCTAGAATACAAATTGGAGCAAAGTTCATATTTAAATTTTTACCAAATTTTGCCTTTAAAAATAATTATTCAAAATTAGGGTTTTGAATTAATATTGAGTTTAATTTTGTAATTCAAAATCTATTTGGAATTGGACTTTGGTCATAAAAGCAAAGTTGTAGATCTTGAAAAATGGAACAACTTTCATTTTTACACCAACTTTTAAAACTACTTTGAAATGGTTCAAAAATTCATTTGAATGAAAAAGGAATTGAAAATAATTTGAAAAAAAACATTTTTCCTTAAATGGGCCTTGCGCCTCACCTTCGGCCCAGCTGCGCAAGCTGGCCCGGCCTGCTCCGCGCCGCGCCCCTGCTCCCACGCACCGCGCCCGTCCACCGCGCATGCGCCTGGTCGTGTCAGAGCGCGCATGCCACGTGGCCGCCATGCGCCGGCGAGCACGCCGCGCGGCTACCCCGGCCTGCCCCGCACCCCTCCTGGCGCGCCTTCACCTGCCCGACCGCGCTGCGCTCCTCCTCACTCCTCCACTTCGCTCGCTCGCCTCCACCAGCGCAAGCAGTAGCCACAACACTCGCCTCGGCCACGCGCCATCGCTGGAGTTGGCTGTTCCGGCCGCTCCAGTGCGCCGGAGCCATCTCCATCTTGCCCTGAGCATCGCCTCCTCCTCGCGCACCTCGTGCTCACCTCGATAAGCCATGGGAAGCTCCCCTTCCCTGGGAATCTCTCACCAGAGTCATGGCCGAGCTCGCCAGAGCGCTCCGCTCCGTGGACCTCGCCCCTCCGTCCTCCTTCTCGCTCTCCCTTCACGCGCACGAGCACCGCACGAACTCGGTGAAGCTCCCGTGCCACCTCTCGCGCCCCTTCTCGGCCGTCGGTGAGCCGCGCCATCACTCCACCATGTGTGCCGTCAAGCCCCATTATGAGTTCCTCTCGTGCCTCCTCTTGGTCACCGTGTCCGTCTCGTCGCGGGTGAGCTGCTGGTGGTGGCTGCGCCGCCGGCTAGCTCACCGTCGGTGAGAGCCGCCGGTCAGCTCCGCCCCTGTCTCGGTCTGACCGATAGGTGGGGGCTGTTGGCCGTGGGGGCCCGCTCGTCAGCGCCTTGATTCGGGTCTGGGTGCACAGCACCGGGTGCACCCAGCGTTTTCATCGGCTGATTTCTGAAAGTATTTAAGAAATGATTTTCAGATTTCTATTTAAATGCTTTGGAAATTTTTAACTTGCTCAAAATGGCTCCAAATTTGTTGAAACAAATTTTGTTGTGTTCCTTGTCACTAGATCTACATGATAAAAATATTGCATGTCATTTTTGAGATACTTTAATGTAGAGCTTTATTTAATTCTTGATATTGCCGATATCTTGTAAAATGTTTAGTAAATCCTATATATATCAGAAAAATATGATACCAAGTTTGTTACTCTTCTTGTGTAATGTACTTCCTAGGAAAAATATATGCCATGCATGTCTTGTAGAAAAATTATGAGGTGTAGTTCAAGTGCCTTTAATGGCTGATTTTTGTTATTTTTGCTAGAGAGCAAAATTTGTATAAAACATGCATGTGATAATTTTTGTGCAGTGATTATTTACTGTGTAGAACATAGAAAAAATATTACATCTATTGTTTGACACGTTTCATAATACAAAGTATTTTTCATGTTCATAATTAGGTCCAAGCTTGTCATTTTTGTATAGGCTATTCCACTTATCCAAATGCCATAAAAATCTGATTGTAGACTACTTAGGGTAGTACTGTGCTATGGTAATTTTCTAAGATTTTTCTATGCTATAAAAATAGATGTTGCTATTCAAACCTATTATTAATTAGGGTTTAATCAAATGTTGCTTTATGCATGATTAAGAAATTAGTGAAGCCTTGGTGTATCTTTGAAGCATTTAATGAGATGTGTTTACTTAGCATATTAGTAGTAGAAGAGAATGCAGTAGATGACATGTGCTTGTAGTACATGTTCTTGGATGATGTTGACTACCTTGCATGCAAGCATATTCATTGTGTTCATTTCATTCAATGCACCTTTTGCATAAGCACTTACGCACCTGCATCAAACAGGATCACAAATCGAGAGCCCGGTCGTCATACCCAAGGAGCCAGAGGAGCAGCTTGAGGTGTAGCCGCAAGAAGTGACCGAAGCAGATGAGGAGGACGTTGAGGAACTTCCGAAGTGCCCCGATCACCGTCCGAGCTCCTTCGAGAGAGGCAAGCCACGGAGCATTTTCTCCCCAGTTTGTGATTATTAATTAATGCTTTATTTTAATTGATGCATTACATTCAGGAGTTGTTTGCAACCGTTGCTACATTATACCTTTCTACCTTTGTTATACTATATCCTTGTTACCCTGGTATCAGCAGTCGAGTCAATGCTTAGCTGGCTTTGATCGGTAGAAGTCGGGTGATCTCCTGTCACCTACGAGCTATAGGTGGTTACCTGGATCTACTTGGATAACTATGTAGTCATGGTATAACTAAGTGTTAATTGAAGTTGAGACCGGACGGAGACTTATAGAGTTTTGGACTGTAGTGCTTTCCGTCTGTGTCGATTAAGGAATGACCATTGTTGGGCCTCGAGTCATGTTGAACGCATGCCTTACATTTAGCTGGTCGAATAAAGTACCTTTCGACCATGAAGCTGGGAGATTATTCAGGCCGAGTAGGTTGCCCGCAGCGCACTATATCGGAGTAGGTGTGGTAGGACATGGGGGTGCGATGATAAGACCAAAATGCAGTCGGTCGGCCCCCAGGTACATGTGGTTCCTAGCAAACTTGAGATTTTCCTGGATAGTTAACTCGGTGACCGATACCTCACTTTAGCGGGTGAGTGAGGTTTGTGTAAGGAATAAATTACCATCTGGTTAATAATCGATTCGAATCGCCATCGTTCACTGGATAATGAACACTTGACTTGAGTGACTTCATCGTAGTAATGTTGATGGAACACTTAGACAGATATAATGAATATGACATTATGAAAGTTGTTAATGATCATTGGTTATCATTATTTGTTTAATCACATGCTTGCTCTAGTATAGGTGCAAATGTAGTCGATAGGTTAATAATAATTAACTTGACAATAATGCTTTTGGAAAGGTTCTTGAAATGCTAAAAATGCCTCTTTTTGCAAATGAGTTAGCTACCCTACTATAAAGCCCTTCATAATCCTTGGTGTCACGTTATTTTCGGTTATGTCAGGTAAGTCTAGCTGAGTACCTTCTCGTACTCAGGGTTTTATTCCCACTTGTTGTAGATGGGTAGATGTATTATGGCTACTGTATCAACTGCCTTTATCCTGCGATAGGTGATGCTTAGGACCATGGGCATGGTCATTCCTTACGTCTCGTCTGATGCTTTTGTTGGAGATGATCATTAACTGGCACTGTATTTGAACTCCGTGTGAGTGTGTGTGGTTTTGAACAAATGGCTCCCGCTACTTCTATTTGAACCTATTTTATAATAACTATGTTTAAACTCTGAAGTATCTGTGATGTGAACTTTTATGTAATATGTGATGGTGATCGCTAAACTTATTACGATCTTGGCTGGTATGTGAGTTGGTTTGAAATCCTTCATGATTTCACGGACTACCGGGTTATACGGGCTTAAGTTTGCTAAATCGTCTGCTTTGGTAGGTGATTTTCTTACTTAATTTCATATAATTGGTCGATTCTATTACAGCTGGCATCAGAGTATGGTTTAGCATGTTACTATTCACAAGTGTATTTAAAACAAAAAGGCATTTGAAAAATATGAATTTTCAAACTAAAAAGTGTGCCAGTGGTCATACCCTTTATGCCTAGTTAAGGACTCTAGGTGGCTTAATTAAGTACTGACTTGGGGTTCTTGCATCATATTTCTCTTTTGTTGCTCATACGGCGTGCTATTGTATGAGTGCCACTTGTTTGAGTGGTAGTGTATGGATCATTTGCCTCTACGCCTCGATAAGTGTGAGTTGTGAGAGCATGATCAGATACACCACCGATCTAGGGTGAATGCTTATATGATGCTGGAGTAATTACATGTTCTACGCATGTTTTACAAAGGTATCTCATGTGTGGGTATTCTGTCCGTTGAGGCGATGTCATCAATAGGACGATGGTTCGAGTAGTTACTACCGTTGTACATGTATCTGGGGATTCATGTAGAGCGTGTAGATAAAATTTACTACTTTTATGCATTCATTGGGAATTGGGCTGAAATGAATCTTCTGCAGGTACATAACAACGTTATCGTGTAGAACGTATTAGATACGTATTTGAGAGATCGTTTGTATGCCACCGAATTCGTCGCTAGAAATCATCTATTTCATAAGTTTGTGAGAACGTACGGAACGTACATACATCATATTACTTGTGCATTTCATTCATGTCATGCATTCCTCCCCTTATAAATTGATTATCTTATTTTGATAAAAGTTGTATCACCTAAAATATGTTCCCACGGGGTAATAAAAGAAATTTTGCTATAGATGGCCCGCACGAAGCAGACCACCCGTAAGTCCACCGGAGGAAGAGCACCTCGACGTCAGTTGGCCCTGAGGGAGCATCGCACCACGGACACCTTCTTGAGCGAGTTTGGCATATCGACCTTGCTTTGGAGAGTGCTCCATGATGTGGGGTACCCAGAGGGTCAAGAGCCGGTGTACTCTTGGAATGAGAGCCAGTTAGTAGAGGATGGACTTGCAGTGGTAGAGATCACAGTTCCTGCTCTTGGTGATGCTCCAGAGTGGGATGGTTGGCACTTGGAGTTTGAGGGTCGCACTCCGGTTGAGGGTGTAGAGGGAGCAGCTTTCCGTGTCATCAGGGACATCATGAGCAGATTTCCCAGTGAGCTTGCAGCAGCTCTAGCTGGCACCTTTCCTAGGGATGATCCTCGTGATGCTATTTGGGTTCAGCCTTAGGGAAGTGCTTTGGTCAGAGGTCCAGCTGAGGGACAGGCTAGCGATAACCATGCTATGAGTGCTATGTTTGCCGCTATCAGAGCGTATCATGGTCTTGAGAGTACCTACTGGAGTTTGACTGGCTTACGTAGTCATGATAAGCTCAAGGTAAGAAAGCAGAAAAAGAAGCAGGCACATGCTATAGCTAGTTTGTAGGAGTAGTTGCCTGATATGAGCTTACAGCGGGACCAGGTGGTAGAGAGAGGTGATAGAGCTATGCAGCGGGTGCATACATTGACTCAGGCCAACAACAATACAGACCGCATGATTGGACAGTTGGTTCAGGAAAGGAATGAAGCCTAGGATGAGAGGGACCTTTTGCTGCAGAGGGTCGATGAGCTAGAGGAGTACAACGTCAACCTGCATGAGGAGTTTCATGCGCTCTACAATGGGGTTGGCCCATATGCTCCTCCAGACGCCGCTGGCATGGACATCGACGATGACGACGAGGACGAGCCTATAGTTTCACCTAGGGGCGATGGTGACGTCTTCGACCCCGATGATAGCCCCAAGGAGTAGGCTAGTTGCCTTGCGCTAGTGTTTAGGTCCTGTCGCGATGACCTTTCTTTTGTTGGCATGTAACCTAATGTATCTTGCTTCGAACTTATGAGACTTGGCATGTGATTGGAACTTGGCTAGTAATGCGATATCTGAACGCATAAAAGTCCAGTGTATGTATGCTGGCAATTTGGTTATATTGGACGTGATGGTTGCTTTTGAAGTAATTTAATTAGTGATATTGTTTTAATTGGGATGCGATTATTGTGCCTCTGTTTTATTGTATGAATTTATTCTCTCCAGTAAATTCAGTACGGCATAATTTTTCATTCACTCACAATTATTACAGCTTCACTCAATCATTACTTGTTGCTGAAATATGCATATGACAAATACTCGTCGTACCACGTATGAGGCCGCTGAGACCGGTGCTAATGGTGCTAGGACCGGTGGTGGTGGTGGAAACCATGTCAACAATAATGAGCCCCCCATGAACCGCATTTGCCACCTCCTCCCCCACTCACCCCAGAGGTGTTCTTCGCATAGTTGCTCGGGAGTCAGCGCAACACGGAACAATCCCAGAAGAACATGGAGGATTTTCTACGTACCATCGCCAACAAATGTTCAGCGCGGTAACAATCAGGGTGGTGGTAATGGGGTGAATTAGTACAGCAGCTTCAAAGATTTTATGGACACCAGGCCACCAATATTCAAGGAAGCAACAGAACCACTCGATGCTGAAGAATGGATCAACACTATGGAGGATAAATTCTGTGTGTTGAGGATGACTGAGGTATTGAAAACTGAGTATGCTGCACATCAGTTGCAAGGACCAGCGGGAATGTGGTGGAAGCACCATCGCACCACCTTCCCTCCAAATGCTTAGATTACGTAGAGAGAGTTCGCTGAGGCCTTCCGTGGAGTTTATATTCCACCTGGGCTGACTGAGATGAAGTTGGGAGAGTTCTTGGCGTTGAATCAGGGCACCAAAACCGTGACGTAATATTTGCATGCTTTCAACAACTTGTGTCGTTATGCTCCCGACATGGTTGACACCGATGCTAAGAGAATCGCCAGTTTCAAGAGAGGACTCAATCCAAAGATGATGAAGCATGTGGGTACCAACACCCACGCCAGATTCAATGACTTTATCAGTGATTGTCAGAAGCAGGAAAAGAACAACAATGCCAGCACCGCAGCCAAGACTCGCAAGAGAGCACTAGAAGGTGGTCCGTCCCAAGCAAGAGCACCTACGGGAGGTCGTCCTCCCTATTGTCCATCTGCACCTGGCGCTAGGTTCAGGCCACCTCAGCAAAGAGGTCAAAATTTCAGGGGACCATAGAAGCCTTACAAGATGGCAGTGCAGTCCAACAAGGCAGCCACAACTATGGTATAGGGTAGGATCAAGGGAGCTATGAGATCTGCTGGTACAGTAAGGGGACCCTGCTACAATTGTGATCAACCCAACCACTTCTCAAGCATCTGTCCTTATCTGCCCAAGAAGAAGCAGCAGACCTATACTGCTTGGGTGCATAGTACGACTGTGGATGAGATTCCTGAGAGAGAGCCCGTAACTGCTGGTAAGTTTCCTGTCAACCAACACCCTGCAGTTATTCTATTTGATTCTAGATTATCGCATTCTTTTATGAGTCAAGCATTTGCACGGAAACATGAACAACTATGCATAGAATTGGGTTATGGTTACCGTATAAGTTCAGCAGGGGCTGATGTTTTGACCAATCGGATGATTCGAGGGGCAACCCTTGAATTAGGTAGCAGAAAGTTTCGAGTGAACTTGATAGTTATGCCTAGACTAGTTCTAGATGTCATTATAGGGATGAATTGGATGAAGGATTGGGGAGCGGTTATAGATACAGGAAGTCGGGTACTTACCCTTAAGGATCCCCTGGGTGAGGGTACTTTCCAAGTACCATTGCCTCGGAGAACAGACCTTATAAGTGTGACATGTGCTACTGAAGTTATTCCTATTCCTCAGATTCCGGTAGTGTGTGAGTTTCCGGATGTATTCCCAGACGAGTTACCTAGTCTTCCGCCAGATAGGGATATTGAGTTTGGAATTGAGTTAATCCCCAGAACAGCTCCAATTTTAAGGAGACCCTATCGGATGCCTCTAGATGAATTAGTTGAGCTAAAGAAGCAACTAGAAGAGTTATCGAAAAAGGGGTTTATCTAGCCAAGCAAGTCTGAATGGGGATGTCCTGCCTTGTTTGTGAAGAAGAAGAAAGAGGGCACGTTGAGAATGTGCATGGATTACAGGCCACTTAACATTGTAACCATCAAGAATAAGTATCCCTTGCCTCATATTGATGTTTTATTTGACTAGTTAGCCAAGGCTAAGGTGTTCTCCAAGATAGATTTGAGATCTAGTTATCATCAGATCAAGATTAGGCCTCAAGATATACCAAAAACCGTATTTTCCACCAGATACGGGTTGTATGAGTATCTTGTCATGTCCTTTGGCTTGACAAATGCTCCTGCATACTTTATGTTTCTGATGAATACAGTTTTCATGCCAGAATTGGATAAGTTCGTGGTTGTGTTCATTGATGACATTCTGGTGTACTCCAAGAACGAGAAGGATCATGAAGAGCATCTGAGAATTGTCTGGACCAGACTTAGAGATCATAAGCTGTATGCTAAGTTTAGCAAATGCGAATTCTGGTTGAAGAAAGTTCCTTTCCTTGGTCACATTCTGTCAGAAAATGGAGTTTTAGTCGACCCAAGTAAGGTGCAAGAGGTTATGGATTGGAAGGCACCGACCACAGTTCCTGAGGTTAGAAGTTTCTTAGGATTAGCTGGTTACTATCGCTGTTTCATACCAGATTTCTCGAAGATTGCCAAGCCAATGACAAGTCTACTACAGAAAGATCACAAGTTCGTGTGGATAGAGGAGTGTGAAGTAGCTTTCCACACCTTGCGGAAACTATTGACCACTGCTCCTGTTTTAGCACAACCGGATATCAAGAAACCATTTGATGTGTTTTGCGATGCATCGAAAACTAGATTGGGCTGTGTTCTTATGCAAGAAGGAAGAGTCATTGCTTATGCCTCATGTCAATTGAGAAAGCATGAGGTCAACTATCTGACACATGATCTTGAACTTGCTGTAGTTGTGCATGCCCTAAAAATTTGGAGACATTATCTACTTGGTAATGTGTGCAATATTTTCACAGATCACAAGAGTCTCAAGTACATCTTTACCCAACCAGAGCTGAACATGAGACAGCGAAGATGGTTAGAATTGATCAAAGATTACAACTTGAATGTGCAATATCATCCTAGAAAGGCCAATGTAGTGGCAGATGCTTTGAGTAGAAAGTCCCATTGCTTGAATGTGCAGCCATTACTTGAAGATGGGTTCAATCTGATGCATCTTGCTGTGTTACATAGTATTTAGATTAGTTGCTCTTTAGAGAGCAAGATAATAGAAGGCCAGAAAATAGATAAGGGAATATTCCACATCAAAGAGAAAATAAAAGAAAATCCATCTAAGCACTTTAGAGTGGATGAACAGGGTATGTTGTGGTTTGATGACCGTCTTGTGGTTCCCAAGGATCGAGAGCTTAGGAATAAACTCATGGATGAAGCTCACCTTTCTAAGCTATCTATCCATCCGGGAAGTAGTAAGATGTATCAAGAACTAAGACCTCGTTATTGGTGGACCAAGATGAAGAAAGAAGTTATAGCCTATGTTGCCAGATGTGACACATGTTGTAGAGTGAAAGCTATTCATATGAAACCTGCCAGTTTGTTGCAACCTTTGTCCATACCTAGTTGGAAATGGAATGATATAAGTATGTATTTTATCTTGGGTTTGCCCACTACTCAAAAGGGACATGATTCGATTTGGGTGATTGTGTATTGTCTTACCAAGACCGCTCATTTCCTACCTATCAAGACAAATTATCGACCGCCTCAATATGCCGAGAAGTATATTGCAGAAATTATGAGGTTGCATGGTATACCAAAGACTATAGTATCTGATAGAGGGCCGCAGTTCACGGCTCACTTTTGGGAACATTTGCACAAAGGCTTGGAAACTAGTTTGATTTGTAGTACCGCTTATCATCCTCAGACAGATGGTCAGACTGAACGAGTGAATGTTGTTCTAGAAGATATGTTAAGAGCCTGTGTGTTGTCTTCTAGGGGTTCATGGGAGTCATGGTTACCATTAGCTGAGTTTGCTTACAATAACAGTTATCAAGAAAGCATCAAGATGGCTCCATTCAAAGCTTTGTATGGCAGAAAATGTAGAACACCACTGAATTGGGTCGAGCCAGGAGAAAGAAGGTATTATGGTATTGACTTTGTAGAAGAGGCCGAGAAGAAAGTTCATATTATTCAACAAAATATGAAGGCGGCCCAACCACATCAGAAAAGTTATGCAGATAGAAGAAGGAGACCCCTTGTGTTTGAAGTTGGTGACTATGTTTATCTGAAGGTCACGCCAATAAAGAAGAAACGGTTTGGAATCCGAAGAAAGCTTGCCGCTAGATTCATAGGACCATACAAGATCTTGGAAAAAAGAGGTCCAGTAGTGTATAAGATAGAGTTACCTGAGACAATGAGTACCGTCTTTCCAGTTTTCCATGTATCACAACTTAAGAAGTGTTTGCGTGTTCCGGAGGAAAGAATAGAACCTCGGGGCATCAAACTCAAATCAGATTTGGTGTATCATGAGCAACCGGTCCATGTGTTAGACACTAAAGAACGTGCTACTCAGAATAATGTGGTGAAAACATACAAGATACAGTGGGATCATCATGATGAGGGAGATGAAACTTGGGAAACGGGGGAATATCTACAAAAAGCTTATGAAGATTTTTATAACAAATGGTTCGTAACCCAAATCTCGGGACGAGATTTTTATAAGGGGGGAGGGCTGTAACACCTCAGTGTTAAGCATGCATTACCATTTCATCCCATGAGCATAATCATCATCACCTCATGTATAAGCATCATTCATGCATTTCATTTCGAAAGAAAAGAAGTATCATTTCATGTGGTGCTTAAGTTGATGGAATTTCATTATGTGTAAAACAATGTGAAATGCCATGCTCATGTTTGGGTGCCATGAATTCTTGTTTTGATCACTAAGATAGCTTATAAATATTTAGGATACAAATTGGAGCAAAGTTCATATTTAAATTTTTACCAAATTTTGCCTTTAAAAATAATTATTCAAAATTAGGGTTTTGAATTAATATTGAGTTTAATTTTGTAATTCAAAATCTATTTGGAATTGGACTTTGGTCATAAAAGCAAAGTTGTAGATCTTGAAAAATGGAACAACTTTCATTTTTACACCAACTTTTAAAACTGCTTTAAAATGGTTCAAAAATTCATTTGAATGAAAAAGGAATTGAAAATAATTTGAAAAAAAAACATTTTTCCTTAAATGGGCCTTGCGCCTCACCTTCGGCCCAGCTGCGCAAGCTGGCCCGGCCTGCTCCGCGCCGCACCCCTGCTCCCACGCACCGCGCCCGTCCACCGCGCATGCGCCTGGTCGTGTCAGAGCGCGCATGCCACGTGGCCGCCATGCGCCGGCGAGCACGCCGCGCGGCTACCCCGGCCTGCCCCGCACCCCTCCTGGCGCGCCTTCACCTGCCCGACCGCGCTGCGCTCCTCCTCACTCCTCCACTTCGCTCGCTCGCCTCCACCAGCGCAAGCAGTAGCCACAGCACTCACCTCGGCCACGCGCCATCGCCGGAGTTGGCCGTTCCGGCCGCTCCAGTGCGCCGGAGCCATCTCCATCTTGCCCTGAGCATCGCCTCCTCCTCGCGCACCTCGTGCTCACCTCGATAAGCCATGGGAAGCTCCCCTTCCCTAGGAATCTCTCACCAGAGTCAAGGCCGAGCTCGCTAGAGCGCTCTGCTCCGTGGACCTCGCCCCCCGTCCTCCTTCTCGCTCTCCCTTCACGCGCACGAGCACCGCACGAACTCAGTGAAGCTCTCGCGCCACCTCTCGCGCCCCTTCTCGGCCGGAGATGGTCGGCCATCCGTGAGCCGCGCCACCGCTCCACCATGCACGCCGTCGAGCCCCATTATGAGTTCCTCCTGTGCCTCCTCTTGGTGCACCATGTCCGCCTCGTCGCGGGTGAGCTGCTGGTGGTGGCTGCGCCGCCGGCTAGCTCACCGTCGGCTAGAGTCGGTCGGTCAGCTCCGCCCCTGTCTCAGTCTGACCGATAGGTGGGGGCCATTGACTGTGGGGGCCCACTCTTCAGCGCCTTGATTCGGGTCTGGGTGCACAGCACCGGGTGCACCCAGCGTTTTCATCGGCTGATTTCTGAAAGTATTTAAGAAATAATTTTCAAATTTCTATTTAAATGCTTTGGAAATTTTTAACTTGCTCAAAATGGCTCCAAATTTGTTGAAACAAATTTTGTTGTGTTCCTTGTCATCAGATCTACAAGATAAAAATATTGCATGTCATTTTTGAGATACTTTAATGTAGAGCTTTATTTAATTCTTGATATTGCAGATATCTTGTAAAATGTTTAGTAAATCCTATATGTATCAGAAAAATATGATTCCAAGTTTTTTACTCTTCTTGTGTAATGTACTTCCTAGGAAAAATATATGCCATGCATGTCTTGTAGAAAAATTATGAGGTGTAGTTCAAGTGCCTTTAATGGCTGATTTTTGTTATTTTTGCTAGAGAGCAAAATTTGTATAAAACATGCATGTGATAATTTTTGTGCAGTGATTATTTACTATGTAGAACATAGGAAAAATATTACATCTATTGTTTGACACTTTTCATAATACAAAGTATTTTTATGTTCATAATTAGGTCCAAGCTTGTCATTTTTGTGTAGGCTATTCCACTTATCCAAATGCCATAAAAATCTGATTGTAGACTACTTAGGGTAGTACTGTGCTATGGTAATTTTCTAAGATTTTTCTATGCTATAAAAATAGATGTTGCTATTCAAACCTATTATTAACTAGGGTTTAATCAAATGTTGCTTTATGCATGATTAAGAAATTAGTGAAGCCTTGGTGTATCTTTGAAGCATTTAATGAGATGTGTTGACTTACCATATTAGTAGTAGAAGAGAATGCAGTAGATGACATGTGTTTGTAGTACATGTTCTTGGATGATGTTGACTACCTTGCATGCAAGCATATTCATTGTGTTCATTTCATCCGATGCACGTTTTGCATAAGCACTTACACACCTGCATCATATAGGATCACAAACCAAGAGCCCGGTCATCATACCCGAGGAGCCAGAGGAGCAGCTCAAGGTGCAGCCGCAAGAAGTGACCGAAGCAGACGAGGAGGACGTTGAGGAACTTCCGGAGTGCCCCGATCACTACCCAAGCTCCTTCGAGAGAGGCAAGCCCCGGAGCATTTTCTCCCTGGTTTGTGATTATTAATTAATGCAGATTATTAATTAATGCTTTATTTTAATTGATGCATTATGTTCAGGAGTTGTTTGCAATCGTTGCTGCATTATACCTTTCTACCTTTGTTATACTTTATCCTTGTTACCCTGGTATCTGTAGTCAAGTCAATGCTTAGCTGGCTTAGACCAGTAGAAGTCGGGTGATCTCCTGTCACCTGCGAGCTATAGGTGGTTACCTGGATCTGCTTGGATAACTATGTAGTCATGGTATAACTAAGTGTTAATTGAAGTTGAGACCGGACGGAGACTTACAGAGTTTCGGACTGTAGTGCTTTCCGTCTGTGTCGATTAAGGACCGACCGTTGTTGGGCCTCGAGTCATGTTGAATGCATGCCTTACATTTAGCTGGCCGAATAAAGTACCTTTCGACCATGAAGCTGGGAGATTATTCGGGCCGAGTAGATTGCCCGCAGCGCACTGTACCAGAGCAGGTGTGGTAGGACACGGGGGCACGATGATAAGACCGAAAGGCAGTCGGTCGGCCCCCGGGTACATGTGGTTCCTGGCAAACTCAAGATTTTCTTGGATAGTTGACTTGGTGACCGATACCTCACTTTAGCAGGTGAGTGAGGTTTGTGTAAGGAATAAATTGCCAGCTAGTTAATAATCGATTCGAATCGCCATCGTTCACTAGATAGTGAACACTTGACTTGAGTGACTTCATCGTAGTAATGTTGATGGAACACTTGGACAGTTATAATGAATATGACATTATGAAAGTTGTTAATTATCATTGGTTATCATTATTTGTTTAATCACATGCTTGCTCTAGTATAGGTGCAAATGTAGTCGATAGGTTAATAATAATTAACTTGACAATAATGCTTTTGGAAAGGTTCTTGAAATGCTAAAAATGCCTCTTTTTGCAAATGAGTTAGCTACCCTACTATAAAGCCCTTCATAATCCTTGGTGTCATGTTATTTTCGGTTATGTCGGGTAAGTCTAGCTGAGTACCTTCTCATACTCAGGGTTTTATTCCCACTTGTTGTAGATGGACAGATGTATTACGGCTACTGTATCAACTGCCTTTTATCCTACGATGGGTGATGCTTAGGACCATGGGCATGGTCATTCCTTATGTCTCATCTGATGCTTTTGTTGGAGATGATCATTAGCTGGCACTGTATTTGAACTCCATGTGAGTGTATGTGGTTTTGAACAAATGGCTCCCGCTACTTCTATTTGAACCCATTTTGTAATAACTATGTTTAAACTTTGATGTATCTGTGATGCGAACTTTTATGTAATATGTGATGGTGACCGCTAAACTTATTACGATCTTGGCTGGTATGTGAGTTGGTTGAAATCCTTCATGATTTCATGGACTACCGGGTTATACGGGCTTAAGTTTGCTAAATCATCTGCTTTGGCAGGTGATTTTCTTACTTAATTTCGTATAATTGGTCGGTTCTATTACATCTACTGCACAAAAGACTTGCAACCTAAGTTCCAATCCTACTCTAACATGGCAATTCTATGAATGTAAAGACAAGAATTGAATTGCTCAAAGTAAGTGCTCAAAGTAAATAGAGAAGGAGAAACACGGCAATATTTTGCCAAGGTATCAGAGAGTCACCACTCCCCACTAGTCCTCGTTGGAGCTCCCGCGCAAGGGTGTAGCTCCCCCTTGATCCACACAAGGATCAAGTGCTCTCTATGGGTTGATTCTTCGACACTCCATCGCGGTGAATCACCCACAACCGCTCACAACTTGAGTTGGGTCATCCACAAGCTCTTCGGATGATCACCAAGCTCCCAATCACCACCAAGCCGTCTAGGTGACGGCGATCACCAAGAGTAACAGCACGAACTCTCACTTGACCATGACAAGTCTAATGAGAAGGGTGGATGCACACTTTGCTACTCTTGATCTTCACTAATGAGGGCTCTCTTTGGGATTCTCAAATCTCAATCACCTCACTAGGACTTTGCTCTTCTTAGCACTCTCTAAGGTGTTTCTCTGCTGTTGGAATGAGTAAAAGTACCCCCACACACATGAGTAGAGGTTGTATTTATAACACCGGCTAAAAAATGAACCATTATGTGCCTCTGCAGGGTGACCGAACGCTTCGGTCATGTTGACTAGACGCACCGGTTAGTACACCCCAAACTCTAGTGGTTAAGTGTTGACCGGACACTGGACAACGTCCGATTAGCACTAACCGGACGCGTCCGGTCATGTTTTCCCTTCACTAGAACCTTACTGATGTCGACCGGACGTTGTTCCCCTAGCGTCCGGTCACTTGCTGAGCAGTGTCTAGTCAGTAGCTGGAACCTGATCAGCGTCCGGTCAGCATTGACCGGACACGTCCGATCAGGCTTCTCCCTCTCTGGGACCTTACTGGAGTCGACTGGACGCTGGCCCTCAGTGTCCGGTCACATGACCTCTCAGCGTCTGGTCACTTCCAGATGCTTTCACCTTGGTCAAATGAACTGACTAGACCCTGAGCTAGCGTCCGGTCACACTGGAGCCAGCGTCTGGTTAGTATTTGACCCTCCATTCACTTCCAACTCTCGATCATATGTGAATGAAGTTTGCTCCATTGGATCAAAGGGTTGTTTTGGAGCTACCTAGTGCTAGTTTTAACAAGTGTGCACCACACCTAACTCACTAGACTCACCTAGGTCAAGCTACCCATTCATACCCCCCTTAATAGTACAGCCAAAGGAAAAACAATCTCTAACTCCGATCAACACTTAGAACTAGTCCATCCTTAACCTTGTCGTCCATCCTTTGAAAACCGAAACGATTTCCATCGTAGGGGCATGACAACCATAATTGCCCAATCGATCTTCATTACCGTGACCTAACTCAATTGCTTATGTAAAACACACGTTAGTCACTGTAACACCTGGTTTCAAGGACAAAGCCGAATGCACACCATATGTGAGTTTTTAGAATCAAATCTCACATATAGCTACAATTGAGGGGTGATATCAAATAACAACGCTTAAATACATAGCAAACTTAGTAAAAGAGATAACCTTAGAAAGCAATCAACGGATAGACAACTCTGATCTCCGGGTGCAGACTTCACTCCACTGGATCCAACTGACTGGTTGATCACAAGCCTAAAACTTCTCCTGAGGTGTGGGGGAAATAGCAAGAGTGAGTCCATGTCGAACTCAGCAAATATAACAACAAGGTAGTGTATTCCATAACCACATGATCAATGAACATGAATAATCAATATCTTAAACAATTAACATAAATGATCATCTTAACAAGTAAAAGTCATCATCCCTTATGTAAGTGTTCCAAGGTCGCTCATATCCGTGAGCACGGCTAGTATACCAGTTTGTTAACTCTGCGTAGAGGTGTACACTTTCACTGTGAGTCATGATTCTCATATGCCCGGGTTAGCTAGGCCCAAAACACAGAGAACCATATAAAGCCACCCAAGAGCTCGTCTAACCGGCCAGGGCCGCAGGGTCATCAGATATAGGAACCCCCCTTCCAAAAATAAAGTAAAAGGCCGCTTCCAAAGCTAGGCTCAACAGGACAGAGGCTGTCCTATACCCAACTCGCAGACCTCTAACCAGCTAGAAAAGGGTTTCTCAAACGACTAGAGCCAGAGCCATATAGCCCTCACAGCTGTACGTTAAATCCTGGATAATCAGTTACAAGACAAGTCCTTATATTGCTAAAAAGTCATCTTGTTTATGTTTATAGCATATTCATTAATCAAGTTTCAAGATCATGGTCACAGAAAGAAAACCCAAGCTATACTTGCCTTAAGCTCTTATCTTCTTTTTCTTGTAGCCAAAACCTTCAGTAAACTTCTTCTTGATCTCCAACTTCTTATAGATCACCAACGCAAAACTCACCGACTGAGACATTATCAAAGAACACCACACAAGCATCCGAACAAACATGCATAGCAAACATAGAAAATTTAGAACAATACACCAATCAATAAAAAGATTCGAAATCTAATCTACGCATTGCTACGATCACACACACACGAAAGACACACTAATCGGAGCTACGGTGCGAAAGAAAACGACTATCGGAGATTTACTATTGAAAAGAACTCTTAGCTCCATTTATTTTAATTATATAAAATTATGTATATGTATATGTATATCTAGAGAAATATCTAAAACATACTGAGTCAATTTGTACTTTAAATTAGAAAACTAAGATAATCTTATTATATTCTCCGTATTAATGTTGTCGTACAAATTAAGCAACCTAAGCTTTAACTTTACAAAATAAAATAACATGTGAGACCACCTATTTTTGAATTAATATAAGCAACGTGGTTTAACTATTCAAACTATAAATAAAGAAACTATATTCATGTAGCGGTTAATCATATTCAACACTTTATATATCCAATACCATAGTGTACCATCTATTTTGCTTTTATTTAGAAACTGGTTCCTTGCATTTATTATTTTTAAAAGGAAAACCAAAATGATGTAAGCATTACATCAGTTTAGGATTTATCAATGGAATAATTAATAATGTATTAAGGAGAGGATGTGCATGTATTATTTAATCAAAATAAACTTTAACTTTGCAAAGGTAAAATGCACGTGAGAGCATCTAACAAGTTTAATATATGCAATGTGTGTTTAAACTAATCAAACTATAACTTAGGAATACATTTATATTAATAATTAATCATATGAATATCATTTATTAAATACTGAAGTGTAACATATATATATATATATATATATATATATATATATATATATATATATATATATATATATATATATATATATATATATATTGCTTTTAAGTTAGAAAACTAATTGGTTGTAGGTTAATCATATTAATATTTAACTTATAAATTTTCAAGACGTGAGACATGCTAAACATCGCTGCTAACACGTACCACACATTACGATGAAACTCGCGCAATCAAATCGAAATCAAAAACCTAAATCGACTTTAATTAATTAGCGATTAATTAGTTATAGACACAATTAATATTTTAATAAAATAAATTCTTAAACATGTGATACGAAAACTAATAGCACTACTGCGTAGATCTCGATGACACGAAACTAACGCAACTGGAATGAACTAAAACGGAGTTAAAATGAATAACTACGATTATTTAACGACTAGTGGCAAACCTGTAAATACCTCGTCATCTACCTTGGCCATCTTCATCCTCACGGACGTGGCATGTCAGCCATGGAAGTTTGCTGCTGCTGCCGGCTCGCATGGGGAGAGAGGGGGCTCAGCCAGCAAGGAGGGGCGACTGGTCAGTCGCTGCTGACGGTGGCGTGGCGCGCCCGCGGCACAGGAGCCAAGCCAGGCTCGCGCAGGGCGGGGCCTGAGCAGCACCGCAGACTTTCCTGTGCCGGCCTCCACTGCGAGATGCGCAGGGCACGAGAAAAAGCGAGGCCGTTGGGGGGCCGCTCGGGGTCGGGCGCTGGGCTCCAGACTGCGGTGGTGGATGGTACAGCAGGGGAAACTTCCTCGGCCGGAGAGAGGAAGAAGGTGCCGGCCATGGTGTTTCTCACCGAAAAAGAGGAAGATGGGTTAGGGAAACGATCAAACGATGGTGGATTCGGCAAACGAAGGACGTGCCGGTGTAGAGGACGACGAGATCTACCTCGTGGTGGTGACGGTTTTCGCTGGAGACGTCCGAGGTGGCCGGAAAAGCTCGCCGAAGGTTCGCCGGAAACCTAGCTATGGGGAACTTCGGCGTCCGATCTGCGGGGCTACGAGTGGCGGCTCGAAAAACGGGTTGTACTTCTGGAATCCTCGCATCGAGGGCTACGCCGGCATATATATACACGTAGGGTTTGGATATTTTGGAAATCCGAGATATTTTAGTAAATATTGATTTTCGGAATTAAAATAATTACAGAAAATCGGAAATTACTATTTAGGCTCCGAAAAATATCTCTGAGCTCCGAAAAATACTAGAAAAATTCCTGGTGATAGATGGAAGAATAAGGAACACAACCAAAGTGGTTTAGCTCCCGAAAAAGACTTTTGCATTGATCAAGGAAAAAGATAAAACTCCAAGAAATATGAATTTAATCCTGAAAAAGGTCGGAAAGATTTCCGTAAAGAGAGGCATCGTCCTAACGTGTCTTAAAACCTTTTCCAAGCCTTTAGATTTTAAAAATAAGACATCTTATCTAACTTTTGTTTTTGCAAATTTTCAAATTCTTTTTAAACCACTACTTGAAAGCAATATTTTAAAGATCGAGATTTGAATTTATTTTCCAAACCACTCATCACAAAAGTATCAATGCAACGGCATGTATGCGCAAACATGTTGTTACCCTTACGTTGGATTTTAATTTAAAGAAAAATTTCTTTTACCTATGTTTTTATGAGCACAAAACAATTAACATAAATCATTTTTACTCTATTTCTAAAAGTGCAAAATTTGGGGTGTTACAGTCACAGTAATCACATATTGTCATTAATCACCAAAACCCAACTAGGGGCCTAGATGCTTTCACCGGGGTCCCTCGTGGACTGGCTTCCCCACAAAGGCTCGGCCCAAGCAGACAACGCACAACTCATGGGTCAACCCAAGTGTCTAAAACAATAGGCCAGAAGGGTGGTCTAGTCATCGACGGGAAGGTTAGGCCGAGGAGGAATAGCGCCCGCTTGTCGACTCTGGCCCACCTCTCCGATCGGAGCCCTCGCTTTGGTTTCTAGCGCCTCCGGACGGTCTCTCCGATCGGAAGGCCTGGCAAAGCACTACCTTCGACTGCGATCCCATGTCTCTGACTGGGGTATGCAAAGACCCTGCTCACTGCTCTTCTCCAACTGGCGCAACCAGAGTCGACTGGGACCAACCGACCGGGGACGCCCGCCCGAAAGGGACCAAGGAACGAACGGAGAAAGCAAGGCAAGGCGCTCAAGTGAAACCATGATACTAGGGACCGTACCCTGTCACCTATAGGAACAGTACTCTGCAACCGCCCTGACACAAACAGTATTGTAGGCGCCGACATTTTCCTCTACAGTATTGTGGACGCCATTAACTCCCATACGATAAGGCCCTCCATATGCCTCTGGGCATCGACAGTGTTGTGGGCGCCGGGATTTACCGTACCAAGTGAACATGGTGAAACTCCTCACATGCCTCTAGGCATCAACAGTATATGCAGGTGCCGACATCTGTCATACCCGAAACAAGACGACGTAACCTCCCACATACAACCGACATCCAACAGTGTTGTGGGCGCCTACCATCTTCCTGTACCCGCCGGCATAGGCAACAAGACTTAGAAGCATACGAACTCTCTCCCTCTCACTTGTAAGGTCATCCCCTTCATCTATAAAAGGAGATGCCCTCTCTCCCAAGAGACTAAGTGGATTCAAGTTCATACAAGTTAATCTAGATCGATCAAGTTTACTAGCTCACAACCACAGAACCACCAGGTTCGGACCTTAAGCACACGCTTGAACACTTAGCTCATAGAGGAGCTCCTGTCACTCTCGGCCCTTATGACTGGAGCCGACCGAACCTCTCGTGCACCCCATCTTTCTCCTTCTTGTTTGTAACCCCACTGCAAACTTCGAGTACCTAGGCTCAAGAATAAAGTCACCAACTGACTCAAACTGGACGTAGGGCACGTTGCCTGAACCAGTATAAACCCTATGTCATTGAGTGCTAGGCCACCTCCGATCACAACGTACGGTAAAACTACAAATATTTACTCATTGATTACTTTCTGCACCGACACTACCCTTGCGGGTCACGAACGAGTAAACCCAATAGCATGTATACGATCCATCGCGTCTCGTATACCAGTCATCCACCGAATAAATGATTTTTTAATCATTATTCCTCCGCTCGACACGCTAGATGAGATAGGTACGACTTCCATTCAAATTCATGTGTATCCCGTGATATCTGTCTTATTAGCCTTCGACTCTAGAGGCCAGCCGCATCTAGAGATGGCGATTTGTCCGACTAAGGATGGCAATGGGGATGTACCCGTCGGGTATCGCCAGAACGTTCTCTTCCCCGCTACGGAGAATTCATCCCGTCCCCGTCCCCGTTAACTGTCTCAGGTATAGATTCTTGCCCATCCTCGTACCCGTCGGGCATCGGTCGAGTAACAGATACCCGACGGGTACTGCATACCTGATGAACAAGGACACTTGGGGTCGCAGCTTTGCAATCGGAGATGTTTCTTCTTCACCCGAGCATAAGTGTCGGAGTCTCAGAGATGCCGAGGAGAAGGAGCAAGGTTGCGAGGAGGACGAACAAAGGTGGCAGAGAGACCGAACTGAGGAAGCAAGGGGCACGAATGCTCGTGAGGTCGGCGTGCTTGTGCTGTTGGCGGAGATGGTGAGGAAAAATTGAACTAAGGTTCCTAGAACACACAAACTATATATATGATTGTTCATATTTGAGCCAAAATACCTATGTTGAGCTTCTTTGGGCCTAATACTCGCATGACAGCTCAAATAGTCGGGTTCCCCAATGGGTAACGGGGACGGGTAAACCGGGAACGTTCCCGTACCCGTTATACCCGTCGGGGATGGATTCTTACCCATTTAGATGTCCACGGGTAAAGATATGATCCCATCCCCATCCTCTAATGGATCAAATACCCGTCGGGTATCGGGTATCGGGGCCCCGTTGCATCTTTAGTCCCGACCCCGACTTCACCTAGCGGCGGCGCTCTCTTCTCCCTCTTCCCACCCCACCATCAGGCACCTCCCGGCCTCTTCCTCGACTCGTCACTGGCCTCGCGTGGCCGAGGGGCCCAGCCACGGCGGCCTCTTTCCTGTTCCACCACGGCGGGCTCCTCGTGGCTGGCTGCAACCGCAGCGCCTCCCGTGCCCCTCCCATCTACAACGACGGCGCCCTCGGCACTCCCGGCTCTCTGATATACATAGGTGGCGTCACCACCACTAACGACACCACATCCTCCAAAGATCCATGGGCGGTGCTGTGTTCCAGCCCGCACGGCCATGGCGGTGGCGGCGGCGGCCACTCCGATGGCATCCACTTCTCCCGAAGAGGTAAGGGCCTCGTTGAAGGCGGCGGTGGCACCTTCCTCCCCCGGCGGCCCGTTTCCCCAACGGCGGCGTTGCCATCTCCACCGGCCATGGATCTTGTGTGGAGCGGTGATGCCATCTCTACCCTCCAAGGAGGCCGGTCCGGCAGCAGGGAGGAGGCCGAGCCCCCTCATCCCGGGCTCCTGGCTAGGGGCCGTCGACATGCTCCTGCTCTGATTGGTCTGATGACTCCAGAAATTGATTTTCTATGTTTCATTTGCTAAATTACTGTGCTTCTGATTTGGATCCGATTCAATTATCTTTGGATTTTATTACTGATGATTTGATTTTGGCATGTGAGTATTACATTGGTGTAATTTTCACGAAAAAGTATATACACATACATACTCCCTTGTCACAAAAGTATGCTCAGATTTGGTTATTGAAAGTTTGTATTTTTTTTCTCTCGTATGTCTATTTGGATTGTCTAAAAATGGAAGAAAAGTATACGATGGTACTTCATCCACAACTTGGTATACAATGATACTCAAATCTAAATCGTGCATATGGTCATACTCACGTATAAAACTTTGGTATACAATCATACTCAAATCTGAATCTTGTATCTGGTCATACTAGCATGTGAAACTTGGTATATAATGATACTCAAACCTGAATTGTGTACACGCATACTATTACATTTAGGTATATGGCCATACTCGTACGTGTAAGTATGTAACTATACTAAGTTTGTTTTAAAATGTAATCCATCTAAAAAAGTATAAGTACATACTCCATTTAAAAAAGTATGAATAAATACGCCTTTCAAGAAAAAAAAAGTACGCTTATATACTCCTTCAAAAAGTATGAATATGTATGTGTATATACTCTTGTCCACACGCATATACTTAAAACACGTTTGAGTATGCGTACATACTCTAGCGACTGAGACGCAGTACCAAACCGAGAATCACGGCAACAAAGTAGTAGATAAGACTAATCTTAACGGGAATTTCGTAGAGTTTTATAGGCATTAAATATGTTGACATGACAGTGTATTGATGAAAGAGAGAGAACGAAAGTTTTATGGAAGTTCGATAGTTTCAGGAGATAAAACTCTTCTATACTGTTTTCAAAATATGAGTACATTGGAAACTGAGCCACAAAACCTCCTCTGATACTGGTCTAATATTATTTTATTTGATTCCTTAATTACCTCTACCGGTTAGGCACATGCTTAATTGGATCCGATTGAACACATGCGGAGCCTTTATGCAGCCTGTTCGTTTGACTGTGGCTTTCGTAAACGATCGTAAATCCAGCTGGAACAATATTTTTCTCTCACATAAACCAGCCAGCAGTACTTCTTCATGAACCAGCAACGATACGAACTAGCCAACCGAACATGCTAATGGTCAGCGGTGTTGGCACAACTGTAGTACAAAATAGGGAGGAAGTAACTACTCCGAATTTCCCTACAGGGTCATTTTATATACTCCCAGAAGTAGTTACTCCCATAATCAATAAATCACATTGCGTATGTGTACATACTCATTTATCAGTTTAAGTATGTTGTCATACTAATATTAAGATACTTCAGATCTTTACTATGTAGAAAAAAATTCAAAATAGCACATTTTTAATATATTATATAATACTATGATAGTAACATATAAAATAAGTATAACCATATACTCTACGTATACATACATACTTGTCATACATAGTATCCTAGATGGTCTAGTATGATGATATACTCCATCTACGTACACTTCGTCGGACCATATATGCCCTAAATCTAGAGATATAAACATGAAAGTAACTACTCACTGAGAGTATATATATAGTGCAGGGGCGCGCCATCGCCCGCATTGGCAGGTACATGAAAGGGACAATATATAGATTGTAAAACAACAGAACATGTTCATCAACCACGTGATATACAAAGGGGTTGTCTTCAAGAACCGCTGCTAGCAGCAAACTTTGCATCCCTTCCGAATTAGCGTTGTCCATGTTACAAAACGATGAAGCTGTTTTGTTGTTTTCTACCTATAGGATTACAAGGGTGGTTAGTATCATACGGAGCATAGAATGTAGGTGCTAAATTTATCAGCAAAGTAGGACATCTGAGGCTTCATGAAGAGGGTTTTCATATATGAAAGAAGTGGTCACAACTATAGTTGTACAGTGCTAGACATAAATCTTATCAACGCGGCCTGAATGGGCTTGCACGAAGACTCAAAACTGAAGAGAGTTCAAATTCTCACCTTGTCTGAATCCTCGTTGGTGGTAACGATCATGTTCATCTTGATAAAGGACTCCTTTCCTTCATTCGGGCTGAGTGACGACAGCAGCTGACCAATAATTATGAAGAAAGATAGCTACAAAGGAAACCCAATGGATTCAGATAAACCTATTCAATCATCTATGATACAGTAATTATATCCGTAATTATGTCTAATTTGAAACTAAATCATGTAAGGCCTACACGTGAGAAAAAAAATAACACCAATGGTTGGAGCAAGAGAATTAAGAAAATAAAAAGTAAACCAATTGAATCCAAATAGCAAATCGGATTATGGCCTACATGGAAAGGTGAATCTATTCAATCTTCTATGATGCAGTAATTAGAATATTTATTTCTGTAAATGTGTCTAATTCGAAGCTGAATCATGTAAGACCTACATGTGGAAAAAAAACTCCAATGGTTAGAGCAAGAGAATCAAGAATACAAAAAGCAAACCAATTGAATCCAAATACCAAATCGGATTATAGCATAGATGTAAAGGTGAACAGAGAAACATAAATACAAACAAGACATCAATCTGTTTCTCTTTGTACAGATAAGTTAGCAATGTCACTCAAAAATAAAAAAGAGCAATATAGATTAAGAAATGATAACATTTGGTAGAATGATGATCTAGCGTTTCATTGACGCTACACCATCCATTGTAGAAAGTCAGGAGGGAAACAAAGTAAGAACCCAAAAGCATAAAAATAAGAAATATGGTATGGCAGGCACCTGTGTTGGATAAATGAGTTACATAGTGATATATGAACAGGTTACAGATGGAGCTGTGTCTTCCTTGAGCGAAATGCATTGCAATGTTACAATGAGAAGCATTGGAAAATACTTGAGGTAAGACACCTTTTCTTTTTAACCGCTAGCTTGGAAGGCAAACGTGAAGGCATGGATAAAGAATACAAATAAATCAAGAAATGGATCCATCTGCATGATTGAAACATGGTAAACATCATAAGATTTCTATCTAGGTGGACCACTGCCAGAGAAGGGCCGCTGGGACATTTTGAAGGTGGTATGTATAAAGTGACCAAATAAGATATTCAAATTTGCAAGCCGAAAATAAAGGTTTCTTACAGGTTCAAGGCAGTACAGAGGTGAATTAAAGTGAAAAATTTGTACATAGCTACTGTGGCTTCATATCTAAAAATCAAACCATCAATGAACAAACCGATATATAAAAGACCAATCATTGTGTAAATTTATGCTTCAGCTCTGATGCATATATCAGCTCTTATCATCCTAAACTGAGGAAATAGATATGAGAAAGAGATAAATTATTGCTATATGCAGATAAGCCTATAACTAAAAAACAGAGGACCCCAGCTCCAAGACACACCCCAAATTTCATTTCATTCCCCAGAAATTGGATTATTTTGGATGTACAAATACAACTAAAGCACACAGATTGTTATATAACCTGAAATCATTTTTGTGTGGGAAAAAACTTCACAGGCTGTCTGAGAGCGAGTGCAAATCACAATTACCAGAGGTGGTGTAGTTTGGCCTCGAAGCATCCAGACCAGATGCAACCAGCGACCGCAGCATCAGTTTGGCTTATGACAGCTATGCTGATCTTTAGCCATTGCATTAGACTTGCATCGATGACAGCCATGTTGAACTTCTCGTCCACTCGTCTGCACACTGCCAATCCACATTAGTGAGAATAACTAATTAGTATAAAACTCGACCTGAGGGGGGTTACGATGGCCCCCGGGTTTTCCGTTAAGAAGAATGATCTTCTCACACAGATCGAGAAAACCCCCGAACCCCCGCCCCCATCCTGACGCAGGAGGTGCCGTAACCCTGTGAGAATCGGGATGGAGCCTTCCACTGTGCTTTGGCACATGGGGACAGACGAGGGGATTTTTTAACCTCAACCTAAAATCCGCTCCCACGGGGAGTCGAACCCAGGACCTGAGGAGTGCCGCTGGGCCACCTAACTGTTTGAGCTAGGCGCCCTTTGGAATATAATAACCAAATCAAACTCCAAGAGTGAGGACGGTAAGAATGTCGACATATCCCACTGTATTGTTTTATAAAGCATGTGTATGGGTTAGCATCATGCCTGCAACCACCGATGCAAAGTGATTGAGGGCTGAACAAAGGCAGCAATGGCATCTTGAGTAATCTAAATGGAAATGGTTCATTAATTTGGAAAAAAATTGGTCAGTATGGAACCTGTTCGATGCCTTGTTCAATCTGCTGTAGACTACAATATAGCTAAGAATGCATGGGCAGGTGAGATTTATGTTATCTGTAGCGGCATGAAGGTTCTTTGAATTTTCCCACCCTATTGAGATAATAGCAGCAGAATCACAAAAGAACTATTTCTGGTAATAGAAAGTAGCATTTTATGAAAGCCTCAGGTAACCAAAACAGAGTAAAAAAACACCTACTTTATACTAGCAAAGAGCTCATTCTTCTGAATCAGTCAATGATATCCTAGATGATTTGTACATCGTCCCTCAAATAACTTATAAAATGATCAACATCAAAGATGACTTTAAATTTCCTGCAGAGAATATATAAGTTCTCAGAGCACGATAATCTGGCAGGAAGCAAATAGCATATCTAAGTAGGCCATATCATGTAAAAGTGGAGCATAGAATCATTTCTTAATTAAAAAGATGCTTGGACAAGATTGTAAATTAAGCCTAGAAATAGCTCTAAGAGCTATATCAAATAGACTCTAATTGACAACTGCCTTTTACACTAAGTCGACAGCACAATTAGAACACTCCTCAAGGTACTTGAAGGAAAGATGGGCAACAACTGTATTCTCACGGTAGCCATAACAATGGCTGCAACCTAGAGAAATCTAGGATAGCCCAAATGTGAATCTATAATTACATTCAGATGGGTAAAATATAGCAGCTACTACAAGAATAAAATTTGAGCAGTGGAGGCAGAGGCAAGGCAAAAGGAAAAATTAAGATGTCCACCTCATGAGTAGCTGCTGCGTTAGTGCAGGCAATATGGCAGCAATGGAGGTATTGAGAACATTGACAATATCATTATTCAGGTGCATAGAATAATATCCACCATTAGTTTGAAGAGGAAAAAAAATCCATTCAGCATAGAAGCCTAGGTATGGTACAACACGAATAAGAAATAGTGAGGGTCGATATAAATGGTCTTATTGCAACATAAAATTTCATCCAAAGAAAAGCTTAAGTGATGTCATGGATTGAAGCTGATCACTGTGAGAAGAAGCTTGCAGGTAGACGCCAGGAGATACCCAAAAAAATCGACAAATGGAATTATGCACTATGTATATATGATGCATTAAGCCACATGCTGAGAATGTCTTCACCTGAGAATGCCTTCAGCTCATTATGCTGAAACTGATCTTGCATGGTTGTTGAGGTCCTGCAAGAAGGAAAAAGGAAAAGTGGCCTGCTATGATTATGGAGTGCACAGATAAGAGAGAGGTCAGAATAACAGTTGAAAGGCAGGAAAGTCCAATCTAAAAAATGAACACCAACCTGAGTTGTGTAAAAAAGGCTACAACGATGCAACACTTGTCCTGTCTGAGAATCCAAAAGGACCCTGCAAGAGGGAAGGAGAAAAAACATATTAACAAATCAGGAAACTTGAATTGGAACAAGCATATAGGTCAGATTACTAAGAAAGTAAAATGCATGTATTGGTAGATGAAAAGAACAATAGGCACTTCTTGCAGTCCCCTAAAAAAAGTGGCTCCTATTGAATCCCAGTCCTTAACCGATGACACAATGTAATTCAATGCACTTCTTCTTAAACGAAAGAGTGAATCCGAATCCTGAAAGGAACCTATAATGTAGAAGTGAAATATGTCAGTTCGCTTTAGTTTGCCTGGTGGACCAAGATGGAAGGATCAGGCATCACAATAGCTAAAAAAGCAACGCAAGCTTGTAGTACTGGATGGGCACATAAACAATCGTAATAATGTAAGCCTGGCAGGGGGAGCACTGCATTGAGCCTCAGAAACAGAACACAGTACAAAGGAAAGAACTGAACAAAATTACCAAAAAATGATATAGTATAAGAGTTAGAACCTGCACAAAATAACTTGAGCTTGAAATATGTAAAAGTAAAAAAATAAACTTAAGAAAGGCCTTGCTATAATAATCGAGAAAGGAGGCAGCTGCCTGGTTAAGGCAGTCCATCTGTTAGGAAAAGTGGGTTTAGATGCAGAGAACAAACCTAGATCATTTCCAGCTGTGTGATATGTTGCAGCACTGATTTTAGCAAGCAGAAGGTGAAAATAGATGGAAAAATAAAAGAGACTGACATATCTAAGCAAGCTTCATCTCTGCCAGCTATATTTTATAGTTCTAACTAAATTGGAATTAGCTGTCGTGGTCATATAACCTGAGGACACAAAGTATATCATTAACCATTACAGTAAAGAAACATCTTACATAGATCACCTACTCTAACGAAAAGATAATGAAACAAAAGAGCTTTTGCTGGGCATCCAAGAAATTTCATTTGCCCAATGGCAAAGAGGCAGGTTCTATATCATCCACTATGTCAACAGTTTACTGTGCTGGAGAGGGAGTTCTTGTAGCACCCATGTCAATTGGTGAAACTGAAGATTGACTCAATCCAGCACCAACAAAGTGAAAATTTTCATTTCCATTTGGATGGTTAGCAAATGGGTTTGACTGCAGAAAATTTGAGAACCCTCCTAGTGGGTATAACCTGCAAACAACAAATTTCATGATACCTTAGTTAATCAATTTCCATATACTACTGTCATATACGGGAACACTAGCGGTACAAGCAAATTCCATCTACAAGCACACAACAAATTTCATGATACCTTAGTTAATCAATTTCCATATACTACTGTCATATACGGGAACACTAGCAGTACAAGCAAATTCCATCTACAAGGCACTTTGCACTACATATGTCAGCCTAATTAACCAAGAAATTAATTAACAAAGAAGCTGCAGATGAACAATCTGTAATCCATAGAACCACAGCTCCGACGACTTACCCTTCGCTAGGAGATGACGTTGGCCACCATCCACCAACGGGAGAAGCATTGATTGAAGAAGCATGACTGACAGGAACAGAGGCACCAGCGGGAAGAATCCGAGATGCAGAAGCACCGGCGGTCGGAGCAGAGGCCACAGGACCACGAGAGAGGGTTCTAGGGACACCACTGCCTCGCCGCGAACTAGACTTTGTTAATCGATTCATCCCTGATTCAGAGATTTGGGTTACTGTTGGGGGAGGACCTCAGTTGGGGAGGCTAGGTCGACTTGGGGGCGTACTTCGATTTGGACCTAGGGATCCTTATCTGCAGCCGGCGCGTGAGGACACGGAGCTGCGGGCGATTTTCAGGCTCTCGCGCGGGAGAGGTTGGGGCGGTGCGCGGGAGAGGAAGGAAGATTTGGTGGGAGGAGGACGGGAGGGGGCGGGGGCGGGTGCGGAAGAAGCGCGCGCAGCTGGAGAAATTTGGCGGCGGCGGCGGCGGCATCTCGCCTAGTGTGCGGCAGCGCGCGGGAGATGGCGGCCAAGGCGAGAGCGCGCGCGGGAGATCGATGGCGGGCTCGGGCGAGCGCGCGCGCAGAAGGAGGAGCGCAGGAGAGGGAGGAGTTGCGACGGCGGTGCATGGATGGCGTACGGGATCCATCGACTCTACGCTGCCCTCCACAACGCGAGTCATGGTGATTTCTTGCGGCCTCGGGAGTATCGAAGACCCAGCGTCCAAATAAAACTCGGTTTCCTTCTCTTTCTTCATTAAATTGCCTTCCACGTCATCAAAATACTGATGTGGCACCATAATAAATAAGGATGGACTCTATTGTAGAGTCTGGGTTGGGAGTGCCCTTATACACCAACCGTCCAGCAAACAATTGAATGTGCCCTTGAGGTACGCGGCAGCCTTAATGATAAGGAAATAAGCAGCATTAGTTTGCAGTGTTTATTATGCTCTACATTTGGCCAGTGAAAAGTATGGATAGGAGATATGATAAAAACACTTTACCTTCTTGAAATGCAGAAGTGGTATGCAAGCTTTGTACACCCAAAAGAGCATGGCATCCACGTTACTGCTAGGTGGGAGGCAAGTCCTTGTGCTGTCATTCCTGTACAACCAGAATCCATGTGCGCGTAAATGAAGCCAAGAAAGGAAGCAAACTAAACACTTGGCTCTAATCCAGTGGTGGATCCAGGATTTCAATTATGGGGGTACGGACCTAATTAATATAATTCTCTAACAATATATAGTACAATGGCTAGAACGACGATAAAATGGTTAGTGTACGGATCTAAGGATACAATTTGCCGATATTCATTCGGAGTACACAAAAGTAGTCGCGCCAAAGTCTTAATAGTATATAGTTTCTTGCTTCTTTGGTATTCTTAATGAAGATTATTTAAAAATTCAAGACTCAAACTTCATAAATTTGAAACCAATGATTGTTTAGAAGAGAAAAAAGAGTCAATTTACATTTTTACTTTTCCTAACTCATTTTTTATATTGTACTTGTGTACTGATTTGTTGTGGTCTCCTATACTTTAGAAGGAAGCATGCTAATCTCGGATGAGCACTTTCTTAAGAGATTGCTATTTGATAAGGTGTTCTAAATATATAGTGTGTTATAGGTATGCATACTTAGTATTTGTACAAAAAAATTTAGGGGTACACTACATCTGCTCCTGCTCTAATCCCTTATCCACCTCCGGTAACAAATCCGAAGAAGTCAATTTAAATCTAGCTGGAGAGGAGGAGATGCGGAACGGTCGGAGGAGGCCGCGCCGGGAGGCATCCAGGACGGCAGCAAACGGTGAGGCCCGCTCTCACCGCGCCGTGACCGGGGCCTAGCGCCGCTACACTGCACGTGTGTTATATAGGTATGCATATTTAGTATTTGTACAAAAAAAATAGGGGTACACTACATCTGCTCCTGCTCTAATCCCTTATCCACCTCCGGTACAAATCCGAAAATGTCAATTTAAATCTAGCTGGAGAGGAGGAGATGCGGAACGGTCGGAGGAGGCCGCGCCGGGAGGCATCCGGGACGGTGGCAAACGGTGAGGCCCGCTCTCGCCGCGCCGTGACTAGGGACGTCCGCCGCCAGGGCCAACACGCGGCGCTGCGGCGCAGCCTGGGGGGCGCCGTCGCGCCGCCAGTGCCTTGCGCAGTGTAGCGGCGGTGCTAGGCCCCGGCCACACCACACCACATCTAGAGAGATAGGGAGAGGGAGAGGGAGAGGAAGAGGAAGGTAGGGCGGTGGCGGAGGCGGCGGTGGCGGCGTTTCTGCGGGAGGAGAAACGTCGAGCTCGGGCGAGAAGGAGACGAGATACTTTGAGAAGAATTGGAAAGGAGAAGCTGAAGCTGGGTATATATTTGGTTCACTGGATTCTGACGCAAAGCCGGAGGAAGCAGAGAGAAGGAAGCTATGGAGAAGAAGGAGAATCGAGAAGAATCTAATTCTAGCAGAATCCGGCGGAACCAATCCTAGCCACTCAGTTGTGAGGATCGGACGGAGAGAACAATTTCAGGCGACGTGGCATGGGTTTCTGGTTGAGGAGCTAACACAATTTACTGGAGTAAATAAATACGTGTGCAGTAGAAGAAAATGGAATCAAGCCCATCATCATCCGTGTTGGACACTGTACATACAGAACTACAAATTGGCAATAATGTTACATGTGAAATGAAAATGCAATGTGAAGAAGTGACAACCTTTTTTTAGAAAAAAAGAATTATATTAAATTATAGCTGAGTACATCATCATTTTACAAGTACTCTAGAATACAATACGTATACTGAGAAACTGTTCTTCATCTACACTGTACTCACGCTTCATATAGCTCCAAATTTCAACCCCAAACCTGTACAATGATTCATAGGATAACTGCATAAGCAAATACTCGCCAAATCCCCAACGAATGGCGGTCAACACTCCTGTAGGCGGAATTGAACATAAATTGCTTTCTTGGGTCTTCCTTCTTCCTTACGCCGCCGAAGAATGAGGAAAACCGATTTGAATCTTCTCAACTCAATACATTAATTGGCTTGAGGGACAGGCTTAATTATTCTCGTTGTCTTTCATCATGGTCAGATCTAACCATAACAAAACAGAGAAGATACCGAAGAAAATTATTCCATGGTGGCAACATCATCTCTGCCTTGATGTTGCCGTCCACAAACCTAATTCTCCATGTCATCATGCTAAGGAAGTTGTTGATGTCGTAGTTATCGCCCACATCTTCATTAGAGTTGTCAAGTGAAAGCTCTAGTTTGGTTTTGGTAAATTGATGAAACCCTAAGTGCTAACCTAGTTTATCAAAGTGATCATGAGATAGGTAGAACATTCCAAGTGGTGAAGCAAATGAAGATCTTGACATGATGATAGTGATGCCATGGTAATGATCAAGTGCTTGGACTTGAAAAAGAAGAAAGAGAAAAATAAAAGGCTCAAGGCAAAGGTATAAGTGGTAGGAGCCATTTTGTTTTAGTGATCGAGACACTTAGAGAGTGTGATCATATCTAGTATCGATAGTCGTACTATTAAGAGGGGTGAAACTCGTATCGAAATGCGGTTATCAAAGTGCCACTAGATGCTCTAACTCATTGCATATGCATTTATGATCTAGTGGAGTGCTAACACCCTTGAAAATGTTTGTGAAAATATGTTAACACACATGCACAAAGGTGATACACATTGTGTTTAGCACTTGGGATCAAGGGTAAGAAACTTCACCAGCGGAGTGCGGACAGTCTAACAGTGCCACTAGCGCCCTGTACAGAAAAGACAGGGTTTCACAGAGTGGACTGAACGCTGGCCTCAACTGTACCAGCGCGTCCAGTTAGTAGAAGCAGTGAAGACGATGGCGTCAGTCTTCGACCGGACGCTGGGTTACTTCGTAACCGGACACTGAGTGGGTGCGTCTGGTCCTGCTGACATGGCAGCGCATAGAGGAGACAATGAGTGACCGGACGCTGGGTGAGTCCTATCGGGCATGACTGGATGCGGCCGGTCGCGAGTGGAGGCTTACTGGAAATGACCGGACGCTGGGGTCCTACGTCCGGTCATGATCAAACTGACACGTCCAGTCGCAGCTGAAACCTTACTGGAAGTGACCGGACGCTGGGGTCCTGCATCCGGTCATGGCACTATGCTACGTCCGGTCATCACTTGACCGTTGAGATCGGGCGCTCAGTATTTCAAGAGAGGGATGACGTGGCAACCATTCGTTGACCAGACGCTGGTAGGGTGCATCCGGTCGATATGACCGGAGCGTCCGGTCACCCCGAGCAGTGCCCAGTGAAGAGGTACAACGGCTCTATTTCGTAGGGGCTTCTAGTTAAGCCCCATGACCCGCTCAAGCTCACCTTCTTAGCCATTTGCATTAACATAGCAACCTTGTGAGCTTAGTCAAAGCCCTCCAACTCATCTCCATCATTGATTCAACATCTTTGTGAGATTGGGAGAGAATTCAAATGCATTGCTTGAGTGTTTGCATCTAGAGGCACTTGGTGTTCGTATTTCGCTGTGGGATTCACTTGTTACTCTTGGTGGTTGCCGCCACCTAGATGGCTTGGAGCAGCGAGGATCGTCGAGCGGATGTTGGTGATTGTCTCTGGCTCCGATCGTGGTGATTATGAGGGGTTCTTGACCTTTTTCCGGCGAAGAGCCAAAAGGTACTCTAGTAAATTGCTCGTGGCTTGTGTGATCCTCATCTTGTGTTGGTTGTGCGGCACCCTATTGAGGGTTTGGCGTGTGATGCCAATTAGTGCGTGAACCTCCAAGTGAGTGAATGGCCACAACAAGGACTAGCTTACCGGCAAGCAAGTGAACCTCGGTAAAAAATCATTGTGTCATCATTTGATTCCGAGGTGATTGGTCTTCATTGGTATTCATTCTTGTGATTGATTGGTCCACTCCTCGACTCGGCGGTATAACCATCTTGCTCTCTCTCTCTCTCTCTCTCTCTCTCTCTCTCTACATTACCGCAAACTAGTTGCCAAGCTCTTTAGTGTAGCTAGTCATAAGAGCTTGTTAGTTTGGTTAGTGTGACTCTTTAGTTAGTCTTTGAGAGCACATGAACTTAGTATAGTGACATAGCCATTATGTGGATAAAGACTATATAAACTAGAATTGTGGTAGGTGGCTTGCATTTTTAGTAGACTAGTGCAACACTTGCTTCGTCTTATATTTGTCTAACTGATTTAATAAGTGCTGTTGTAGAAATTTTTATAGGCTATTCACCCCCCCTCTAGCCATTAGGACCTTTCATCAAGGAAAAACCAAATCCCCCTAGTACCCTAGCTCTTCGCCCTCGCTAGAAAAAGGACGAGACAAATCCCCAATACCAAGAAAATTGCCATAGAGAGACCCTAACCCTAACATGATTCAATCTACTAGAAAACTTATTAGAGAGATGGATCTCCACTCTCTCTAGCCGCCGACAAGTTGCCGAAGGAGGACCAACGGTGGTGGAGGCGGGGGCCTATGGCGGTGGGGGCGGCGGCCTCTGCTGCGCCCTAGGGGAGACGAGCGAGAGTCCAATCTCTCATGCTGAAGAGGCAACAAACTAAACATGCTATCATTCCCTACGCCATGTAGATAGTTTATTTATTGTATAAAGGTCATAGTTTAGAAATAGTTTTTTAAGTTGCCTAATTCACACACCATCTTAGGCGCCATGGTCCCTTCAAGGGGGAATGACAAAAAAAACATAAGAGAAGTGAGAGATAGAGAGGACGGTAGGAGAGACTTTTTCATTATGAATGACTTTTGTAGTTACATAACTTTTATTGTAAGGAAAAAGCCTAAATAACCCCCTAATGTTTGACTACTTGTCTACTTAACACCTTCATCTATAAAATCATGTATTGAACACCTTAAACTATCACTACCGTAAACAGTAACTTTGCCGAGAGCCCGCTGCTCTCGGCAAAGACGATCTGACGCTCGACAAACTATTTGCCGAGAGCAGCTCTCGGCAAAGAGCCGTCGGCAAAACATCTACCGGCAAAGGATTCTTTACCGAGAGCCCCTTTCGGCAAAACATTTACCGAGAGTAATGTAAAGGCTCTCGGCAACAATAGCTCTCGGCAAACTGGCGCGCAATAGTAACGGCCAGACGGTAGGTAACGGTGTGAGGGGCTTCTTTGCCGAGAGCGACCGTCAGCAAAGAACTTCTTTGCCGAGAGCGACCGTCGGCAAAGAATTGTAAAAAAAAAGATGTGCGGCCGAGGTGGTTTTAAAAAAAAAATAGGTTTGCCGAGAGTCGACCACCAAGCTCTCGGCAAATAGGAAGATTTACCGAGAGCTAGGCTCTCGGCAAAGAGGCATATTCAAGGGTTCAGTACATCGAGGATGAACGAAGGTTTGCCGAGAGCCGACCACCAAGCTCTCGGCAAAGAGGAATATTTGCCGAGAGCCTAGCTCTCGGCAAAGAGTCCAGAGAGCTTTTTCTTATTTTGTTTATATTTCCAGCTTCAACGACACATATTTCACAAATATAACACATCATCCACATCACATATATCACAAATATGTCATCCACATCACATGTCTCACATTATAATCCATCTAAACATCTCAAATCCAACAACACATGTCCATCTCAAAGTGCTAAGTTCATGTCACAAAGTGCTAATACATGATGAAGAACAACAGGCTCACTCCCAAGGCTCCCACCCTCCCGACGGCGGCTGCTGCTGTGGCGGACGGTATGGATACAGCTGGTACCCCGACCCTCCCGACGGCTGCTGATGCGGCGGAAGTTGTGGATATGGTTGGTGCCACGACCCTCTCGACGACGGCTGCTCAGGCACATCATTCGAACCCGCCGATTGATTCTGCACAAATGAGAAGAAAAATTAGTAATTATAGTAATACTAAGGCATATAATTGTAATCTAAGCGTAGACAAGTCAAAATTTGCAGAACTAGGTATAAAATTATAATCTAAGCCTAGACACATCAAAATTTCGGCAGCACCTCCCCTGCATGGTGAGGTTTCCAAAACCTACAAGAAAACCAACGGCACGATGGCCGCCCACCACATATCAATGGCACGATAGCCGGCACACATATATATAAACGGCACGAAGGCCTCCTATCACATATCAACGGCACGATGGCCGACATGCACAGTAAAGAGCTTTTGTTAGAGAAGTTGAACTCACGTATGAGTAAGGTGGGTATGGGTAAGGCGGTGGAGGAGCGAACAGCTCTAGTGGCGCTGGACGACCCATCGTGACGCCAAGACTTGCCATGTACTGAGCCAAGGCGTCAAACCTCGCCCGCTCGGCCTCCCACCTCTGTTGCTCGGCCTCCCGCTCCCTCTGTCGCTCTTCCTCCACCCTAGCCTTATGCTCCTCGAGCGCATGCACCTGAGCCTATAATTTTTCACCGCATTGTTACAAGCAATTTCGAGGAATGTAAAACCAATGAACGACGAATAAAACAGAAATAACCTGTAGTGCTGCCACACGATGCGTCGAAGTGTCCTGCCTTGGGCGTATGGGCACGCTACCGCTCGTGCTGCTTGTCCGGACCTGTGAGAGAGTGGGAGTGGTGTGCGGGTCGAGCGTGCTGTTGCCGATGAGGTACCGCCCATTCTTCTTGCCCCCTCCCACCCTCATGACGATGTCGCCGTCAATGTCCATGGTGTGCGGATCCCAGTCTGCCCCATAGACTCCCCTTGCCGCCTCAGTGTACTGACTGATGCGCTTGGGGATGCTCTCGTTGGTGAACGACTCGGCTGGGTCGTCCGGGTTCCAGTTGATGTTGTCTGTCGCCTTGCCCTTGTGGCCAGAACCCATGACTTGAGCTCTCCGCATGGCTGGTTTTGATGTGCAGCCGACTGTGAGAAAAACAACAAGACGATTATAAATCATGTAGGAATAAACGTCTGAAAGAATAAATAAAGCTACACCAAGTCACGTACCCATCTAGCCCCAAATTCGTGGATGTTAAGGTTGCCCTGGTGGTGTGATACACCTGGCATCAGCAAACGTCGTTCCCGGAGGACGGTGTGGTTATCCGCCCAATTGTCACTCACCCACCTATCGACCATCATCTGCCAGGCCCGCGTTTTATTGGCGCACCAGCCAGGAGGCACCTGTACGACATCAAGTACATTGACAGATATAAGAACAATTCAAGCCTACCCAATCTCAGAAGAAATCAATATTGATGTTGTATATTTACCTTCAGGTACTGCTCTTTGGTCAGATGCATTAATCTTGCATCTTCTTTCTTTACCTTCCGAGGCTCATAGATGGCACAGTAATCGATGATGGCCTAGAGCCGCGCCTCGTAATGCATGTCTGAGATGCGACCTCTAAAAGATTTGGCCAACGCCTTGGCTGCCCTCGCCTCGTAGCCCTCGGCGCATTTGAAGAAGTCCTGCATATAGAAAAGATGTATCAATACACTGGTTCAAGAAACTCTAGCGAATGCAATGTATTGAGCAAAGTAGTGGGAGGAAGACTTACCCAAAACTCGCACATAACCCGCTCCGCCACGCTTTCGTACGTGCAGCCCATCTCGTCCTCTGCATCAGGGGCGGCGACGTAGTGCTCGTACGTGTAGGCCGGCTCCAGAGCTTCGGCGTAGCGAACCAAGCCTGGGAAGTGTTCCCTACAGAGAAGACCCAGGATGCCATTGGGCAACCTTTTGTGAGCACCTGGGACCACGACCTTCCAAGACCTGCGTAAGTGATTAAGAAAAAATTGTTAGTTTCCATTGTGATTCTATCATATGTAGGAGCGAAAAAAATATAAAAGTTACGTACTTTTGCCCAACGGGTCGAATGACCGGGCGTAGAGCCTCAGGTATCAGCCGCTCAGGTAGGCTCGCCGGACCTCGTTGGTAGACACCCGAGGTTCCGGTGGAACTGGAACCTCCTGCCTCGGCCTCCTGCTCGTCCTCCCGCTCCTCCTGCTCGTCCAGCTGCTCGGCCTCCTGCTCGGCCTCCTGCTCGGCCTCTCCCTGCTGAGCCTGCTCGTCCACCTGCTCTTCCTCCCGCTCCTCCTCGGGCTCTGATGCTGCTGCTGCTGCAGGCTGAGGCGGTGGCGCCCTAGGCCTCCTCCCGGCCGCCCTCCTCCTCCTCCCCTAAGGTGGTGCCGACCCCCCAGCTTCACCTGAGGGCCCTGGTGTACTGCCCCCCGTGTCGTAAAGCGACCTGACCGCCCGCAAAGCTCTGCGGCCCGCCATCTTTGCACTACTACTACTCAAGGAACCACATGCAGCTTAATTATCAACTACTACTACTCTAACTACTACAGCTACTACTACACTAACTACTACTAACATAATTGGAATATGTTAGGAGTGTTTTTAATACCACACTGAATGTGTGGGTGCAACCCTGTAGTAGTACCATGCCTTCCCCACCAACTTCACTATGCAGTGTGTTAATACCACACAGAATGCATGGATGCAACAGTGGAGTAATCAATAACAGATTGAATTCTGTGATAGGTCTAGGAATCTCGCAAGTTGCCTCCATGGAACAGTTCTACAATTCTTCCAGGTTTTAGACGAAGATGCAGGCTGATGAAAGGAAGAACTATTCTGTCGCTAAGATTCAGACCTTAGACTCTTAGAGTGTGCATTTTGATGAGAATCGGCTACATTCTGAATGTCACCCACACCCAGTGTGCATTTTGATGACAATCGGCTACATTCTGAATGTCAGTATGCGTCATTCAGGAATATGGGCGAGTTTTCTTGTTTTGTCCATGTAGGAAGCACGATTTGTGTGACAACGTGCTGACCTGCTGTAAATGGGTTGTTTGTAAGTAGAGCTGTCCATAGATTTTTTTTTGTCCCCTTAGTCGGTATGATGTAATGGGGTGATTTGAAGACATGTCCGGTGTAGCTCTTTAGTCTGTACAGAAAAAAAAGGTTGTTCGATTTTTGTTTGCTTGGTATTGTAACATTGACTCATCATATACTATTGTACGAATGGGGAAGAACGCTGATCCTTGTGGTTAGATGCCGCTTCTCTTTGGTTTTAATTGGAGCGATTTTTTTTTTCCGAAACTTAACTGGAGCGATTTGGAATGGCATAAGGAAGAAGCGAAGGGGGAAACCCCGGAGAAATTCTTCTATCTGAACTGGCTGCACAGGCTGTGAGCAGTTCAAAACCAATCAAGCTACCTATCTAGGTAAATACAATGAATCACTAAGTGCCCAATTGGTAGTACCAGGGGCAGTATTTTTATCTGGACTGCACAATGATCAAATCAAATCAACCATGGTCACCTCATGCGCATCGCAGAACTGGATTTGCTGATATAGACTGAGGTGCCCTGGATTTGCTGATGCCCAAAATATAAACGCAATTAGACAGCTGTGCTGATATAGACTGCTGTACTGATAGTTATTTAAATTTAATTGCATTTTATATACATAGCATAAAGCTTAATACTGCTGATTATGTTGACACAAAAAAATCTGAAATGATTAGTTCTGAGAAGAAATAGATTATGCGAGCGTGCTGCTTAGTTCAGTAGAATAACACAAACATGACCCCACGGCGTCCAGTGTCCATGGCTGCTGTTTTTTTTTTGTCTGGTGGGACGTGAGAGGTGGCCAAGTGTAGCTAATATATTTGAAGAAATTTGCTGTTGCTCATCCAATGTATAAAAATTCAGGCATGGGATGGTGAATCGAGCAGCAAGAGTAACAAAAGAAAAGATGCATACACTCATCCAACGTAAATGAGATAAGAATTTGTGTACCTGTGTGAGCCGGAAGAGCTTAATGAAGCACAAACTCTGCAGAGATTCCCTTGTTGGCAAATCGTCGAGCACCTTTGGAGCTACAGCGCAATCGCGAAATCATGAAACCTGATAGGATCATAGGAGAAAGTAGGAGGCGCTTAAAATTAGAACGGACGCTTGCCTGGCCACTTGCCTGAATGGAGGGTGGTGGCAGAGATGAGAACGTGAGGATTTTCTCGGCGGGAGATTCTGTGCCGCCGGGAAGGAGAACAGGCACGAGTTCCTGCTGGGAAGGAGAAAAGACCGATCGATGGCAGTGAGAAAACTCCTGACCGATGGTGTGTTTGTTGACGTGGGCTGCGGCGGCGGCGAGGCTCGGGCGGAGCGGCGGCGGCAGCGCGCGCGGCCGGGCGTGGCGGGCTGCGGCGGCGGCGGGGCTACGGCCGAAACGGTTCACCTTGCGCGGCTTGCGGGGCTGCGCCGAAACGTTTAAGTGGTGAAGCTACTTTGCCGAGAGCCAGATCTGGGAGGCTCTCGGCAAACCTTCCCCCTTTGCCGAGAGCCCCCAGATCCGGCTCTCGGTACAGTTATTTTTTTTTCAAATTTCGTTCGAATTTTTTAACTAGCTAACTGCACAAAAAAATATAAAAAAAATAAAAATCATTATTTGCCGAGAGTAGCTCTCGGCAAACCTCTTCGCCGAGAGCCAGCTCTCGGCAAACCATTGATCCAGGCTAGGTAAAAAAAAAAGAAATCTGCGCCGAGAGCGGGCCCAGTTGCTCTCGGCAAAGAAGCTTTGCCGAGAGCAATCCCCTGAAGCTCTCGGCAAAGAATATCCAAAAAAAATTAATAAATAGCAAACGGCTCCGGAAAAATACGAAATTTTGCTGTGTTGCAACTTATGCTCTCTAATGGCTATACAAAAAGTTTGGAACTCCAAAACTAATTCGACCGTGATATTGTTTGAAAATCCTAATGGATCCTTCTCAACTTTATGAAACTTATTCGGAGATGTCTCAGATTGTAAGAATCATACGCAACCACTTGCGCGAAACATTTTCAATTTTTTACCACAGCCTCCAAGTGTGATACCATGACTTCATTGCAAATATCACAATTTTCCGAATTCGTTTCCTTTTATTAAGAATTTTTAAATCGTTCGGCGACATATGTTCGTGGTCTTCGATTCGTAAAATAAAAGGTGAAAAAAACGTCAACAAGATGTTATTTGCCCCCAATAATGCATAAATAGCATGAATATCATTTTCTACTTAATTTGTTCCCGTGATTAAATCAATCGCTGTTCAAATTTTAATCGATTAAAAAAACTCCTTGAAATGCAATTAATTAATTATATATAGCAAATAATTACAAAAATACACAAAATTTTAATATTGAGTACAACCTGTAGTATGTGTATAGAGAAAAAAAGTTTGGAGCATATGAAAGAAAAAACAATTTAATTGAAGAGAGTTAGGAGAAGAGAAACACATGCACATGAAATATAGAAACCACGTTTGCCGAGAGCCTGGGAGGGGCTCTCGGCAAATATTTGCCGAGAGCAGCGCTCGGCAAACAGTTTTGCCGAGAGCCATAACGGTGGGGCTCTCGGCAAAGTGGTGATGCCGTCAGGGCAAGTCACGGCGATGGGCCCACGGCAATGTTTTGCCGAGAGCCTGATTTTGCCGAGAGTGCGGCCCACGGCAAAGGCCCATTTTGCCGAAGGTCATTTTTTGCCGAGCGGGGCTCTCGGCAAAATGGCCCACTTCGCCGAGAGTTGTTGTTTGCCGAGATGCAGGCCCACGGCAATCTTGTGAGTTCCCGACGGCCCGTGTTTGCCGAGAGCGGCGCTCGGCAAACGGTTTCTTTGCCGAGATCCCGCGTTTTTGCTCTCGGCAAAAATCGCGGCTCTGGGCAAAGGACGTTTTTGCGGTAGTGTATTGAAAACCAGACATATAACCCCCTAGAGTGGTTTTGTAGGCCGGTATTACTGAGTCATGCCACGCAGGTCAGGGGTGCCACCATGGACATGAGACCCATCTGTTAGTTCTTTTATTCATTCGCTCACGGCTCACCTCCTTTCTCTCTTCGACGCCGGTCCCGTGCCTCCCGCGCTTAGCGAGCCGTGCTTGCCGAGCTCAACAACGCCCAGCGCCTGGAGGCTAGAACCCCCCTCTTCCACCATCTCAGAAAGGGCTTGAAGTAGAGCGCGAACGCGGCTGTCGCAACGAGGGCGGTGGCGCTGGCATGGGTCCATGGGACCGCGGCTAGCTGTCGCTTGCGAGCAGTGGCGCCGGCCTGGGCTGGCTCGGGCGCACCAAGCATATATGGCCCTAGCACACACCCGACGAGGCACCTGGGGCCCACGGTGAGGCACCCGACGAGGCACCTGGCATCGGCCGAGTTATCGGACACAAACACGCGAGCAAAGTTCGCAGCCTCTGGTTGCGGAGCTAGAAGAGAGCGTAGTCGATACCAGAGCACAGTGACGGGGAGCTCGGCGGACAGGCGGAGGCAGGAGGCCTCGAAGTCGGGCATGGCGAAGCTGCGCGGATGATGAAGCCGCCACCATGAAGTAGACCAACACTGGGAGCTTCGATGACGACGGCGCCCAGCATGAGGGAGAGAGATGGCGGGGTCGGAGTGTTGTGTGATGAGCACGCGAGGCCAGCGGGCGACACGAGCGCACGGGGGCACAGGGCTAGCGGGCTGGCGAGCACAGAGCTGGTGTTTTGCACAATCGTATCGGCCGTCGTACGATACAAGCATGGGGCAGACATTAGGAAGAGAGAGAGCGTACATCCGACCGGCGAGCACTACATGAGGGAGAGAGATGCACGCGAGGCCGGCGCACGGCGCCGGCGTGGAGCTGGCAGTTGACGCAGGACGTGTGTATCGATCGCAGCTGTGTACGAGAATAAAATAAAAATATATGCTGCCAGCGGCGTGCCAAGAACCAGGATCGATGTGCAGCCGGACTGAGTTGAAAATGGTACCGCCAAATATACTCTAACCTGGTGCAACAGGTTGTGTAATCGACAATTGCAGCAGTGGTGACTCAGGCATAGTAGTCTAGGACTGATCTGGGGAGATGGCGAGCTGGGACTGGACCAGGAAGCAGCCTGGCACGAGGGAGGCCTCCATCTGCATCGAGAGCGGCGGTGCGCACGGCGAGCTGCGGCGGAGAAGGCACAGAGGGTGGACGCAAAGGCCGGCGCGGACAGGAGGCAGAAGTGGCCCATGGCGCGGAGCCACGACGCGAGGCCCACGCAAAGGCCGGCGCCGAACACCAAGAGGAGCATCATGCAGCGGTGTTTTTGTTCGTTACCGGCGGCGGACATGGTGCGCAATCCCATGCGGGGGCGCGGCCACTTAGCGCAGGTTGAGCAGTGCACGCCCTTATGGATTTGGCACCACCGGCTTGGCGCAGCATGGCAACGAGCAGCCGGGGAGGGCGGCGACGAGGCACGGTCCGTGCGGACATTAGCCAAGATGTGAGCCGGCCGCCGACTTTGAGATACGAAGGCACGCCGTCTAGCGGTCTTTCAGGGTGTCTACGTCTATTTAGTTATTGCGTTACATAAAAATTTTACCGATCTTCCTTCGTGCATTCGACAGTGGATACATGAAATAAGTGCACGTATTCAATGAAGTAGATGAAAAAATGAATGACCATGCATGCAAGGACAATATAAACTGTAGGTGTATTTTACAAGCAAAAAGTTACTACGGTAGGGCGTGTCATTTACATAAAAAAAAGTAACTATAACAGAAGAAATTTACATTACATGTGAATTCTCCTTTTACATTAATGAATTTATTATTAATAGATACTAGGCAGTAAATTTTCATGTATGCACGTGCGTCTCCTTAAGCTATCCAGAAATTCACTCAATAAATTTAAAATCACTGGACATCTTCACCTACGTAGGGTGGGTCGAAAGGAGGTGGACATATTTAATGTCTCCTCTCCATGCTACCATTAGATAAAAACAAGTCGGGTAGGTGGACACATTTAATGCCTCTCCCCCTTACCATCAGATAAAAACAATTCACCGACCATGCAAGAATATTTGTACTTACACATGCATCCATGCATCTAAGAGACGGCTTGAGTTGTGTGCACGTTGCTCCCGAGATTGTCGGTGGTTGGGGTTAATCGTCATTAATACGGCTACCATACTTACATCTGCACCTATGCATACCGAGACGCACGTTCCTCCTTCAACTCTTGCATATATAAGCATGTGACATCTATTGCTTCATCGTACCCCTCCCAGCCCTCCCAGCTTGTAGTTCATATACGAGGAATCAATAGCTATGACCTTAAAAGCACCCGCAGTGGCCCAACGGTACCTCGGGCCGCCGCCACACCCCCCACCGTTCGCCTTCCGCACGCCGCCCGCACGCATGCACGAGCCTGCCGCTCGCCCACCACGCGGCCGCCGGCAAAAGCATCGGTGCCTCTCGAGAAGCTGGAGACTGGAGTTAGCTGGAAAAGAGGGAGGAAGATGGTGGATGTGGTGGTGGAACCCATATACTAATAAAATATATGGTTTGGAACTAAGTGAAAAGACTAACTATTATATGAATGAATGTTAAGCTAGGCCTTGTTTAGATGGCATCCAAATTCCAAGTTTTTTCATTTTCTCTCTATCACATCAATTTTTAACTGCTTGTATGTAGTATTAAATGTAGATAAAAAAATAACTAATTACACAGTTTAGTTGGAAATCACGAGATGAATCTTTTGAGCCTAGTTGGTCCATGATTGGACAATATTTGCCAAATAAGACGAAAGTGATACTATTCATCGGGTTCACTTTTTTTGCAAAGTGAACGAGACCCTAGTCTCTAAATGACATGGCTTGGCTATAAGCTAAGGCCCTGTTTGGTTCCAAATAAGTCACCTACTTATAAGTTAAAAAGTGAAAAAAGTGACTTATTTTGCCAAACACCATAAACTTATAAGTCACCCGTGCTTATAAGTTTTAAGTTGGTTCACCCCTGCTTAAAACTTATAAGTCACCCTTTTTCGCATGGGGCCCACACCTTTAATGAGCTTATAAGTCATCTACAACCAAACAGACATGACTTATAAGTCACTGGTTTTCAGTCACCTAACTTAATAAGTCACCTGATTTATGAAAACCAAACCAGGCCTAAGCTTAGGCCTTCTGCAGCGTGGGAGTAGTGCCAGGAAAAACATCAGGTCCCATGGCTAAAACGGTAATCACTCTTCGAGGCCTCGTTCACTTTGCAAAAAAAATAAACCCGATGAATAGTACTACTTTTGTCTTATTTGGTAAATATTATCTAATCGTAGACCAACTAGGCTCAAAAGATTCATCTCGTGATTTTCAATTAAACTGTGTAATTAGTTATTTTTTTACCTATATTTAATACTCCATGCAAACGGCTAAAAATTAATATGACAAAGAGAGAGTAAAAAAACTTAGAATTTGGATGGCATCTAAATAAGGCCTCAGCCTTTCGTACGGAGCAGAGCAGCAAACAGACTAGAGCAGTATCAGGAAAATCGTTTTCTATTGAATGGGAGCGGTTTGGGAGCCATGTAAGTACTTGTCTCGCTCCCCGTTTCTCGAGCATCACTAAAAGTTAGCACCATAGGCTGCAGTGGCAAAAGCGATTTCTATAGTTTGTCTCTCTTTTCTAAATATCACTGAGGCCACACATTGCAGAAGACCTTATTAGCCTGGCTCCGAGCGCACACTCGCGCGGCAGCTGGACGGCCAGCGCCGGATTGGTAAAATTGTGGGTGGCGCCTGCTATGGCTCCAGGACGTCGACATCGTCACATGGGAGCATTCGAGGGAGACGGGCCCGTTGGTGCTGTGATGTGGGAGCATCCCGAGGGAGGTACTGCTGTAGGATGACGACACCCGAGGGAGGTACTGCGCGGGGGCTGGGCTCGGTGATGTGGCACAGCCAATGCCTGCATGCCGCGCGGCTTTGTGGGGCTACTCGGTGGGTGTTCGGCGTCCATTTTCACCAGCAGCAACACGTACAAGAATGCACGTTACACACGTATGTATATGTATGTATGTATGTATATATATACATACACATGTATATTTTAATTGGTACATACTTCGTCAATATTAACTCAAATTTTGAATATGCATATTTATTTATTTAAACTTTTTAGAAAATATTTTTAGATGTTAGCAAACAAGACCCAAACAAAGAAGCCATACCAAGAGTTTTGAACAAATGCACATTTTATTTTGAAGAGGAAAGTGAAGCAGCTGCACTAGAGACTGAACGAACGATATATAGAAAGAAGCTAGGATTTGAGGAAGATATGTCGTGAATCTCAACCATTAAATTCACAGATAAAAGGTCTACAACTTTTTGATTATTGATTATTTCTACATTCAAGTTTGTTTGAACAATTCCAAATTTAAATTTCAAAATATAAGCTCTCATTCTCCATTTAAAAAACTGCAGTGGGTAATGATAAGAACGGGCCAAGGATCGGAACAGGCTAGAATTCAGCCCAACGATCCCAAAATTTGAATTTCAATATATGAAAAATTCGAAATAAATTTTGGGACAAAAAAGATTTTAAATGGAAAAGTCATCAACAATGAAGTTGTAGAACTCATCGAGATCTATAAATTTTGTTTTGGCCATATCTCAATCCGACTTTATTTGAATGATTGAAAATTTGAATTTCAAAATATAAAAACTTCGAACAGAATTTTGGGATCTTAAATAATTTGAAATGGAAATATCGTCAACAACAAAGCTGTAGAACTCATCAAGGTCTATAAACCTTGTTTTGGTCATTTTCTCATCCAACTTTTTTTAACAATTAAAAAATTGAATTTCAAAATATATGAAATTTGAAAAGAAATTTAGGATAGTAACCGATTTCAAATGATAAAGTTATTAAAAACAAAGTTGTAGAACTTATTGAGATCTACCACTCTTATTTTGATCATTTTTCCATCCAACACAATTCAAACAAAATTAGAGATATAAAGGCACTCCGTCTAGGCGGCCTCCCAGGGTGTCCACATATGTTCCATTTAGTTGATGCGTTAGATAAAAATTCCACGACTCAGATAAAGCGCGTCACAACCAGCCTTCCTCCGTGCATTCGGCAGTGGATGGATGAAGCAAGTGGACGCATTCAATTAAGTAGATGAAAATTTGAATGACCATACATGCAAGGACAATATAAGTGTAGGTGTACTTTGCATGAAAAAGTGACTACGGTAGGGGGATTTACACCACTGTGCTTTCACGTGTCCTTTACATAAAAAAGTTACTATGATAGGAGGAATTTACATCACAAGTGCCTTCTCCTTTTACATTAATGAATTTACTATCAATAGATACTAGGCAGTAAATTTCCATGCATGCATGAGTGCCTCCCTAAGCTATCTAGAAATTCACTCAGTAAATTTGAAAGCACTGAACATCTTCACCTACACAGGGTGGGTCGAAAGCAGGTGGACACATTTAATGCCTTCCCTCCATGCTACCATCAGATAAAAATAAATCGAGCAGGTGGACACATTTAATGCCTCTCCTCCTTACCATAAGATAAAAACAATTCACCGACCATGCAGGAACATTTGTATTTACACATGCGTCCATGCATCTAAGAGATGGCTTGGGTTTTGTACACGTTGCTCCCGAGGTGGTCGATGGTTAGGGTTGGTCGCCATTAATACGGCTACCATACTTGCATCTGCACCCATGCATGCAGAGGCGCTCGTTCCTCCTCCAACTCTTGCCTATATAAGATGTGACATCCATTGCTTCATCGCACCCCTCCCAGCCCTCCTAGTGTCTCCATGTGTCCTCCTTGTAGTTCATATATGAGGAATCAGTAGCTATGGCCTCAGGGGCACCCGTAGTGGTGAGTCGACCCATCTCAGATAAAGGCAGCCATGTTAACTGAGCCCATGAGTCGACTCCTGGCCCAACAGTACCACAGGCCCCATGGCAAATTAAAAAATGAGAAACAACTTGACCTTTGTTTCTTCCATCGTACTGCTTTCTTCCACCTCCGGCTATTCTAAATGCGGAAGTGTCGTCGCATGACTGGTTCAGACGGAGGTTGCAGTTCGCGCATGTTGCCGCTGCCAGGGACGGCGTACAAAACAGTGGCCGCCGCCGCGCAGGATGGCCGGGCTCCCCCTGTGTGGAGACGATGCAAACTGCCGCCACCGGTGTTCAACTCATTGGCTGCCGCCACCACCATTTGACTCGTCGCCTGCCGCCGTCGCCTGAGTCGCTCACCCTCGCTCGACTCGGCTCCAGCGCCACCAGTCCGTCTCCGCTCTTGGCTCTTACAGGGGCCAAATTCTTTATTTATTTGGGAGGAGTTGACCCTGAAACGTGAGTCGATTTTTCCCTCTCTTCTGCGTGAGTCGTATACTCTAGTCGATCGATTTTTTGGCCTCCATGTTGGATGATGAGTCGCTTTTCTATCCCTACTGGAGAAGCCCTCATTATAGTTCATCCCTGCAGTAGTTTGTGTGTACATTGGCTATGTGTAAGCTCGCATATGTACCCGCCCCTATTTGCCACCTTCAGATATATACATGTGGTGCGCATTTGTGATGACATGTATTCCATATTGATTGAGAAGGAGTGTCTCCTAATCAAACTCTATTACCGTGTTAACAAGCAACTTGGCCATAGAACGCTTGAAGCCTAAGCATCATTAGCATAATTCTAGGCAAGCACACTTGCCTATGGCAACAAGGACTAGCACACCCGCTGGCACCCAGTGGCAGTACTCTCAAAAATTCACGTGTACCTAGGGACATTTCTATAAGTGCATTAACTTACCTGCCGTGTGTCTTGTAACCAAAGACATACTAATACATACAAAGTCTATAATGTTTCAACTAGCTAGTAGACTATTCTAATGCCTATGGACTACTTTTCTGCAACATTGTGGTTGCTCTTAGATTATGTTTTCGATGGTGTTTCAATTCCACGACTAAGTAAACAGTAGCCTGTGCACAACATAAAAGCAGGCAACCATGGGACATATATAATGTGTCTGTTGGTTGTGCTTCAATGGAACGTTGGCATGGATAAGATGGTCGAATTATAGACACATGAGCAAGAAATAAAATGGTTTTGATGACTTGGTCCTTCATTGCCTGATGCCGGACAACGGCGCATGCGCTGACCCCACCACCATCGCCGCCGCAGCGCACCAGCGCCCGGACACCCCTCATTGACTATGGAAACTCGCACGCCGCCAAGACAGCGGGTCCCACCTCCCACCTTCCCTCCCTCTTGAAAGCTCTAGTTTGGTTTTAGTTAATTGATGAAACCCTAAGTTCTAACCTAGTTTATCAAAGTGATTATGAGATAGGTAGCACTATTCCAAGTGGTGAAGCAAATGAAGATCATGACATGATGATGGTGATTCCATGGTGATGATCAAGTGCTTGGACTTGAAAAGAAGAAAGAGAAAAACAAAAGGCTCAAGGCAAAGGTATAAGTTATAGGAGCCATTTTGTTTCGGTGATCAAGACACGTAGCGAGTGTGATCACATTTAGGATCGATAGCCGTACTATTAAGAGGGGTGAAACTCGTATCAAAATGCGGATATCAAAAGTGCCACTAGATGCTCTAACTCGTTACATATGCATTTAGGATCTAGTGGAATGCTAACACCCTTGAAAACATTTGTGAAAATATGCTAACACATGTGCACAAGGTGATACACTTGGTGGTTGGCACATTTGAGCAAGGGTTAGAAACTTCACCAGCGAAGTGTCCGCCCGTAGAGTGCGGACAGTCCGATGGTACCATCAGCGCCCTATACAGAAAAGATAGGGGATCACAGAGTGACCGGATGCTGGTGGCGCAGGGACCGGATGCTAGGATCCTATGTCCGGTCAGTGGCGCAGTGAAGTCCACCCTCGGTCTCTTGACCGAACGCTGGTGCAAGAATTGACCAGATGCTCAGGGCCTGAGTCCGGTCAGTATGATGTATGATGACATATGTGGCGCACAGGGGAGACGTTGAGTGACTGGATGCTAGGTGAGTCCAGTCAGGCATGACCGGACGCGTCCGGTCGTGATTTTTTGCTTCTGGATGCTTACTGGAAATGACCGGACGCTGAGGTCCTGCGTCCGGTCACTTCAAAGCAGCGCGTCCGGTCACAACTTAAATGTACTAATGACTGTTGAGATCGGGCGATCAACATTTGAAGTAGCGGACACGTGGCACACATCGGTTGTCCTGTTTTTTAGTGGACTATGGAGCCAACAGCTCTATTTCATGGGGGCTTCTATTTAAGCCCCATGGCTAGCTCAAGCTCACACTCTTGGCCATTTGCATTGATATAACAACCTTGTGAGCTTAGCCAAAGCCCTCCCACTCATCTCCATCATTGATCCATCATCATTGTGAGATTGAGAGAGAATCCAAGTGCATTGCTTGAGTGATTGCATCTAGAGGCACTTGGTATTTGTGTTTCGCTATGGGATTCACTTGTTTCTCTTGGTGGTTGCTGCCAGCTAGACGGCTTGGAGCAGCGAGGATCATTGAGTGGAGGTTGGTGATTGTCTCCAGCTCCGATCGTGGTGATTGTGAGGAGTCTTGTGCCTTCCCCGGTGGAGCGCCGAAAGGTAACTCTAGTGGATTGCTCGTGCCATTGAGTTACCTCACTTGTGGGTAGGTTCTTGTGGTGTCCTATTGTGTGGACGAGGTTCATGCAACACCTCTTAGCCGCCGAACCACCAAGTGTTGGTCGACATAATGGGGACTAGCGTGCCGGCAAGCACGTGAACCTCAGGAGAAAAAATGGTTGTCTCTTGCCCTTTGGTATTCTCCCGATGATTGATTTAGTATTCATCTTATGATTGGTTCACTCCTCTACATGGCAGTATAATCACCCTACTCACTCATTTATATTCTTGCAAACTAGTTGTAGCAAGCTCTTTAGTGTAATTAGAATTGAGAGCTTGCTTTGTTGTTTTAAGTTCATCTAGTGGAGCTCTTTAGTGTAGCAAGTGTGAGAGCTCTTAGTGAGTAGTGACATAGCAAATTGTGTGTCTAGGGATCATAGCAACTAGAATTGTTGGATAGGTGACTTGCAACCCTTGTAGAGCTAGAGCAAGTTTGCATTTTGCTATTTGTTATACTAATCAAATTGCTCTAGTTGATTTGTAGATTTTTAAATAGGCTATTCACCCCCCCTCTAGCCATATTAGGACCTTTCAAGTGGTATCAGAGCCGTGGTCACCATTTGATTAAAGGCTTAACAACCTCGGTGTCAAATTATGGCTCAAGTTGTGTTCAACCATGTGGGGGGCAAACCACCATTCTTTGATGGCACATGCTATGATTATTGGAAGAGAAAGATGAGGATGTATCTTAGTTCAATCAATGATCAAGTATGAGATGTGACCAAAAATGACTATGCTATCATTGATCCCAATAATCTCACCAACCAAGACAAGACCAACAAGCAATGCAATACAATGGCTCTCAACACCATATACAATGCCATTGATTCCAAGGTGTTTGAGCAAATCAAAGATTGTGAAAGAGCAAATGAGGTGTGGAGGAGATTGGAGGAAATATATGAGGGCACACCGGTGGTGAAGAGTGCCAAGTTGTACATCCTCAAGGATAAGTTAACAAGCTTCAAGATGAAGGATGATGAGAGCATTCTAGAAATGTTCCATCGGTTGCAAATAATTGTCAATGACTTAAAGGCTTTGGGAAAGAAGATCAAGGATGATGATGTCTCTCATCGGTTCTTAATGTGCCTACCTCCAAGATTTGAGATGTTGAGATTGCTTATCATAAGAGGAGGGTTGAAGGAGATTACCCCTAACCAAGTACTAGGTGATGTCATGACACAAGAGACATACCGTGTAGAAAGGGAGGGGGATGACAAGGATGACAAGAAGGAAGAAGACAAGAAGAAGAAGAGTATAGCATTCAACGCTAGCTCATCAGCATCCAAGAACAAGGGAAAGTCCAAGAAAGAATCAAGTGATGATGATGATCTTAGTGATATGGATGATGAAGCTATGGCCCTCTTTGTACGCAAGATGAGAAAATTCATGAAGAAGAAGGGCTATGGTGCAAGAAAGAGAAGAGATCACACCAAAAGCAAAGAATATGTGAGAAGATGCTACAATTACAAGAGCCCCGATCACATTCTAGTGAATTGTCCCTACAATAGTGACAATGATGAGGATGAGAAGAAGAAGCACAAGAAGGACAAGAAAGAAAAGGAGAAGAAGGAGAAGAGAATGACCTTCTAAAAGAAAAAGAAATGTGGAGGCTATGTGGTCACATGGGATAGTGATGGCTCTTCAGATAGTGATAGCTCTAGTGATGATGACAAGAAATTTATCAAGAAAGCACTAGCAAGCATCGCCATCAACAACAAGCCCTCCATCTTCGACACTCCATCGACATGCCTCATGGCAAAGCCTACCAAGATAAAATATAATGTGAGTGATGATGATGAATGTGAAAGTGATGCTTGTAGGAGTAATGATGATGATGAGGAGGAGTACACCAAGGAGGAGCTCTTGGACATGTGTGAGCAAGTGCACACTTGCGTTGAAATGAAGAGAAAGGAGTGCAAAGAATTATGTAAGAAAGTCAAATTTCTTGAGCAATCCTTTAATGAGCTCAATGCCACTCATGAGAGGCTAATGGAAGCCCATGAGAAGCCTGGCAAAGCTCACTTTAAGCTTGAAAAGGCTCACGCCTCTCTCATCGAACAAGTCAAAATAGAGGAAGCCAAGAAGGAGCAAGTGATTATGTCTTGTGATGTGGGACTAACATGTTATATTATTGATGAATCTTTTTATAAACCCATTGTAGTTGCTCCCACTAACACTTCTTGTAGCACTACTACTTCTACTTCACCTTTGAGTGATGGTCTCACTTGTGATGCCTCACTAATGGTGGAAAATAAGACCCTCAAGAAGTAGGTGAATGAGCTCACTCGTGCCTTAGGCAATGCCTATGGTGGAGATGCCCGCTTGCTAAAGTGCTTGGGTAGCCAAAGGTTTTCTCTCAACAAAGAGGGATTAGGCTATACCCCCAAGAAAGGCAAGGCTACCTTTGTCACTCCCAAAGCTAGCTTTGTGAAGGGCAATGGTCGGTTTTGTAATAGATGTAAGCAAGTTGGGCATGTAGAGCAATATTGCAAGATTAACAAGAACAAGCTACCTAATGTATTCTCAATTAAATTTGATTCTTGTTACATGCTTTTTAAGGGTGCCAATGGTGTGAAGGCTAAGTTCATTGGTACACCAATTGTGGGCCCAAAGAAGAAGGCCATTTGGGTACCAAAGACCTTGGTAACTAACCTTCAAGGAGCCAAGCAAGTTTGGGTACCTAAAAGGAATTGATCTTCTTTTGTAGGTCAATTATAAAGCCAGAGGAAGGCATTGGGTGCTTGATAGTGGGTGCACACAACACATGACTGGTGATTCAAGAATGTTCAATTCAATCAATGAAAACAAAGAGCAATGGGATTGATAGTATCACATTTGGTGACAATGGAAAAGGCAAGGTCAAAGGGCTTGGAAAGATTACAATATCCAATGACTTAAGCATTTCCAATGTGCTACTTGTAGAGAGCTTAAACTTCAACCTACTATCGGTAGCTCAATTGTGTGATCTTGGTTTCAAGTGCATATTTGGTGTGGATGATGTAGGGATTATATGTGTAGATGGCTCTAACTTGATATTCAAAGGATTTAGATATGAGAATCTATACTTAGTTGATTTCAATGCTAGAGAAGCTCAATTATCAACATGTTTGATCACTAAGTCAAGCATGGGTTGGTTATGGCATAGAAGGCTTGGTCATGTTGGAATGAAACAATTAAACAAGTTGATCAAGCATGATTTAGTTAGAGGCTTGAAAGATATCACATTTTAAAAGGATAAGCTATGTAGTGCATGTCAAGCCAGAAAGCAAGTTGGTAACACACATCCTAAGAAGAGCATGATGAGCATATCTAAGGCATTTGAGTTGATGCACATGGACTTGTTTGGACCAACCACATACACTAGCATTGGTGGAAACAAATATGGATTTGTGATTGTGGATGATTTCACTAGATACACATGGGTGTTCTTTCTTGTTGACAAGAGTGATGTGTTTGCAACATTCAAATCATTTGTCAAGGGCACTCACAATGAGTTTGAAACAACTATCAAGAAAGTTAGAAGTGACAATGGTAGTGAATTCAAGAACACTAAAATTGATGAGTTGTGTGATGAATTTGGAATTAGACATCAATTCTCGGCCAAGTATACTCCACAATCAAATGGCCTAGTTGAAAGAAAGAATAGAACTTTGATTGACATGGCAAGATCAATGTTGAGTGAGTACAATGTGAGTCATTCATTTTGGGCCGAAGCAATCAACACGGCTTGCTATTATAGCAACCAACTCCATTGTCACCCCATGATGGAAAAGACACCTTATGAGCTATTGAATGGAAGAAAGCCCAACATAGCATACTTTCGAGTTTTTGGTTGTAAATGCTACATATTGAAGAAAGGCACTAGGTTGAGCAAGTTTGAAAAGAAATGTGATGAAGGTTTCTTGCTTGGTTACTCCACTACTAGCAAGGCATATAGAGTTTGGAATTTGGCTAGTGGTACTCTTGAGGAGGTTCATGATGTGGAATTTGATGAAACAAATGGTTCCCAAGAGGAAGATGAGAATCTAGATGATGTAAGAGGCACTCAATTGGTCAATGTAATGAAGAACATGGACATTGGTGATATAAGGCCTAGAGAGGTTATTGATGTTGAAGATGACAAGAATAAAGTGCTCTCTAACTCAAATGTGAAAGCTAGTGGTTCTCATGATCAAGTTCAAGCAAGTACTAGTGATGACAAAGTGCAAGATCAACAACAAGTGACTAGTTCATCATCTCAACTAAGTGATCAATCAAATGCAAGCAATCAAGTGCAAGTGCTTCAACCAACCAATGTTGCAAGAGATCATTCATTGGACACTATAATTGGTGATATTTCAAGAGGTGTGCAAACTAGATCAAGATTGGCTTCTTTTTGTGATCATTTCTCATTTGTGTCATTCATTGAACCCAAGAAGATAGATGAAGCTTTGAAGGATGTTGATTGCGTCAATGCTATGCATGAAGAGCTAAACAACTTCACAAGAAACCAAGTATGGGAGTTAGTTGAGAGGCCTAAGGATCATAATGTGATTGGAACCAAGTGGGTCTTTTCTAAACAAGCAAGATCAAGATGGGATAGTAATAAGGAACAAAGCAAGATTAGTGCCTCAAGGTTACACTCAAGTTGAAGGTCTTGACTTTGGAAAACATATGCTCCGGTTGCAAGATTGAAAGCAATTAGGATCTTGTTAGCCTATGCTTGTGCCCACAACATCAAGTTATACTAAATGGATGTGAAGAGTGCATTTCTCAATGGGTACATCAATGTGCTTGTGTATGTTGAGCAACCTCCCGGTTTTGAAGATGAAAAGAAACCCAACCATGTTTACAAGTTGAGAAAGGCTTTGTATGGATTGAAACAAGCTCCAAGAGTATGGTATGAGAGATTGAGGGATTTTCTACTCTCTAAGGGATTCAAGCTGGGAAAGGTTGACACCAGTCTCTTCACAAGAAGCTTGGAAATAACTTGTTTATAATGCAAATCTATGTTGATGATATCATATTTGGGTCAACAAATCAATATTTTTGTGAAGAGTTTGGCAAGATGATGGCAAGTGAGTTTGAGATGTCCATGATTGGTGAGCTTAGTTACTTCCTTGGTCTTCAAATCAAGCAAATGAAGAATGGCACATTTGTGAGTCAAGGCAAGTATATCAAGGACATGCTCAAGAAGTTTGGAATGGATGATGCTAAAGCTATTAGTACACCAATGGGGACAAGTGGAAGCTTGGATAGTGATGCTAGTGGCAACATGGAGGATCAAAAGATGTATCAGTCTATGATTGGAAGCCTACTCTATGTGACCGCATCAAGGCCGGATGTGATGTTTAGTGTATGTATGTGTGCTGGATTTCAAGCCTTACCAAGAGAAAGTTATTTGAAGGCAACAAAGAGAATATTGAGGTACTTGAAGCATACACAAAATGTTGGATTGTGGTATCCCAAAGGAGCAAGATTTGAGTTTATTGGATATTCGGACTCCGATTATGTGGGATGCAAAGTTGAGAGAAAGAGCACATCGGGCACATGTCAACTCTTGGGAAGATCACTTGTGTCTTGGTCATCAAAGAAGCAAAATAGTGTAGCACTTTTAACCGCTGAAGCAGAGTATATTTTGACCGGTAGTTGTTGTGCTCAATTACTTTGGATGAAGGCTACTTTGAATGACTTTGGAATCAAATTCAAGCAAGTGCCATTGCTATATGACAATGAGAGTGCTGTAAAGCTCACTAACAACCTGGTTCAACATTCAAGAACAAAGCACATTGATGTCCGCCATTATTTCATAAGAGATCACCAACAAAAAGGGGACATTTGCATTGAGAGTGTGGGCACCAAAGATCAACTTACCAATATCTTCACCAAGCCACTTGATGAGAAGAGGTTTTGCAAGCTAAGGAATGAATTGAACATACTTGACTTCTCCAATATGTGTTGATGCACCCCCCATTATATGACATGCCTCTCCTTTGAGCAAAGCAAGGTAAAGTTGATTGACATGTCATCCATCCATTGCTAAGGACTTGTTTAGTGCATCTAGTCATTCCTATCATGTCCTAGGCTCATTCATGAAAATCAAATGAACTTGATGCTTGTATGGTACCACTATTGCTTGTATATTTGAAATGATCTAGTGGTAGCATATGACATGTTTGTGGGCTTATAAACCTAGTGTTTGATCTAGAAAATAAGCTATAAGTGTTTAACTCAACATGGTACAAGATAACCCTTATTTGGAGGTGTGAAGAAGCTTGTCCTTGGATCAAACTGAGTTAAATATCTTTTGCAAGTGATCTAGATTGAACCAAATTGGAAAATGATCCTCATTCCACATGGTTTCACCCCAACCTATCTATAATTTGAGCTCGCCTTTTTGTGCTAATTGTTGACAAAGGGGGAGAGAAATTCACAAAGATAGTAAGATAGGAGGAGCAAACAAATGAAATAACATTGTAGACATTGTAAGGGGATCAATAAAAAATGCACACAAGTAGGGGGAGCAAGCTCATAAACTTGTATGTTGCATTTGATTGTGCATTTCATATATTTGCTTACATAGAACAAGTTCAAATGAAATGACATTGTAAGGGGATCAATAAAAAATGCACACAAATAGGGGGAGCAAGCTCATAAACTTGTATGTTGCATTTGAATGTGCATTTCATATATTTGCTTGCATGGAACAAGTTTTAAATTTCAACATCCATGCTTGTGTAGTGTATGCTAGTTATATGCTTGAATGGTGAAACAAAAAAAAACTAGCATGCATAGGCTAAAGCAACTAGACTTATGTTCATTTTATGGAAACTAGACCCTTGCTTGTAATATTGATCTTACGGGGTATTCTAGTTTTTGTGTATGTATAGTTACTAATGGTGCTAAGGATGGTATATTGGTGCACTCCGATTGGTATCACGCTTCAAAGGTCTATCTCTTATACCTTAGCATCATTTGGTAGACATTGTCTCCTATATTTCATATCTAAGCATATGTGTAAGCTTCAATCTAAACTCTTAGCACATATGTAGGGAGAGCAATTGCTACCATATGGGATTCATGAAATTTGTCCATATCCTTTTACACATGGTAAATATGCTTGGGTAAGCAACATGGATTCAATTAAATCTCAATTAACATCTTTGTGTAAGGGTTGTCATCAATTACCAAAAAGGGGGAGATTGAAAGCTCTCGTTTGGTTTTGGTTAATTGATGAAACCCTAAGTGCTAACCTAGTTTATCAAAGTGATTATGAGATAGGTAGCACTATTCCAAGTGGTGAAGCAAATAAAGATCATGACATGATGATGGTGATTCTATGGTGATGATTAAGTGCTTGGACTTGAAAAGAAGAAAGAGAAAAACAAAAGGCTCAAGGCAAATATATAAGTTGTAGGACCCATTTTATTTCAGTGATCAAGACACTTAGCGAGTGTGATCACATTTAGGATCAATAGCCGTACTATTAAGAGGGGTGAAACTCGTATCGAAATGTGGATATCAAAAGTGCCACTAGATGCTCAAACTCATTGCATATATATTTAGGATCTAGTGGAGTGCTAACACCCTTGAAAACATTTGTGAAAATATGCTAACACATGTGCACAAGGTGATACACTTGGTGGTTGGCACATTTGAGCAAGGGTTAGAAACTTCACCGGTGGAGTGTCCGCCCGTAGAGTGCGGACAGTCCGACGGTACCACCGGCGCCCTATATAGAAAAGATAGGGGTTCACAGAGTGACCGGACGCTGGTGGCGCAGGGACCGGATGCTGGGATCCTACGTCTGGTTAGTGGCATAGTGAGGTCCGCCCTCGGTCTCTTGACCAGACACTGGAGTGAGAATTGACCGAATGCCCAGGGCCTAAGTCTAGTCAGTATGACGTATGATGACATATGTGGCGCATAGGGGAGACGTTGAGTGACCGGACGCTGGGTGAGTCTGGTCGGGCATGACCGGACGCGTCCGATCGTGATTTTTCGCTTCTGGATGCTTACTGGAAATGACCAGACGCTGAGGTCCTGCATTCAGTCACTTCAAAACAGCGCATCCAGTCACAACTTAAATGTACTGATGACCATTGAGATCGGGTGATCAGCATTTGAAGCGGGGGACATGTGGCACACATTGCGTGACCGAACGCTGAGGTCCAGCGTCCGGTCATTCTGACCTGCGAGTCTGGTCGTCCTGTTTTTTAGTGGACTGTGGAGCCAACAGCTCTATTTCATGGGAGCTTTAATTTAAGCCCCATGGCTGGCTCAAGCTCACGCTCTTGGCCATTTACATTGATATAGAAACCTTGTGAGCTTAGCCAAAGCCCTCCCACTCATCTCAATCATTGATCCATCATCATTGTCAGATTGGGAGAGAATCCAAGTGCATTGCTTGAGTGATTGCATCTAGAGGCACTTAGTATTCGTTTTCACTGTGGGATTCACTTGTTTGTCTTGGTGGTTGCCGCCACCTAGATAGCTTGAAGCAGCGAGGATCGTTGAGCGGAGGTTGGTGATTGTCTCCAGCTCCGATCGTGGTGATTGTGAGGGGTCTTGTGCCTTCCCCGACAGAGCGCTGAAAGGTAACTCTAGTGGATTGCTCGTGTCATTGAGTTACCTCACTTGTGGGTAGGTTCTTGCGGTGTCCTATTATGTGGACGAGGTTTGTGCAATACCTCTTAGCCATCGAACCACCAAGTGTTGGTCGACACAACGGGAACTAGCGTGCCGGCAAGCACGTGAAGCTCGGAAGAAAATTGGTTGTCTCTTGCCCTTTGGTATTCTCTCGGTGATTGATTTAGTATTCATCTTGTGATTGGTTCACTTCTCTACACGGCGGTATAATCACCCTACTCACTCATTTATATTCTTGCAAACTAGTTGTAGCAAGCTCTTTAGTGTAATTAGAATTGAGAGTTTGCTTTGTTGTTTTAAGTTCATCAAGTGGAGCTCTTTAGTGTAGCAAGTGTGAGAGCTCTTAGTGAGTAGTGATATAGCAAATTGTGTGTCTAGGGATCATAGCAACTAGAATTGTTGGATAGGTGGCTTGCAACCCTTGTAGAGCTAGAGTAAGTTTGCATTTTGCTATTTGTTACAGTAATCAAATTGCTCTAGTTGATTTGTAGATTTTTAAATAGGCTATTCACCCCCTATAGCCATATTAGGACCATTCACCTCTCCCTTCTCCATGCATGGCAGCAGCACGAGCAGCACAACCGTATATGTGAGCTTATAGAATGCACTTATAGAATGTCCCTCAGACAACCACCAAATTCACCCAATGGTCCCGGACGCACGCCGACAACCACCACATTTACCACGCACGCACCAGCAGCACCTTGTTACCTTTAACCACGCTAACTAGCCGCCATACATTTGCATGCACCATACAAAGTTAGCACGTAGGCATAAGCAAAGGCCTCAACAGCATGCACGCGGTTGGTACTTGCATGCGTGCCGACCATCACGCTACAAGCCACCAGCCATGCATGCCGAGCATCCACCCCCCTCTACATGGTGCACCGCCCACCTGCAGTGTTGTCCCATTGTCCTATGCAGCCATGGCGCCATAGTGACACCATTAATGGCGAGAAGCTGAGCACTGGTGGCACAGCTCCTCCCCGACCGCAAGTAGCAAAGTATGAACCTAAAAAGAATGGAGATGACCAAATTTGAACTAACTTTTTCAACGCCTTGGAAGCGTAAACTATGTTGAAAGGTCCTAATATGGCTAGAGGGGGGGGTGAATAGCCTATTGAAAAATCTATAAATTAACTAGAGCAATTTGATTAGTATGACAAATAGCGTAATGCAAACTTGCTCTAGCTCTACAAGGGTTGCAAGCCACCTATCCAACAATTCTAGTTGTAATGATTACTTAAGCACACAAACTTGCTACTCCAAAGAGCTCAACTAGATGAATGTAAATAATAAAGCAAGCTCTCAATTCTAATTACACTAAAGAGCTTGTATCAACTAGTTTGCAAGAATGTAAACAAGTAAGTAGGGTGATTATACCGCCGTGTAGGGGATGAACCAATCACAAGATGAAGATCAAGCCAATCACCGGGAGAATGCGAATGACAAGAGACAACCGATTTTTCTCCCGAGGTTCACGTGCTTGCCAACACGCTAGTCCCCGTTGTGTCGACCAACACTTGGTGGTTCGGCGGCAAAGAGGTGTTTCACAAACCTCGTCCACACGATAGGACACCGCAAGAACCGACCCACAAGTGAGGTAACTCAATGACACGAGCAATTTACTAGAGTTACCTTTCGGCACTCCACCGGGGAAGGTACAACTCCCCTTACAATCACCAGAGATGGCCATGAACAATCACCAACTCGTGCCGATCCTCCACCGCTGCTCCAACCATCTAGGTGGTGGCAACCACCAAGAGAAACAAGCGAAATCCGCAGCGCAACACGAATACCAAGTGCCACTAGATGCAATCACTCAAGCAATGCACTTGGATTCTCTCCCAATCTCACAATGATGATGGATCAATGATGGAGATGAGTGGGAGGGCTTTGGCTAAGCTCACAAGGTTGCTATGTCAATCAAAATGTGCAAGAGTTGTCCTTTGAGCCAGCCATGGGGCTATAAATAGAGCCCCCATCAAATAGAGCCGTTATACCCCTTCATTGGGCAAAACGCGCTCTGACCGGACGCTCTGGTCATACTAACCAGACGCTGGCCCCCAGCGTCCAGTCACCCGATGGACGCCACGTGTCACCTGCTTCAACCGCTATTCGTCAGATTTCAACGGCTACGAAGCTGACCGGACGCTCTGGTCAAAACTGACCGGACGCTGAAGCTCCAGCGTCCGGTCGTTTCCAGTAAGCTCCCCGAGGCATGTTTTTTCGACTGGACGTGTCTGGTCCACCTTGACAGGACGCAGACCAACATCCGGTGCTCAACCCTAGCGACTGTGCCGTCTGATAGCTCGACCGGACGTAGCCCTTCAGCGTCCGGCCGCTGAGTGACCCAGCGTCCGGTCAGTAGACCAACGCCAGCATCATTTCAGCCAACTCCATTTCAACTCTAACTTCTTCACCCTTGCTCAAGTGTGCCAATCACCAAGAATTTTGCATCCGGCGCAATAAAAAATAGACATTTCATTTTCCCGAAAGCGCCGAATCCCGCCGAGCAAGCTCGGCGGGAGGGAGAGAGGGACCCAAACCCATCTCAACCCTGCAAACACCTTGTGCACATGTGTTAGCATATTTTCACAAATATTTTCAAGGGTGTTAGCACTCCACTAGATCCTAAATGCATATGCAATGAGTTAGAGCATCTAGTGGCACTTTGATAACCGCATTTCGATATGAGTTTCACTCCTCTTAATAGTACTGCTATCTATCCTAAATGTGATCACACTCACTAAGTGTCTTGATCACTAAAACAAAATGGCTCCTACATTTTATACCTTTGCCTTGAGCCTTTTGTTTTTCTCTTTCTTCTTTTCCAAGTTCAAGCATTTGATCATCACCATGCTATCACCTTTGTCATGATCTTCGTCATTTCTTCATCACTTGGAGTAGTGCTACCTATCTCATAATCACTTTGATAAACTAGGTTAGCACTTAGGGTTTCATCAATTAACCAAAACCAAACTAGAGCTTTCATGTGTCTGTAAGATTTTGTATGGTCCTAACAAAGTAGAAGGCAATTCCTGAGGTTCACATCACACTATCTCTGGCCGCATCTTTAAAACCACACCCTCTATCTCATTCATCTCCACTGCACCACCGCTCTGCACTCGCTCTTGCTTTTTTGTACGTTGTAGGTGATGAGCTATGGCCACGGCAGCTGCGCCAAGCAACAGCGTGGCATCGGCAATGAGGGGATGTGCCCAGCAACACTACGAGGGGCATCTGGCTATGGTACGAAGAATGTCTGCTCACCGTCACACACAAAAGGGCCTGGGCTGGACAGGCGTGAGAGAGCGATGCTGGGGTGAGCTACAAAGATCCACATCCCGCACATTCGATTTAGGCTGTGGATCGGCATGTTTCAGTATGCCCATCAGGCGGTGCTAGCCTATGATGTCGCCATGTTCTGCTTCTATGGTGAGCGCCTCCCTAGCCAGTGCAAGTTCAACTTCCTAGCCGTGCAGCGTCCCATCATCCCTTAGCACCTCTGTGTCCACCTCACCATGGCAAACATCAGGGCGATCACTGCAAACTACGGCCGAAGATCTGCTGCCTTCCTTGCACTGCTCGTGTGCCCTACACTACCAGCAACACCATCGGCATAAATGAGGAAATAAAGCTTCGGAACCTATTTCTAAACTAAAATTTGACAACAAATTCTTTTCAAAAAGTTAGGATGTTGCATGCGAAGTTATATAAGTAGCCCTATTACTATGGTTATGTATCCAGGATAGATGGCACTCTGCTGGCTTAGGTAGGCTTAATTAAATTCTCTGCAGGTACACTGAGCCCGAGCATAGTCCAATAGTATCAACTAGCTACAGGGAGAGAACGATGTGCAAAAAATCTAAGAACGGTTGCCCTATATGTTGGCAACAGTAGAGGGACGTATAGGACGTGTATTCATGCATATCTTATTTGTGCATTGTAGTGCCCGTATTGCTTGTAAATACACCATCCAAAGGTGTCACGCGTGTCGTATGGTGCACGACTGACTCATTCCTATTCTGGAGTTAATGCTAAACTGTGGCTTTATGCTTCGCGTCGCCTATGGTTCACGCCTGCCATAACCCATGTCTCCCCGTACTCTTTTTGGGGCTCTTTGTCGAAACCTTGTCTTGCAGCCGTATTAGTCATTAATGGCCTCAGACATCGCTCACCTCGAACGCGCAAAAAATTCGGTCGATACATTTATAGTGATCTCGTGCTAGAACCTTGGTGGACCACGCTAGGTGTAACACCCTAAAATTTGCCTCTTTTGAAATAGAGTTAAAATGATTTAAGTTGGAATTTTTGTGCTCATAAAATATAGGAAAATAAAAAATTTCATTAATTTAAAATTCATCATAAGGTAGTAACATGTGTGAGCATACATGCTGTTGCATTTTATTTATTGTGATGAATGGTGTTGATCCAAACTCCAAAGTAATTTGGAATGTTTTGAAAAGGGTTTGAAAATGGCTTTGAAATAAAAGAAAAGAAAGAAAAGAAAATTAGAAAAAAAAATAAAAGTATTTTTAAAGTTGTAATGTTTATCTTGGGAAGCCTAAGAAATTGTCCATTTTTATTTGAATAGGGAAGTATATTTGAAACTATACTTGAATTTGATTTGAATTTGTCTTGGGTTTTGAAAACTAGAAATGGAAAGGTTTTGATTTTGAAAAAATTTGCTTTTCTTCTTTTTTGGCCCAGCCTTGGAACTAGCCCGGTCCTTCACTCCCTTCCCCTCCTCGGCTCTGGCCTGCTGGCGGCCCAGTAGCCTCCTCTCCCCTTTCTCACCTTCTTTCTCCTTTTCTCCTGCGTCCGGCTTGCTTCGCACGGCCCAGCTAGCGGCTCACTCTGTTCGGCCTGCCCCGCGCGCCCATGCCCACACGCCGCTCCCTTCTCTATCGCTGTGATGCTGGCCCTGCCTGTCAGTCGCCTGCACGCCCATCGTCTCCCTTCCTTCTTTTCCCCATTTTCTTTCCTTCCTCCGCCCCAATGATGGCGCACGCCAAGATGGCAAGTCGCTGGCACCGCGCCTACATGGAAGGCAACCAATCCTCCCCAGCACCCGCTCCCCTTCCATCTACAGTGCCCATCCCGCCTATAAAGCCCGAGCTGGACCCCCTCCCTCTCTCTTTTCTCCGACCGCCGCTCGAGCTCGCCACCGCCGCCCCGTAGCCCGCTGCTCCGGTGCCTAATCAACGACGCCGATGTGTCCCAAAGCTTCGCCTTGTTCCCCCACGCCCGTAGGTAACTCCAATTTTGCGTTTTGGTCTTGATTTGATTGGATTTCCCCTCACCCGCGCATTCTATCTCTCTCCAATTCACCGCTGATGATGAACCGTGCCTCGGAGACCTTCTCGAACACCGCGACCGTCGCTGCTAACCTCGTGGTGAGCTTCTCCGTCTTCCCATGCCATTTGTTCATCATTTAGTGCCCTAGAATGCCGTAGCAGCGAGCACCCGAGCCACCGGCCATGGCGCCGCCATGGGGAACGCCACCCCGACGTGATCCCCATCCCCATTAGGTACCCTAGTGAGTTCGCGAGGTTCCGTGCTTCACGTAGATGCATTCGTCTTGGTCTAGGGTGGACGGAGTCGTCGTACCGGCGTACGCCGCCATGCTGGCTCGTCATCGGCAATGGAGAGCTCGCCGGAGCACTGTACTGCCGCCGTAGGTCGACCCGTCACGCTTGTGCCATCGGATCCCTCTGGATGGTCAGGATTAGATCCCACCGGTTGGATCATAACCGGTCCACCACAAGCCGGCCCACGGTGCCGCGTCAGCACCCACGTCACCGGTCCACCGCACACGCATGGTGCACCGCACCAGTCCCCGCACGCCACGTGTCGGTCCAGTCAGCCGACACGGTCAACATGCAGTCAAGCCGAGCCATTTTGCAGTTTAGCCCCCACGTTTTCAAGTAATTAACCCTCAGTCCGTTCTAGTTCAAAACAAATATAATTTAGTCCTATTTTTATTCGTTTAGGTCCCTGTAGTTCCCTTAAATAGTGCGTGCAATCCAAAATCCTTGAAAATTCAGATTTTAATTGTTTTAATTCAAAAATAAGTTCGAGTTATTTACAGAAATGCCACTGAACCTTATTTCATGCGTAACTTTTGCGTTTTAAGTCCGATTTGACCCGTTCGAATTGCGTTAGGATCGTATTTACATTTTCTACATGTTTATATAACTGTTAGGCATGTTTCCAATATTTCAAATTCATGGGTAGATTTAATCTATTATTTAATTAAAGGAAAACTTGTTTAAATCATAACTTATTCATTTTAACTCCGAAATAGTCCGTTCAAGTTGTGTTAGATTCATAGCGACGAGATCTACGCTTTAGTAATAGTGTTTACTATATTACTATTTCTAAAAAATCATGGTTTAAATCATATCTTGAATAATAATTATGCAACTGGATTTTATAAATAAAATATGATTTGTTTTACTTTAATTTTATAATTCAAATCTAAAATTGACTTAATTTAATCTATACTATTTATAAGATATCTTATATATATGAATTTATATAGTTAAAATAAATGAAGCCTATAGTTTTCTTTTCCACGTATAAAGCAAATCTCTCGGTAGTTATATTGTTTCAACCGTAGCTCCGATTAGCGTGTCTCTCGTGACTGTGTGTTCGTAGCGATGCGTAGAATCGTATTTCAAACTCTTTTACTTATTTTTCTATGATTGGTGTACTGTTCTAATATAGATGCAACTGTATGATATGCATGTATGTGTATGGATGTTTGTGTGGTGTTCTACGATTACGTCCAGCCGGTGAGATATACGTGGTGATCCAGAAGAAGGACATTGAAGATTAAAGCTTACTGAAGGATCAGTGTGTAAGGCAAGTATAGCATGGGACCATCCTGGTTACCTATTCACATTTAATCACTTAATTCATATTGCATGTGTCTACCTTGTTGCCAATAAGGATATCCTAGATATTTGATATCTTGTACCTTAAAACCTTTGGGTTATTGTATTGGGTAGTTTTTGCTAGTGCTTAACTAAACCATGATCTTGTAACCTGACTAATGGTATATGCAATAAACATTAAAACATGACTTTTTAGCAACATGGAAACAGGGGGCTGGAGTGTTTAGCTACTTTCTAAATGCTTCAGATTCCTCTCCCTAAGGACTTATCTATAAGCGATCATCCGGGACTTACAGTACAGCTGTGAGGGCTATATGGCTCTGGCTTTAGCTCAGTATGAGGATCTTTTCTAGCTTGTTAGTGGTTACCTTTAGGGCACAAGAGGGGCTCTGATGGGTATGATCTTGGCCTGCCAAGTGGGTGCCCTTGTTAGTCACTCCTTGGAGGGGAGTTTATGCTTATTGATGGGGAAACCTAGCGGCCCTAACTTGTTAGACGAACCTTTGAAAGGCTTCATACTGAACCCTACCTACCTTCCTTGGTAGTGGGTCAAGAGGCTGATCACCTCGGGCGAAAGGGTAAATCACGACTCACAGTGAAAGTGTACAACCTCTGCAGAGTGTAAAACTGTTATAACAGCCATGCTCACGGTCACGAGCAGCCTTGGACCCTTACGGAATAGATGATCATTAATGGCTAATGATGATGCTAATAAGCAATTGTTTATGCTATTCATTATTCATGTTTACCTGATCATGTGTTTATGGGCTTATGGATAAACTTGTTGCCAACTATTTGCTAAAACTATGATAATCAAAAGCTAATGCAGTAAACCAGTGTCAGCCTTTTGAGCCTCATGAATCCCATGTTATGTTGCTGAGTACAAGATATACTTACGCTTGCTTTACTTTTCTATACTTTGGATAAAAATCCCGGATGGGTACCAGATTGCTGGTTTGGAGGAGTTAGGCTTATGGTCAACCAATCAGTCGTCCTTGTGGATTTGGAGTCTTCGCTAGAAGATCGGAGTTGTCTTTCCGCTGTCTATACTCTGAGATTATATTCCTTTTACTAATACGTTATGTAATAAGTATTGTCTCTTGATATTACCCTTATTTATGGCTATATGTGAGATTTGACTTCCTGAGCTCATATATAGTGTGTATCTGGTTTTGTCTTTAAAACCAGGTGTTACACCAGGACCACTGACCGCTCTGCCTTTATAAGCAGGGTCTGGCTTAGCTGTTGGTACCACCACTTGGTGCACTTTAGCTCACCTAGCTTTTCCTTTTGAGCTAGCTTTTCGCTCAGTCCTTCCTTGCAACCACCACCAACGATGGTAGGAGCCTGGGTTAGTAGTTATTGCCTGAACACTGAGAGTTTTCCCAAGATCCTGTATGCCACCCTGCAAAAGCTCGGAGTCAAAGATCGTCCCGAGTATGAGGGCCATGAGTATGAAAAGCATGGCACTGAGCGATGTGAAGTTACCATCTACATTGGGAAGAGTGAAGAGTTCCCCGACATCACTGAAGCCTAGAATGTGACCGCAACTGGGTTTTGCTTCATCGACACCTACCAGGTTGTGGCCCACAAAGCCCTATGATACCTTTGCCATATCTATGAAGAGCCCATTTCCCATACCCCCATGAGGTTCTTTCCACCTTTGGAAAAGAATCGACGAGCATGGAGGGCTCGCATGGAGGCTTTGCAAGGGTGGGAAGCGCAAGAAGATAGTCCTACCACGGTGCACTTGACCACGTACCTGCTTACTCGGGTTGAACAGTACGACCGACAAGCCTCAGAGCTGAGGAAGTGCCTTCAGCGAGCTAAGGAAGCCGAGATCTTCTCCAGGATGCTCCAGGTGCAGCTTGCCGAAGCGCATGCTAGTGTGACAACCGCTGAGAGTCGGTAGATGGCCATGTCAGAAGCTCTGAAGGAGGCTGAAGATCGACATGCCCATCAGTTGCGAGAGGCCTACCTTGTCACTAGTGCCAAGCAGAGGACGCTGGCTGCTGAATGGCATGATCCCTTGATCATGGAGGGGATCCCTATCCACCCGATAGAAAGAAGGAGAACTGGTGTTGTAGTACTACCAGCACCTCCACCCTCAGAAGTGTCAGAAGTAGAACCCTTGATTCCTCTCACTCAGCCATTGCCAAGAGAGGAGGCAGGTCCATAGCTAGGGTGGTAGAAGAATCCACCAAGCCCGAGAATGAAGATGTGTCATCCAAAGTAGATTAGTTGCCTTGGGATGATGTACCCGTAGTTAGTAGTGTCTTTCATCGCTGTCCATCGGTATTGTAATCTTTCCATTGTATTTCATCCGTAGTTGTTGAGGTAGTTCGATCGTAGGAAAGGTGAACGATGTGTCGAGAATGAGAGAGTAAGTGTCTGTATGTTGTACCAGCATAAGGTCGTTTGGAATGTGCATTTTATTTATTTCACTGTGCTATTGCGTCCATCTACCTTAAGTCTTGTTAGATGTGCTTAGGGTTTTCGAGGGTGATGTTAAGTGGGTTACAAGAGAAATTACCATTCGGATGCGAGCAGACCAGCCGTGATTGGATAACATAGGCCACTGTATCGACTAATTATGGATGTCCCAGCAGAACACTTGAATCTCTTTAAATCAAACTCGTTGTTGGATTTGAAGTCCTTGTCCCTTGTTGCGAAAGGAACCCTTGTTGTTTGAATCTTCCCTTGCAATACTTCTCTGATTCTGTGGTCTATGACCCCACCATCTTCATTGCATGTAAGTTGGTAGTAGTTTCCTGGTTAATAGCTTATGGTGCCACGATGAAACCGAGGGCCCCTGTGGAACAGCTGCCACATGGTGATGCTGCTTGGCACGCGCTGGTATCAAGGTTGTTGACCAAGTACCTTTATCAAGTTACACCGCCATACCACTTTTGATACAAATATTTGGGTGTTTGAACAAGAAATCCACAACAGGTTGTTGAAATAGTGTTCTCTTAAAGTAAACAAGAGGAGGTGGTTTTGGAGGAAGCATGTATGTTGCGATCTCACTTCATACAAAGGTTGGCGCATATTATGGACAAGGAAGGGAAGGAAAGAAGAACACCTAGGAAAAGTTAGCCTTGGGTAGTAGGGAGTGCTTAGAAAAGCCTGAATGGATGTCAAGTCCCAAGCACTGTGCCCAGCTCGACCACGCTACGCATGCCGGGTCGCTGTCATCGCATGCCCCACGGACGCCATCGGTGTTGGGCCCATTAGCACCCTATCCTCGCATGGCCGCGACATCGTGCCACACTCACCATCCCCGTGCACTATGCACTTCTCCTTTTCTCGGCCTCCGGTCCGCTCTTGATCCTCGCCCTCGTCCCTGTACCGGACCCCCTCCCTTCTTTCTTCTTTTGGGGACACGGCTGCCCGCACGCCTCCCTCGTCGAGCGAACCCTCTCTCCTCTCCTTTATCCCCCCCCCCCGCTCGCTTGCGTAGGGAGCGCGCCATGGCCGACTTTATCCCCACAGTGTGAACCGGTAGTGTATCCCATCCATGCCGTCTCCACTTCCGGTGCGCTGCGCCCTATCTCTGTTCGCCACTATAAGATGCCCTTGGTCCTTGCTCTTCTTCTTCATCCCCATCCCTCTTGAATCCGAAGTAGAGCTACGAGATCCAATCATCATTGTGGAACTAGGTTCGTCTGACAGAGGTGATGGTGTAATCTGAGAAGAAGGGATCTGGTTTTCGAAGAAGTTCAAGTCTACCGTTGGTTAGTTTGGTCTTAGGGTTCACGATGTTTGACTTCTTAGTCTCCTGTTTCTGGATCTGTTGGTCATACATCATGTTTTGGATAATCATTATCTTGTTGTTTCTCCATTGCCCTCGTCTATCCCGACTTCTGAAGTAAGCCTTGGTTGTACTAGGTTGCTCTTAACCATGTAACTTAAAATCCCGGTGTAGTTTAGTGTTTGATGTCATGTAATCTTTCGTGTAATTCTAGATTTACGAAATGTGTTGTAGTTTCGTCTAAGGAGAGTGGATCATAATTCACTCTTTTGTAAACCCTCGCGTTAGAAGACGTACTTGTGTTGTAGTTTTTGCTCTTTCCACCTATAATGTAATCCTAGCCAATGTTGTGCTTTGAATCTAAGTGTATTAGTTGATTGAGCCCAACTCCATCAAATACTTCTTTCCACTAACATGTCATTGATTTACTGGCCTAGAATAGGCACCATGTAAGGACAACCAACCTCTATGTTCGTTTACAACATTGTAATGAAAAAAAGCCATGTTACCTTTTCTTCACATATTTTCCCATTTAATGTCACAAATAGACCAACCTTTCGTAGCAACGCGATGAAAAAACATATTAGACATATGAGCCATATTTTCTAAGAATTTTCCTATACCAAGCACATCACCCGCAGCGCAGCGCGGGCAGCAGTGGCTAGTTCTAATAATGGGGCAGCAGAGACTAGAGAGAGAAAGGGATGGGTGAATGATTACAAAAACTGAAAAGTTGGCCATAGATCTACAATGGCAAGCCAACTCGGCAAAACCAGTCTCAAAACAACTTGAGGGGGTTATATACCTGGTTTTCATCAATAGTTTAAGGTGTTAAATATATGGTTTTACAGTTGAGGGGGTTAAGTAGACGAGTAGCCAAATGTTAGTGGGTTATTTAGACTTTTTCCTTTATTGTAAAGTTATGTATAAAAAAGCTGGACGGAGTTACAATTTGGAATGAAAAACGCCAGACCCACTACTACTCAAACAATTTTCAGACGATCGAATCAGGTTTCTAGAGGAGGGCGGGGAGTCCGTCTTCGGTTTCCATCACTATAAATCGGTATTTCCAGAGGCGATCAAGTGCCCTCCTCCAAAGATAGATTTAAAAACAAAAAACAAAAGCCTATCACCAAGCTCGCTGAGCCCATCGATGGGCCCATCAAGCCCATCAACGAGGCACCACCATCCACTCGCCCTGCCTCGCTGCCATCTAGTGCTTCCTCCTCTGATATGGAGGTTGTCGTTGTAGTCCGCGCCGCCGGGAGCCCCTTTTGCAACTGCGCTGCAAGGAGCCCATCGCGCGAATCGGAAAGGAGGCGTGACCGTGGTCTGAAAATAAGCTATATTATCGGAGACATACCTCTTCTTCATAAATCGATTTTGAGAGATGGACAATTTTTGGGTGTCTCCGTAAATAAAACGACCGCTCCCGTAAATCGATTTTGAGAGATGGGCAACTTTGGTTTTTTTTTTTTTGTAAAGTCTACCTCCGAAAATCATAAGGTATTTTGGGAGACATGTAAATTTATGACCGTCTCGATTAATAAAACTAGCATGTCTCTCAAAATCTTATTAGTAGTGTGACCAAATAACAACAACGAAGAGAGTATTAGAGACGACCATCCAAGAGGTGGGAGTGAGAAGGATCAACTTCCATTCTAAATTATAATATATTTTAGCTTTTCTAATATGTAATTATGCACCTTGATATACACTATTTTTATATACATATAGTACTAAAAAGAATAAAAATTCAGAATGAAGTATTAGGTAACGTGTATATAGATATGGACATAGATTTATAGATGAAAAAAAAACAAAAGAACTAAAGCGATAGCACAAACTGATCAGTGCAAGGCTTAGATCCGAGCTCAATCATTATTTCCTCTTTTGATTTTTTTTTTCTCTCGAGGACCGAGCTCAATTGTTCGATTCAGCAATGAGCTGCATCATCTTTTGTTCCATTCGTCTCAGTCACATCCACACATGACGAATTTCATTTCCCAGCAAAGAACGCAGCCAGTCGATCCATGAGCGCCACGGCCTCATCGCAGACGGGCTTGAAGAGGAAGAAGACGTGGTCCTGGCCCTCGGACTCGAACCACTCCACCGTGCCGCCCCACCCGCTTGCCTTGATGGCCTCGTAGTATGCCCTGTCCCTCGGCAGCAGGGAGTCCAGCTCCGCCGCGCACACGAGCACCCTCTCGCACGGCAGGTCCCGCAGGCTCGGCGCCGCGGCGGCCAGGGGATTGACCCGCGGGTCGTCCACGCCGTCCGTCGCCTCGAGGCACACGACCGCCCACAGCTTCTCCATCGTCGCCATAGACGCCGGCGCCTCGCCGTCGACGGGCTCCCTGCCCCCGAACCCGGCGTGCAGGAGGACCGCGCCCTCGATCCGCGCTCGCGCCTCCGACGACGACGCGGCGACCGCCATCATAGAGACGTTGTGGACAATGTTCCCGCCGGCGCTGTCGCCGGCCAGGAAGATGCGGCGCAGGTCGCCGTGGCGTGACAGCCAAGGGTCCGGGTCCCCGGCGCTGCCAGCAGAGGCCGCCCACTCGAGCGCGCGGAAGGAGTCCTCGTAGCCTGCCGGCAGCGGGTGCTCTGGCGCGAGGCGGTAGTTCACGGAGACGATGAGCAGGCCGGCCTTCGCGGCCAGGGCGGTGAGGAAGCGCTGGTAGACCGGGGACGCTGCCGACTGGGTGACGAAGCCGCCGCCGTGGAAGTAGACTAGCACCGGGAGCTTCTTGTTGTTGTCGTTGGGCGGTGACCCGGTACCGGTTGCCATGTCCGGGAGGTAGAGGCGGACGTAGAGGCCGGCGTCGCTGTCTATAACGACGTCTTTGGAGGTGACGCCGGTGGCCGGATCAAAGCCGGCCGGCACGGTCTCGGTGCCCATCAAGCGGTCGATGCGCCGGTCGCTGTAGATGCGGAAGAACCGAGTGTCGAGGATGATGTCGGAGCTCGGATCCATGGCGAAAGGGTGCAGCGGGTGCGGTGGGGAGTAGTAACAACAAGGCAGATAGCTGGAGATCGGATGGCACAAGGCTCCGAAGTCTTAGCGACCCCGAGCCAACCAAAGCCAGTTGCAGTCGATATTAAAAGGGTCTGTGGAGATGTCCATGTCCATCGCCGCGGAAGCGCAGAAATTGCCGTGTGGAAATTGCTGACAAGGAAATTTCCGCGAGGAAAGCAAGAGGCTGACGGACACAATGGCAATTGGCAAATGTATACTACCGTGCCGTAGCAGGTAAGCACTTTCAACCCATTGGGCCCGTGCAGACCTAATACTGTGCAGACATCGATGGGCCTCTTTTATAATGTTTCAGCCTACTTCGACTCTTGTACTCTGATAGAGGAAAAGCCCATAATTCCATCCCTTCGTTGGCCCGTGAGGTATTCTGCCACGGAAGGATGAAGAAAAAAAAAAGAGGAAAGAGGTTCCCTTTATATCTTCCTATAAACTAATACGTCCGTCCCATAGTAATTGCACTTCTAGAGTTTAATTTTTTTTCAAAATAAGTGCACGTCTACATATAAGATAACATAACTCTATTTGGTAAAGTGATGAGTTTTTCAAGTGACTAAAAAAGTTGAGAGCGTATTTGTTAGCTTTCTTTCTAAAATCTCGCTTCTAAAAATAGAAGGTAATTTATATAAGAAATCCCAAAAAATATTTCTAAATCCCCTCAACTATTTTTATACTTTCTTTCTCTTCTATATATTTGTATCAGGAACTCTGGCCTACTTATTATTTTTCCCACATCCTTCTACCTTAGATTGGCCCAATGATATGCGCGCATATTTATCCGTGCAACGGGGTCGATTTTTTCAAGTGCCAAAAGATTGAGAGGTAGGGTTGGGAGTTGTTGGAGTTGTAAAATTATGGATTGAGATATTATTTTGGAAACTCTTGGATATACTCTAATAGCTATTAATTTTTAGCAAGAGGATGTTTGGATCCACCTGCTAATAGGTGGTTGGATAATGAGTTAAAGGTATATATGAACTATTAGCACATTTTAACAACTCTAAACCTGCTAATGGAACTAATAGTTAGCAACCCTTCAACTAATAATTAGCAGATCTATTTAGACCCACTGATTCTAATTTTAGCTACTAATTTTAGTGCTAATGAATTTAAATAGGCCCTTAGATACACTAGCACTAATTTTTAGTTAGCTAGCAATTAGCCTTTTGATCTAAATAGACCCTAAGCCCTCCTTTGGCATGGCTCTCGCACCGACTTTTGTAGCAGCTTTTGCATAAGCTGTATCAAACGCATGAATTGAAAACGGCTTCATCGCGTGAGCCGGCAAAAGCCGTATGCCAAAATGAAATGGGCGTCGCTGAAAGCTCTAGTTTGGTTTTGGTAAATTGATGAAACCCTAAGTGCTAACCTAGTTCATCAAGTGATCATGAGATAGGTAGCACACTTCAAGTAGAGAAGCAAATGAAGATCATAACATGACAATGGTGATAGCATGGAGATGATCAAGGGCTTAAACTTGAAGAGAAGAAAGAGAAAAACAAAAAGCTCAAGGCAAAGGTATAACTTGTAGGAGCTATTTTGTTTTGGTGATCAAGACACTTAGAGAGTGTGATCACATTTAGGTTTGATAGCCGTACTATTAAGAGGGGTGAAACTCATATCGGAATGCGGTTATCAAAGTGCCACTAGATGCTCTAACTTATTGCATATGCATTTAGGATCTAGTGGAGTGCTAACACCCTTGATAACATTTGTGAAAATATGCTAACACATGTGCACAAGGTGTTTGCAGGGTTGAGATGTGTTTGGGTCCCTCTCTTCCTCCCACCGAGCTTGCTCGGCGGGATTCGGCGCTTTTGGAAAAATGAAATGTCTATTTTCTATTGCGCCGGATGCAAAATTCTTGGTGGTTGGCACATTTGAGCAAGGGTGAAGAAGTTAGAGTTGAAATGGAGTTGGTCGAAATGATGCTGGCGTCGGTCTACTGACCGGACGCTGGGTCACTCAGCGACCGGACGCTGAAAGGCTGCGTCCGGTCGAGCTGTCAAACGGCACAGTAGGCTAGGGTTGAGCACCGGACGCTGGCTGCGTCCGATCAAGGTGGACCGGACGCGTCCGGTCGGAAAAACATGCCTCGGGGAGCTTACTGGAAACGACCGGACACTGGGGCTTCAGCATCCGGTCAGTTTTGACCGGAGCGTCCGGTCAGCGTCATAACCGTTGGAATCTGACGAACAGTGTTTGAAGGCGATGACATGTGGCGTCCATCGGGCGACCGAACGCTGAGGGCCAGCGTCCGGTCAGTATGACCGGAGCGTCCGGTCAGTATGACCGGAGCGTCCGGTCAGAGCGCGTTTTGCCTAGTGAAGGGGTATAACGGCTCTATTTGATTGGGGCTCTATTTATAGCCCCATGGCCGGCTGTGGCTTTCTTCTTTGGCCATTTTCATTGACATAGCAACCTTGTGAGCTAAGCCAAAGCCCTCCCACTCATCTACATCATTGATTCATCATCATAGTGAGATTGGGAGTGATCCAAGTGCATTGCTTGAGTGATTGCATCTAGAGGCACTTAGTGATCGTGTTTCGCTGCGGGTTTCGCTTGTTACTCTTGGTGGTTGCCGCCACCTAGACGGCTTGGAGCAGCGAGGATCGTCGAGCGGAGGTGGTGATTGTCTCCGGCTCCGATCGTGGTGATTGTGAGGGGTTCTTGACCTTTCCCCGGCGGAGCGCCAAAAGGTACTCTAGTGGATTGCTCATGGCTTGTGTGATCCTCATCTTGTGTTGGTTGTGCGGCACCCTATTGAGGGTTTGGCGTGTGAAGCCAATTAGCGCGTGAACCTCCAAGTGAGTGAATCGCCACAACGAGGACTAGCTTGCCGGCAAGCAAGTGAACCTCGGTAAAAATCATTGTGTTCATCATTGATTCCGAGGTGATTGGTCATCATTGTTATTCATCTTTGTGATTGATTGGTACTTCATCTACACGGCGGTATAACTATCCTAATCACTCTCTTTACTTTATCGCAAACTAGTTGACAAGCTCTTTAGTGTAGCTAGTTGTGAGAGCTTGCTTGCTTAGTTGGTGTGGCTCTTTAGTTAGTCTTTGAGAGCACACTAACATAGAATAGTGTCTTTGCTATTATGTGAATTGACACTATCTAAACTAGAATTGTGGTAGGTGGCTTGCATTTTAAGTAGGCTAGCGCAACACTCGCTTCGCCTCATAATTGTCTAACCACTTTGTTAAGTGTTGTTGTAGAAATTTTATTAGGCTATTCACCCCCCTCTAGCCATTAGGACCTTTCAGTCGCGAGCCAGAAATAATGGCTCCCCCCGGCTTCTCCCCGTCTACGTACAGAAAGTTGAGAGAAATTACCGGTTTGCCACTGCCTCAATAATTCTCCATACCGGTTCCTCACTCTCACCCATCCGCATCCTCTCTCTCACCCATCCGGCTCCTCTCTCTCACGGTCCTCGCGCGAGTCTAGCAGCGGCGTTGCGGCCATGAACCGGCTGGGGCGGACGGCCGGAGGCGGGCGAAATGGCGGCGCAATGGATGGATCCGGCGGAGGGCATCCTGATCCACCTGCTCGTTTTCACAGAGGCGTGGCTTCCCCTCATTCGGCCGGCGCTGCTTCTCTTCATCCTGCCGGCGCCGCCTCCCCTCAACCCGCCGGCGCCGCCTCCATTCAGGCCGCCTCCCTTCGGGCCGCTGGTGCCGCCTCCCCTCAGGTGCCTTCTCTTCATCCCGCCGGTGCCGCCTCCCCTGAGGCCGCGGGTCATGGCGCGATGGCCGTGGCTGGGGACGCCTTGGGCGGGGTGGATGGCGAGGCGGCCACACGGCCTTTCTCGCTGCCGCGGCCGCGAGGGCGGCGATTGGACCATCTGGCGGAGGCGCTGGACCATTTGCTGCAGTCGCCGTCGCCGCCGCCGCCACTGGAGAATGGCCGGATTGGTGGAGAGCTTCGGCTGCGGCTGCAGAGGCTCTGGGGCCTGATTGGCTCGGCTGGCTCGGTCCAGAGGCCGGTGCCACCAGAGGAATCGAAGAGGAAGTGCCCATTGTGGCCAATCCAAGTCGCCGTCGTAGTGGGAGAGGTGGCCGTCAACACATAAAACTCATATCTCCAACTCAAAGCAATAAACATATGCAAGGGCACAATGGACAATTGACATCTTCTATATATTCTAAAAAGCTAGGAGAAGCCGTTTTGCCAAATGTTTTCGTACAAAATAAGCCAGAGCTAGAAAAAACTGCTTTTCCATAGGAGCCAGAGCCAGAGCTGTTTTTTCACGAGCCAGAGCCGTGTCAAACGGACCCTAAGTAACAAATGTGACAGCCGGTGATAGTAAAGACTAAAGAGAAGAAAAATAGAAACCAAAGCATAAAGATCACAATATTTTTTTAGAGGTTCATATAAAATTGAGATATTTTATGATGGTATTTATGGAATTGTCTTTGTAAGAAGAGAGCAACGATTGGACATGGATTAGAGAGACAGAAACGGAATGACACATGTGCCGGCTGATGGAGGGATATTTGTTGAACCATGAGTCCATAAGTCTATCGGATACATAAGCCAATAGGTGGATCCAAAATTGTTGGAGACGTATAAAGTAGCACAGTTCAAACAAACATTATAAATTATAATGGCCTCATTCCTATACGATGACCAATAGTAGCAGCGGATTAAATTATATACTCCCATCGACCCTAAATATCTATTGTTTTGGTTTCTCGAGAAATAACTTTGATTAAATATGTATTAAAAAGTATTAATGTTTATGATATATAATTAATATCATTGATAGATATTTAAATATGGTTTTTTAATAAATTTATTTAAAGATACAAGTGTTACACGTATTTTTTATAAATTAAATCACAAATCGTGATGATAAATATTTAGAGACATATGGAGAATATTTATAATGACGTAGATTTAATTTAATTAATAAACCATTTGTTATAAACAAAAGAAAAAAAGAGAGTAAACCCCCACCTTGCTCGCCGCGTCGCCGGTCGCAGCCGCCGAGGCGCCGAGCACAGTGCTGAGACTTTCTCTGGACCCCTCTCCAGTCTCCACGTCTCCACGGCCGGCCGTATCGATGAGCTGCCTAGTCACTTCCTGAGCCGCTGCCGTACACCATGTCGTCGACCCGGCGGCTCGTGCCGCCAGCTGTCCACAAGCTCCGATCCCGCCGCCGCCTCTCCTCCACCTCCTCTCCCACCCCCAACACCCCAAATGCCGCCGCCATCCTCGCCAACCTCCTCCACGGGCACACCTCGTCCACCGCCACGCTGTCCCTCCTCCGCGCGTCGCCCGGCCTCGCCTCCGAGCTATACGCCCTCATCGCCGAGCCGGCCTACGCTTTCACGCCTGCCTCCCTCGCTACTCTCCACTCCCTCGCGGCCCGCCACCGCATCCCGCCTCCCTCCGCGTCGCTCCTTTCCAAGCTCCTCGCACGCTTCTCCTCCCCAGCCGACGCCGCAAGCTTCCTCCGCGACTCCCTCGCAGCGGGCGCGCCGGCGCCGGACGTTTCCACCTTCAACTCCCTCCTTTCCGCACTCGGCCGCGCTGGCAACCTGCGCGGCATGACGGAGCTGTTCACCTCCATGCGAGAGGCCTCCGTCAAGCCCGATATCGTCACCTATGGATACTTCTCAACGGGCTCTGCAAGTCAGGCCGCGTCGGGGACGCGCTCAAGGTGCTCGACCGAATGTCCAGCCCAGGCTCGGACGTCTGTGCGGATATTGTCATCTTGAACACCGTGGTGGATGGGCTGTGCAAGATTGGGAGGCTGCCGGATGCCATTGTGTTCGTGGATGAGCGGATGAGGCACGTCCATGGGTGTGCGCCCAACACAGTTACATATAACTGCTTGGCTGATGCGTGTTGCCGAGTGGGGGATATTGGCATGGCTTGCCAAATTGTGGAGAGAATGGAGAAAGAGGGTGTGGCACCGAATGTTATCACGATGAACACAATTGTTGGTGGCTTATGCCGAGTTGGTAGGGTTGGTGCTGCACTGGATTTCTTCCGTGAGAAGAGGACAGCTTGGCCGGAGGCCAGGGGCAATGCTGTGACCTATAGCACTTTGGTTAGTGCTTTCCTCCATTGCAACAATGTGGGCATGGCCATGGAGTTGTTCCATGAGATGCAGGACCAAGGGCATCCACCAGATGCAGTCATGTATTTCACCATGATATCTGGATTGACACAAGCAGGGAGGTTGGTGGATGCTTGCACCATTGCGGCATCGATGAAGAAGGCAGGATTTAAGTTGGATGCAAAGGCATACAACATTCTGATTGGTGGATTTTGCCGGAAGAAAAGGTTGCATGAGGCCTATGAGTTGCTTGAGGAGATGAAAGGAGCTGGTCTTCAGCCAGATGTGTACACCTACAATACCCTGTTATCTTGTTTGTGCAAAGCAGGAGATTTCTCTGCTGTGGATGAATTATTGGGGAATATGATTGATGATGGCTGTCAGCCTACTGTGGTCACTTTCGGTACACTGGTACATGGATATTGCAAAGCTGGGAAAACAGATGAGGCATTAAGAGTTTTCAGGTCCATGGATGAGGCCAGGATTCAACCCAACACTGTAATATACAATACTCTAATTGACTTCCTCTGCAAGAGCAGAGAAGTTGATGCAGCTATCAAGTTGTTTGATGAAATGAGGGAAAACAATGTGCCTGCAAATGTGACAACCTACAATGCATTGTTGAAAGGTCTTCAAGATAAGAACATGCCAGAGACGGCTTTTGAACTTATGGACCGGATGAGAGAAGAGAGGTGCACTCCTGATTATGTGACTATGGATGTTCTCATGGAATGGCTGCCTGAAATTGGTGAAACAGAGAGATTAAAATGTTTCATGCAGCAAAGGGATCAAAAGGATAATCATGCCTTACGTGTTTGACCATGAAATGAATTCATATTAACTAAAGTTGCAATGTCTGTGTTTAATTCATAACTGGAAGATCAATTTGACTTGGCTTAGAGGCAAGAATTTGGAAACCATTTTCTAAATCCTAGCTAGCCCTATGAGATGGATTCCTTGGTCAGAATTGGCAGCAACTGTAGCCTGTATTGTAGAAGTGTTCGTTCAGTTTTAGGGGCCGTAAGGCATAATTGATTCAGAGCAGGTTATTTGGCACATATTGTGGCAAATCTAAGGCTATTCTATTGTTGCCAATCAGGTCTTTGCAAGTTAGGTACTATTTCATTTCCTTTGTCTGGTTTTGTAGATTTATAGTTGTTGTAGACTGTAGAAAAATGGATTTGCAATTCAAGCCTATTAAGTATTAACTCAATCCCCTATTAGATGACAGTTAAACAGATACCAATGTACCAAGTCATTCTTGATACCACTCTATATCAAATGAAGTCCTTGTTCTTCAACAGATAATGTTGAATATTTTTTGTTAGAAAAGAAAATGTTAAGGGCACAGCCATATGTAGTCAATGTTTGGAACCCTCTGGCATGAACCTTGGTTAGAACAAAGGTCCTCTTGCAAAGCTATATTCCATTTTTTTAGTTTATATGCTTTGAAGTCTTTTGCACCCTAAAACTTCTTATATGAATGCAGTATGATTGAGTTTAATTTTTCAATTATAGAATCCCTCATATACAGCTCCCTTGACAATTGTAAAAATCTGTACTTAAAGGATGCATGGATGAATCTATTAGTAGAATGTAAATGCATATTTCATTTGAAGTTACTCAGAAAGGCATATTCACCATATCTGAAAGAATAAAGTGTGAATGTTATCTTACAGAAGAACTGATGTTTGAACAATCTTTCATATACAACTCTCTTAACTGATATTTGATTATGCAAGAAAGCTTTTGAAATGTGGATTTGAGTATTCTTAGCTTGAGATATGTACTGACTTATATATTTTGATTGTTAACTATGTCTAGCAATAGCATCATTGGGATTGCTTCTGGCATCTTCTCCATATGCCAAACCATTTGCTTTGTACGTATTGCTGATTTTGATTGTCAGTCAAAATATCCTGACAATGTTCTCTATTGCCATGAAAGATAAAAAGGGGCCTAACCATTGCTAGGTAGATCTAGGAATGTAATTGTCGATTTGGAGAAATGAGGTTCTTTTTAACCGCCTCATCGTCCTTGCTTGCCAATTTCTGTTGTCAGTTTGAGCAGCAAACTTCAGTGACCATATTGAAGAGAATGGCATAACGGAGGTACTTGTTGCTCCACAATTGCAGTCCTAGAGATGTGCTGCGCGTGCCTGCGCCTGTGCCCTATCACAGAAAGGTAAATTAGTAAATATGAATTCACCTTCTGCTTGTTAGTTTTGAGATTACATGGACAAATATAGAACAAGGATTAAACTTGTCATCACATAGTGCTGCATCTTTGAATTAGCCTATATTAGCAAACCTTATGTGCAGACTTCCAAGCAGAACTCAGAACTTCTGAGCAGTTACAATTTAAGCTCCAACTGGTGTTAGGCCTAATTCAAGAAATTCGAAAAAGTCACTTAAGAAACTGAAATAAGCAATTTTCTTCTCTTGTTTGCCTACTTTCCAATTGCTGCACATGTGAAGTACCGTAAGAAAATTCTCATGTGGACATCATAATTACACAAAAGAGTCTTAGCCTTGCAAATGTCAACAAACCGAATAGCCTTGCTGTTAGTTTGAGTGCACTTCTGACAACAAATCACACCTAAAAAGTGACAACTCATATGTCATACCTTCATGCAGTAGTACACAGCTCTCCCTATATATGTGAGTAAAATCTGTAATTATGTTCAAATGTTGCAAATCCCAGGATTAACATGTGAACTCATCTTCTACAGGACCTGCAAAAAGGAAAACTCTAGCACCACCAATAACAATTGAAAACTGGAGCAGAGATTGAATGCAGATTGAACCCATGGCAAGGCTGTAGGCGGTACACATTTTGTCAGTTGATGACAACCATGTATGTGGACTTGTTCCTGCCAGTTGTTTCTCCTGCTGGAAATTCTCGAGCTACACTTCTGCATAAGCATAAAGGTCAGACGAAACCCAAGGTTCGGCAGGATTTCCGTGTCATGTCCCTTGCAACTTCTGTGATCTGCTGTTGTGGTCAGTGAAAGAAATCTCGTTTCACCGCCTCCTGCCTGGCTGCCTCCTGGCTCCTGTAGTGGTTATCGATATTGGTGGATGGTGCTGCCAGGCAGAGATGCCTTAGCTAAGAAAGACAAGACAAGGTAGGAGAGGACAACAAATTAAAGACAAAACGCCAAGTGCATTCATTACTCTCAGTTTCATAGACCTCGTCAACTGTAGTTCAGCTCATGAACATACCCTGAAGCACCGTGTCAAATGTGGTGACGGTGTATTCAACCGCTGGGTTTAGATTTTAAGAGGGTGACGAGGTTTTGCTTACTTTTGTGTGTTGCCTGTCGTGCAGGGAGGTGGCAAGTTGACAATCAAACCACCGTTTTGTTGGAACCAGAACTGAGTCCCGTCAGCTGTAATTTTTTCTGAAGCCAGAATCCCCAGATTTCTACGGTCTACCTGGGCATTTTCTCGGAACGATGTGCTTGGGACCAGTTTGGTATAGTTCTGATGAAAGGAACCCATACCGCATCACGGTCACGGGTGAAGGAGCAAGACGGAGAGCCGTACAAGTCACTGCCACATGAGGCCGGGATCGTAGAATTTCGCCCGCCGGCCTGCCTGCCTGCCTTGCTGCGACCAAGAGCTTCACGTCTCCGTCGCCGGGCCAAAGCCGTGCCGCACGGGACGACGAAATTCACGGCACAGCACGTAGGCAGTAGGACCGAGAGTTGTGCAAGTCGTCAGGATCTCCCCCGTCTCTTGTTGCTTGATTAGCCAAATCTCGTGGCAAAACGTTACATGATTTGCCAATACCATGTTCTACTCTTTTACTTGTATATATAAGCAGGGTGCCTGCCGGATGTGATCTAGCAGTTTCTGATAGTCAGATAGATACCGTGCAGCATTGAAACTCTGACAACTTTGCGATGATGGCAGATTAACAAGGCAAGTTTATTTGAAACAAGCCAGCCGCTGATCGAACCATGTTAAAGTGTTAACGACAAGACGAAGCTGGTAGCATCTTCTGGCCAACCTCTACTCCTCTAGAGCGCTTTCTTGGAAATGGCGATACTGAAATTTGACTTGGATTGGAGAAACATCCCATGATCCCAAGGTGAAAAGCCAGACCAAGGACGAGCGTGCATGCTCGATCGCCATGCAATGCAAGCAACGAGGCGAGAATTTCATGTAAAATAGGGAGGCAAAGAAAATTACACTTACTTAATGTAAAATAAATTCTTTTATTTATTTACTCTTTGTCTCGAAAGTCTTCAACTTATATATGATGATAAAAGCCATATGCATGTAAGTAAAAGGACGACTAAGCAACAAGATATATAAAAAAAACTCGATCGGGGGTTAAGACTGTCCCGCAACATTACAAATAAGAAGAAGGACATTCTTACCCGGCCAAGAAAACCCCCGAACCCCTGCCCCCACCCTTACACGGTGGCTTTCCGTCGTCCAAGTGAGAATTGGGCCGGTGCCCCCCAGTGCTTTGGTTATAGGGACGGACGAGGGGTTTTTTTAACCTCAGCCTGAAATTCGCTCCCACGAGGAGTCGAACTCAGGACCTGAGGAGTGCCGCTGGGCCACTTAACCGATTGAGCTAGGCGCCCTTTGGCTCAACAAGATATATATAAACACGCCACTCAACTTGATCAAGGCACGTAATGTTTCAAAATCAAATAAAAAATAAATTAAATATACAGAACAATGGAACAATAATATACAGTGTGCGGTGAAACCTAGGACGCTAATAATAAATGAATAATATTTCTTGTTGTAATTGCTTATAAAAAAAATTTAACAAAAAATATTTGCTGCTTGGGTTCGAGCCTAGGTCTATGGGTTGAGACCCGTGTGTCCAAATCAACTGGACCACAATGGAATCATTCCTCGAAATAATTTTTTTAGTTCTATTGTTTATAAAAATGTAGCAAAAAAAGATTCAGCGTTAGGGTTTGAACCCAAGCCTTTGAGTTAAGTCGCGCGCGTCCTAACCACCTGAACCGCAATGACATTGTTGCATGTTTCTCGGAACAATTATACTTGTTTCGTCTTTCATTTCAAACGCCAAGATCTATAGGGTAACAGCTCAGCGCCAAGGTCTATGGCGCCGAGCCCTTGTCCACGTCGGTGCCAGGTCACCGCCACATCCGACGCCTCGCCAAGACCTCGGCGCCATTGCGCCGAGACGTGTTTCCTCGACGCCAAAAGCCATGGCGCCGAGGTCAGGGTAATCAAACCACCTGGGGTCTATTTGTGAATATTTTTTAAAAAAAGGTTGAAAAATAAAAAAATTCGGTATATATAAGCAGGGTGCCTGCCGGATGTGATCTACAGCCTGTTCGGGAGGCCGTATCGTATCGTGGATTATTTACTGCTGGCTGGTTTGGTGTGAGAGAAAAACACTGTTCCCGACTAGAAATTTACGATCGTTTACGAGCGAGCGAACAGGCTGCTAGCAGTTTCTGATAGTGAGATAGATACCGTGCAGCACTGAAACTCTGACAACTCTGCGATGATGGCAGATTAACAAGGCAAGTTTATTTGAAACAAGCCAGCCGCTGACCGAACCATGTTAAAGTGTTAACGACAAGACGAAGCTGGTAGCATCTTCTGGCCAACCTCTATAGCGCTTTCTTGGAAATGGCGATACTGAAATTTGACTTGGATTGGAGAATCATCCCATGATCCCAAGGTGAAAACTCTGACCAGACCAAGGACGAGCGTGCATGCTCGAATGCTCGATCTTCATGCAATGCAAGCAACGAGGCGAGAATTCCAAGCCCCCGACGACCGTGTGATGTGCGAACGACGAAGAGGACCAAATTTGTACGGAAGTGCCCGCTGCCGCGCGCACATGATCCATGACAAAACCGATCCGCTGACCAAGGACGTCCGTTAATTCTCGGTCGAGTCAAACTAGACCCCCTCCAAACGGCCGAACCTGCCTTTGCCTTGTCTCACAAGGCCATCACCCGGTCAAACTCTAACCACTTCCTCCCTCCTGTCTAAACAAAAATACTTTAAGAGCAGAAAACACACCACTTGCTTCTCCCTGTTGAACAAGAACAATGGTGGCCCAAGTAGAGGTAGCCTTGCTGCCAGGACGGTGTTGGTCCAACTAATCGCTCCGCTTGACTTATCAAGCCGGCGCCAGGTGCTGCCATCCGCATGCTCCAAAGTCATTGCCCTGTCACCTGCACGCATGGGTCAACACGGCAGGCTCCGACGTTTGACCTCCTCGCCGGCGAGCGGCTCATTTCGTCACCGCCGTACGTGCGGCCGGCCCCACTGACAGCGACGAGGAATTGCCGCCATTAATTCCGCTTCTACTTCTAACATACAGGGCGGGCAGGCACGGGACAAAATGCATGGCGTGGCGCCGGTGCAAATGAAACGATCGGCGCCGTCCGTGGCGCGCGCGCGCGGCGACTTTTCTGATAAACGCGCTGCGCTGGCAACCAAGTCACCGCACGGAACCGCCATGCAACTTCCGCCCGCCCGAGATCGCAATGCCTCTTCGCCCAGCTCTGCACCACCCTCCCTTATATATACGCCGGGACCCGTTCCGTGGCTACCTACTTTGCTTGCACTACGCAAGTTCTTTCTGATACGACCGGGGCTTTAGTACTTGCTCGCAAACAAGAAGGAGCCAGCCGGAAGATCATCAGGGGGGAGAGAAGGAACAAATAGTTCGGCCATGGCAATGGTCATGAGGAGGAGGGGAGGACTCGTTCTATCGGTGGTGATCATGGCGGTGCTGCTGTTCTTGGCCGTGCTCGGCGCGGAGGCGCGGTCCTTGAGCGGCGACGGCGGCTGGGCGGCCACCGGGGACGGGCCGCTGCCGAACGGCGGCGTCTTCATCGTCGAGACGCTCCGGCGGCTGTACCTGCAGCAGCTAGGAGCGGGGCCGTCGTGCGAGACCAACAGCCCCAACAACGCCTGCCCGCCGCCATAGGATTTATGGTGGGTGGTGACTGGTGACTGACCGACGACGACGGCGTGTACTCTGGTCTTGTGCCGAGCGCGGTGCGTGGAGGGTCACGTCGTCCAGAGATCCACGGCCAAAGAGCGCCCTCGCTCTGGTTCTCATGCATGCGGTTTGCGCTCGCTCGATGTTCGTCCAGACATCAAGGCGTTTTCCCGTCGTATCGATGGTTGGATTTAATTTGTTGATTGATTGGTTTTTCTTTGTAACTTTTGATTTGACCACGTACGCATGGTGTGTGCGCACGGTGCGTGGCAATTTGTACAGCAACATTGTATAAGATAGTTTGAATACTATTATAGGAAATAAGTGTGCAAATTTTTTTGTTGATGAATAACATGCATGGAAATATTTTACTGGATAAACGGATTAAATTTAGCGAAACTTTTCACTACCTCTTGTTGCAATCCTTTTTTTTTCGAGACCCAGTTATAAACGCAGAAGCTCACATATATGAACGCACGCACGTACACCCTATCCCTACGAGCACTTCCGAAAAACTGAGTTGGATCGGCAAATCTTGAGATTGATGAAGTCGACGGGCACGTTGTAAAATGGTAAAATACTTCAATTAGTAATGCATGTAGCACTTTTATAACCATTGCGTATACTGTATAGTGAATTCAAAATGGTAAATAGTGGACCACGATTATGGTAAATATATACGTAAAAATTGGCACGAGAATGGAAAATACAAATACGACGCAGAGGAAATTTAAATATATCTGAAGACGGTTCATATAAACAAGCCGCCCTTATAAATTCATTTGGAGGGGGGTAATTAGCTTTGCATTTCTAGGTGCGGTTGCAGCTCGGTCTACAAAGTCTGCATCTTCACAATCAGTCGCATAGTATCAGTTTCAAGAACTACCAATAAAAAATGTTTTTAACCATAAAACATCTTTTACGCAATAGTGAGTGTGTGCGCGCGCGAGTGTGTGTGTGAGAGAGACCCACAATAAGGGTAGAAGGGATTAAAAAAGTACTACAAAAATTAATAAGTCATCTTGACAACATAAATGTAAATCTAACACACATATATGGGTGTCAAACATAACCACAAAATTTCAATCTTGCATTGGAGAAACACCAATTCAATATAATAGTCCTCCTTGGTAACAATGAAAATTCTAAAAGAGATCCTTGCTCGGATCCTCGATGGTTTCATGATGCAATCATGCAACACTTGTGTAAAAGTTTGTGAATGTATGTTTATTTGCTTGATTAAAATGTGATGGTGGCAACGGCTCAAGCAGTTTGCCTTAGTGTGTGTCTTTAGATGCATTTGTAGCAAGATTGTGGGCCGTAGAAGTAGAGAAAATTTGACATGATTGGGAGGAGAATCAGTAGAGGTAGTTACACTATTGGGAAGGAAAAGAGGCAGAGAGGCATTATTGCATTGACGGAGGGGGAGAGATCGAAGCTGGCCCTACGTGATGTGGCCATAGAGAAATCTGCTAGTGAGGGTTAGCAATTTAGACATGAAGATACATGCATAAAACATAGCAAAAACATGCTTTCTTGAAACTATGGAGCGAACACAATTTTACATGCCCTTAATATCAGAGAAAGGTTATAAACCATCAACATACAAGCCTTTTTTTTTGAACAGGTCAATGTACAAGCTGTATCCTTCTACCTGCAAATATCTCTTGCGGTTAGGAATGTTTCTTTGATGGCTCTCTTTCTTAGTAACATCTTACATGGTAAACCACTTTGTTACACAAATATCTTATTATCAATATAGGCTTTCAATGGACCCTCTACATTAATCTCCAAAAGATGCACAAAAAAAGAAGAATCTTGTTATTCAAGAAAATCAGAAAGATCAGAAATTATCAATCTTATCTTATCTTATACTCTTATAAAGCAAAATCCTACTAGCTATTTATCTCAACATGCAAGCTGTCCAACTAGACAATGCACTATCATATACTATTAAAATCCACTAAGCAAAACTCCACTAGCTATTTATCTCAACATGCAAGCTATCCAACTAGGCAATGCACTATCACATACAATTAAAATTCACTAGGACATGCAACTGTAATGTCCACGTTAGCAAGACACGTAAGCATTTTGTTGAACACGTCATCATACCATGCAATCCCTAATTCACAATTCCAGTAGCAACGCGCGGGGTATGCTTCTAGTTCAATAGACTCTAATCACCGATCATAACAATATCCATTGCACCAATTCTATTTTTCAAAAAATTACCCATTATGCCATTGAACATAAACTAATCCCTAAATCTACATCTAAATTATCCACCTCATCCATTATGAAACATAATATAGAATTGGATCTAAATTACATGCCTCACCATTATGATAGATAATCTAAATAACCCTTTAATTTGAATTTAAATTGCATATTTATGCCATTATTAAAAATGAAGTAACAAATACCCTCAAGTGTACATTTAAATTACCAACATCACCTATGAAAGAAAATATAAATAACAACTAATTACGCCTATATATGTTTCTAAAGTAGCCACTCTTACCACTATTTAATATATAAAAAACTAAATTAAAGTAAACATATATGTTATAACATCACCCAGATCAAGTATACATGCATACATGAGTATAAATAAAATAATATATTTATATGTTTTAGTGATAAAAAAGTTATTTCTTTAATAACTGATATATCGACAATCCATTTCAAAGTATATTAATGCCCATAACAATAATTTAGGTAAATATTACTTTATATAATTTTAAGCATTTTGACCGAAATAGTATGGCATAAATATTGAAAGTATTATTGTAAACACTCTATTTTGTAAAAAGTTATGCTATGCATATAATTCTTTGATATAATAACTGAAATTTATTGAGCAGTGGAGGCGGCTAGTGTAGACCAACAGTCGCTATGCCCTCTAGTTTTAAAACACTATTTGCTCCGGTGGAATTTTAACACTATTTGACTCTAAATGAATTTAAATGAAAAAATTGTCAACTATAAAGTTTTATAACTTTTCAAGATCTACAACTTTGGTTTTGGTTGTTTATTCATCCGAGGTTGTTTGAAAAATGAGTTTCAAACATAATTTTCCATGCATAGCTGAATTCAAATGAAAAAGTTGTCAACTACAAATTTGCATAAATTTTTGAGATCTACAATTTTTGTTTTGGTTATTTCCTCCATCTGAGGTCATTTAAATTTTTTGAATTTCTAATGTAAGAAATTCAAACGTAATTTTCCATCCATAGATGAATTCAAATGAAAAAGCTGTCAACTACAAATTTGCATATTTTAATCATTTTAAACTTGTATACGAGTTATAACATAGCAACTCTAGCAACGATATAGAGTCTAATTCCCAAATATGTTAGAATAGATGACACATCATCTAAGCCGCAAATCATGTAGATTACCGCATAACAAGCAATTGTGTAACATATATGGGCATATTTGTGGTTTGCTAGTATAACTTTGCCAAGGCTTACTTATTTAACTTCTATGTGTAACTTTGCCAAGGACTATCTATTAAAATATTTTTTGGGTCATCATTGAACACTTGAAAGTACTTAAATGTATAGATGAAAAAACGGACGATCCGGCCTGGGTCTGCTTAGGCACAGCCCAATTATGATGGGCCTAGAATGACATGGGAAACGAATCGGGCAATGTTGTGCCAACCCATGGGTTTAGCTCCTGGCCCAACAAGGCACAAGGTAGGATTTAATCGTGCCAGGCTAGGCCGGATAGCCTGCCAATAGCCTAAGGGAGGGGCACAACGGCCGAAAGGGGAGGAGATCAATAGCTAGACGGCGCAATGCCAAGGCCCTAGGGCTTAGGGCACAAGGTAATGGATTTCATCATCCATTTGGGTATTCTAGGAACACATTTTGCTCTAGTATTAGCATAGTATTAGTTAGGAAAATGTCTATTTAATCTCCTCAACTATTGGTGTTCGCCTACTTCACCCTCACCCTTAATTAGAAAACCATATATTTTTACCCCTTAAAGTATTAAAATTATGTAGGGTGGTTTTGAAGGCAGTTTTGCTGACGCGGTATATTACGTGAATGATAACATGGTTATAAGTCATCAAACAATAGGAGAAAAAGTCTACACAACCCTCTAAAATATCAAGGGTTGACTACACAATCCATTGAACTATAAAACCTAGTATTATACCCCTTACAGTATCTAATACCTTTCCAATGACCACCACAAATAGTTTATAACGCTATTTTATCATCATACCCCACCATATTGGTCTAGTTACCCATGCTTCACATAGGCCCATTTGTAACTGGGTATACATTCATTTTTTTGTTTCCTTTTACCCTGCATCCTCTCTCCTCAGTCTCCCTCTCCCATCTCCCTTTCTAGTCTACCCCACCTCCCGCGAGCAACCCATTATCTCTTGTCTCCTACTCAACCTCTTGGCATTCGTCGATGGCATTGAGCTCATTCACCATATTTGTCCCAACGCCATCCCCTCCCACATTCTCCCTATCGTTTTCTCCTCCTATAGCTACCTCACTAACGAGTTCGTTTTCCTCCTGGCCCACACCCACCTTAGCAAGCAGCTAAGCCGTAACACCCTGAATTTTGACCTAGTTTAAAAAACACTAAAAATTTGAACTTTTTAAAACTTTGCTTAGGAACCAACATATATGATTAATTAACCTAGGTAGTAATATAGATAGGCCAACATAGAAATAAAATTACATGTGTAGAATTGTGTGCTTGAGTGTTTGCTTGCTTGTTGAACATATGGTGGTACACCTTGCATGCATTCATATTCAAATTTGAATTTAAAATGCATTCAAACCTAGTATAGGAAATATGGAAAAAGAAAAAGGAAATAGAAATGAGAAATGAGCACTGGGCTCATTTCCCCTCCTCGACCCACAACAGTAGCAACAACCCATCTCCTCTCCTCCTCTTCTCCTCTCCCTCCCTCTCCTGCGCTGGGCCAGCCCGCTGCCGCACCCCGACACAAACCTGCACCAGCCTCCTCTCCCTTCTCTCTCTCTCTCTCTCTCTCTCACTAGTGTGTGGGACTTGGCCGTTAGGCCCGTCATCTACCTCGGGCCAGCGACGCAAATACCGCATCGCCGCCCGAGCTGCCTAGCCCCGTCGCCACCGCCTTGCCCCAGCGAAGTAAAGAGCACCGGGATGCTCTCACGATCTTTTCCGACCCTACCTTCGCCCATTCCACCTCTCTCCTCTCGTTTCTCTCCCTCACTGCAGCTCCCTTGACACGCGGTAGCGAACACACCCGCCGTACCACCATGGATGAGCTCGAGCTCTCTCAGCCACACACGTGGGCAAGCCCGCACTATGGTGAACCAACCTCGCAGAATAGGCATGTGCATGCGCCATGGGTGTGCTCGGCGGGAGAGAAATATCTCGCCACTAGAACCGACATGGCCAGCCTATAAATAGGCCTGGCCAGTGCCGCTTTGGCCTCGCCCTCTCCACCACTAGCTCCGCCACAGGCGGGAACACCCCATCGCCCCCTCCACTTCTCCTCCCTCCTCTCCATCCTTGCTCTACTCTGACTTCCCCCAAATCAGGAGTCATCGGTGCCATTGGAGCCGTCTCCCTCTTCCTCCTCCGCTGTTGTGCCATTGTTCGATGAGGTTGGTAGGTGAGTCCTCGAGCTCCTCCTCTATCTTCTGTTGTAGCTAGTTGTTCGTCTATAGCCCTGTGTAGTGCTGTCGCCGTGCACCGCGTCTGCCGAGCCACTGTGGCCGACGGCCGCCATCGTCCAAGGCTCGGCTGGGCACTACATCACCACCACTACACTCGCCACACACCCACACCCACGTACACATAGATAGTTGTTTTGGTAATGGCCCCTAAGGCCGAGTCCACTGCACGGCGCTGCCGTGGAAGTTTCGGAGAGCCACCACCGCCACCTTAGGACCCGCTGTCACCGGCGATGACACCACAGGCTATGGCATGGTCTCCCGAGCACCGTCCGCCACTCATCTGTTTGTCCCTAAGGCCCGACATCACCGACGAACCCCTATCTGATGAGCTTGGTGCCTCCCTCCCCTGTTCCGTCACTGGCGTGGCCATCCCATCCGTCGCCATTCCCCTCCTCCCCCTTTTTTCTCCCACTGTCGTGTGGGACCGAGCGGTAACGCCGTTCCCTCGAACGGGCGTCCCCGTCCATCACCTCCCTTCCCTCTCCCCTCTCTCTGTCATGTGGCCCCGCGGCCCTAACGCCGCTGCCGCCGTCCCCTACTGACGTGGCCGGCTGGCCCCACCTATCACACACACACGCGCTACACATAGCATTGGGTGCACATAGGAAAACGCTAGGTACACCCGGTTAGTGTACACAGAAGGCTATAAACCTATTTTCCTAGCTTAGAAAAATTCTCAAAAAATTGGTACGGTCGCGCCAGAAAATACATGTTAGGGAATTGAATCATATAGTTTGCACCCATTTTCATGCACAAAAAAATACATGTAAAATTCCATCTAGATAATTAGCTATAAAATAAACTTCTAAAATACACAACTTTCGCATCCAAGCTCCTTTTTACGTGAAACCACTTCTAAAATTTATCTAAAATCTAGCTCTATGCATTCATCCTGGTACCACCATATTGTTCTATGTTTGCTTTTCCTCTTTTATTTTGTGTCCGGTGGTAGTATTGATGGTAGTTAATGTCAATCATAAACCGTCAATAAACCTTGCATAAATGACTAAAATGAATCACCAACATAGACTTAGGGGTTTAAACTGACAAATTTCATGAGTTTTGGTGAATCTGTGTTTTCAACAGGATTTAATTAGAAAACCATCAAGGAGGACCTATTTGTCAAAGAAAATCACATTAATCCACGATAGTACTGACATGGGAAGAATCTAGAAGACTCCAGAGGGTACTCCACTGAAGCAGGCCCTGTGTCATAGACCTGTGGGGCTGGCTAGCCAGTGGGCCCCACATGTCAGCCCTCCTTGCTACGTCGGTTCTCCACCACCTCAAAGATCACATCTACACTGTTCTTTTAAGTCGGTTTGATCCGAGGGTCCAGGATTGATGTACCCCCTATATATACCTGCCTGCATCCCCTCCAGAGGCAATGGTCCTAAGTTCTGAGAGCCAAAAACCCTAATTCATATCTTCACTAGGATCAGAGTTAGCAATCAAGAGAAGATTAGTCCTCAAAGTTAGGATCTAGTCTTGTATTAGAAATAGAGAGATAGAGTGTGAGCGAAGAGTTTGGAGGAAGTGCCAGCCTATCGGTGCTCACTCTATGCCTTGTATCCAGGCGGAATCAAGTTCTTCTTGAGCTTGCTTCTGAGATTTTTCTGGTAATCAACTTCTAATTCAAGTAAGTAATCTTGTTTATATTGGTCTTTAGGTTTGCGACTCTTTTGAGTACTTTAATCCTTGTAGCTCCTGGGTTAAAGTAGTATTCATAGTATAAGCGTGGTCCTTAGACTTGGTTACTCGTGGATGTACCGTATATTCTAGATCGATGGTAGCTCACGAGGTTTAGTCTTATAGCCTCATTGAATCCTTTGTAGTCCACCTCCCGTTGGTAGGCTGAGCAGGACCTGTTTACTATAGGAAATACACTCTGCTTGTGTTTTCCTTAGTAATATCCTAAGTTTGAACAATAGAAGATAGAGCTTACTGAAGTTAGAACTAGAAGACCTTAGCGATCTCCTTTATACTTCTATTATCTTAAGTCTTGTTGCTACTCTAGGTTAAGTTAGACTTAGTTATTCTCACACACGTTTCCTTGAGTTTGATATTCTAGAATACTTTCCGGTGAAGTGCTACATCGGTATCCGTGCACTTGCGGATTATTCTGTGTGCGTTTAAATATACCAACAAGCATTTCTGGCACCATTGCCGGGGAAACGGTTGTTGTGTTAACTTCGAACCTAGCTTAACCTTGTATCATTATTCTTTTATCTTTTACTTTTCTTTTCTTTTCACTATGAATTGGGAATCCACTCCTATCCATCAATACGCTGCACCCACGAGCGCACGCCTAGTGCCACCAGAATCTTCAAAGCCTATCCTAACACCTGGCTATGAGCTGCGCCCGTGTTTAATCAACATAGTCTGGGATAAATCTTTTTTGGGCGAAGATGATGAAAATCCATACTCCCACCTAAATGAGTTTGAGCAAACCTGAGCATGCCTATGCATTGCAGGCATGTCAAATGAAACCTTATGATGGAAGCTTTTTCCTTTCTCTTTGAAAGGAAGAGCTAAACGTTGGTACAAGCTAACCATAGGGAGTAGGCAAGGAGATTGGGAAGCCTTATGCTCTAGTTTTCACTTGAATTTCTTTCCCATGTCTAGAGTAGTTAGCCTTCGTTTAGAGGTTCTATCTTTTAAACAAAAAGAAAAAGAATCTCTAGGCATGTCATGGGAATGCTTTAGTGCTCTCATTAATACTGGCCCTGACCTTGCCATTCAAGACCCCATTCTTCTTCAACACTTTTATATGGTTCTTGATAGGGAAACCTCGAAGTATCTTGATATAGCTTCAGGAGGTTCATTCTTGCATGTCTCCGTCAATTCTAGGAGAAGCATTCTTACTAAAGTTTTAGACAGCACCCTTGAAGAAGTAGAAGAGAATCTGCTAGAGGAGGAATCCCCGATAGCTAAACTAGAACTTTTGCCAAACCCACCACAAACTTCAGCTATCCCAAATCCCGAACCACCGGAAAAGGAGGAAACTCCAATTTTGGATCTTATGCTAGAATACGGAAACACCTCGAATTATCATAGTATGAGGAGACCACAGAAGCCTAGGAAATCATCATCCCATGAAGAAATCTTAGACCCTTCTAAGGAAGCTTTCCTTAAAAAGACTACGAAAGAGCTAGTGTTTGTTATAAGCAATGAATGGTTAGAAGAATCAGAGCTTTTCTCTCATGTGATTCGTCTAGATTCACCTTCTATTTCTATTCGTTGCCAAATTAATAAAGCTCCTTTTGATGCTCTTTATAATCCAGTTGTGGGTGTTAATATCATGTCTGCATCTTTTGCTCATGATATTATTGAAACACATGCCATTGACCCCAACAATGAAGTTGTTGAAAGGTCTTTTAGGACACATTCACCCAAGTTTGGGGATACTGTATGTTCTCCCTATCTAGGTAAAAGGAACCATGGTGCATTTGAGCTTCTATATCTTTTATATCATGGAGTTTGACCTATTGATAGGACAACCAATTGAAAGACTTATTCAAGAAGGACAAACATGGAAGTTGAAAATAAGCCTTGTGAAAAACTTTAAACTTTCTATACCCATTACTCATTCTCTAAATGCTGAGACTAAGCCAATTCCTGTGGAAGACCCAATGGAAGAGGTTAAGGTTGCATCTCTTGATGACTTGATCGAATCCAACCTTGAAGATGATGCCTAGTTCTTCATCGAAGAGGAGGACAAAAATTCCATAGAGCCCGAACCCCTAGAAGAATTGCTAGAACCACCTATGCCCGCCATTAAGCTTAAACCCCTGCCTTCTGGTCTTAGATATGCTTTTCTCAATAATGATTAGGATTCTCCTGTGATCATAAGTGATAAACTCTCTTAGGAAGAATCCCTCCTCTTTCTAACTATCTTAGAAAAGCATCGCTCTGCTATTGGCTACTCACTCCAAGACCTTAAAGGAATTAGCCCTGCTCTTTGCACCCATCGCATCCCTATAGATCCTGACTCTATACCTTCTAGGGAGCCTCAACGTAGGCTTAATAATGCGATGAGAGAGGTTGTTAAGAAAGAGGTTTTGAAACTCTTGCATGCCGAGATCATCTATCCCGTCCCATATAGTGAGTGGGTAAGCCCTATCCAAGTTGTGCCTAAAAAGAGAGGCATGACTGTTGTTAAAAATAAAAAGAATGAACTAATCCCTCAAAGAACCGTCACTGGATGACGGATGTGTATTGACTACCAAAAACTTAACAAGGAAACAAGGAAAGATCATTTTCCATTGCCCCTCATTGATGAAATATTGGAGCGACTGGTAAATCACTATTTCCTTTGTTTCCTTGATGGGTATTCAGGTTATCACCAGATATCGATCCATCCAGATGACCAAAGCAAAACCACTTTTACATATCCATATGAAACTTATGCTTATCGTAGAATGTCTTTTGGACTATGTAATGCTCTAGCTTCTTTTCAAAGATGCATGATGTCTATATTTTCTGATATGATTGAAGAAATCATGGAAGTTTTCATGGATGATTTTTTTGTTTATGGAAAAACTTTTGATGATTGTCTTGAAAACTTAGACAAGGTTTTGCAATGATGTGAAGAAAAGCACTTGGTCCTTATTTGGGAAAAATGTCATTTTATGGTTAGAGAAGGCATAGTGCTTGAACACTTAGTGTCCGAACGTGGGATTGAGGTAGATGGAGCTAAAATTAAAATAATTGAACAATTACATCCTCCTATAAATATCAGAGGGATTGACAGTTTTCTTGGCCTTGAGGGGTTTTACCATCGCTTTATAAAAGATTTTTCACATATTGCTAGACCACTTACAAATCTTTTGGCTAAGGATGTTCCCTTTGAATTTGATGATGCATGCTTAAAATCTTTTGAAATTCTTAAGAAAGCACTCATATTTGCACCAATCATTCAACCTCCTGATTGGTCTTTACCTTTTGAAATCATGTGTGATGCTAGTGATTACGTTGTGGGGGCAGTTTTAGGTCAAACAAAAGATAAGAATCATCATGCAATTGCTTATGCTAGCAAAACTCTGACATGACCTCAATTTAATTATGCCACAACTGAAAAAGAACTCCTAGCTGTTGTTTTTGCTATTGACAAGTTTAAATCTTACTTAGTAGGAGCTAAGGTAGTTGTTTATACTGATCATGCTACTTTGAAATACCTGCTCGCTAAGAAAGATGCTAAACCTAGACATAAGATGGATTTTGTTACTCCAAGAATTTGACTTAGAAATAAAAGATAAAAAGAGAGTAGAAAATTCTGTTGCCGATCACTTGTCCAGAATGCTGATTCAATTTGGGATGACATGCTCTTTAAGATCACAAAATCCTACCCCTGGTACACAAATATTGTCAATTTTATGGTTGCAGGTTATGTACCACCAGAGGAGAACAAAAGGAAGCTCATCTACGAAAGTTGTCTCAACATATGGGATGAGCCATACCTCTTCAGAGTCTGTTCTGATGGCCTACTCAGGAGGTGTGTACCAGCAGAAGAAGGCATCAAAATCATCGAACGATGCGACTCATCACCATATGGAGGGCATTATGATGTATTCCGCACTCACGCAAAGATATAGCAAAGTGGATTCTTTTGGCCAACCATGTATGAAGACATGAGGGACTTCATCCAAAGGTGTGGATCATGTCAAAGGCACGGTGTTGACGGTAGTTAAATGCCAATCATAAACCATTAATATACCTTGCATAAATGACTAAAATGGATCACCAACACAGACTTAGGGGTTTAAACTAAAAATTTCCATGAGTTTTGGTGAATCTTTGTTTTCAGCAGGATTTAATCAGAAAACCATCAAGGAGGACCTATTCATTAAATGAAATCATGTTAATCCATGACGGTACTGACATGGGAAGACTTTAGAAGACTCCAGAGGGTACTCCACTGAAGCAGAGCCTATGCCTCTCACATGTGGGGCTAGCCAGCCCCACCTGTAGGCCGACCGGCCTATGGACCCTCCCTGTCATGCTCTCCTCGCTACGTCAGTTCTACACCACCTCAAGGATCACATCTATGCCATTCTTTTAAGTCGGTTTGATCCAAGGGTCTAGGATGATTGAAGACCCCTATATATACCTGCCTGTACCCCCTCCTCCAGGCAGATCCTAAAACCCTAGAAACCAGAAGCTACAATTCATATCCTCTCCATCAGGATCAGAGCTAGCAATCAAGAGAAGATTAGTCCTCCGAGTTAGGATCTAGTCCTATATTAGAAACAGAGAGATAGACTATGAGGGAAGAGTTTGGAGGAAGTGCTGGCCAATCGGTGCTCTCTCTATGGCTTGTACCCTGGTAGAATCAAGTTCTTCTTGAGCTTGCTTATAAGATTTCTCTGGTAATCAACTTCTAATTCAAGTAAGTAACGTGTTTATATTGTTCTTCAGGTTTGCGACTCTTTTTGAGTACTTTAATCCCTATCGCTCTTGGATTAGAGTAATATTCATAGTGTAAGCATGGTGCTTAGACTCGGTTACTCATGGATGTACCCTATATTCTAGATCGATGGTAGCTCATGAGGGTGACTCTTACAGCCTCACTGAATCCTTTGTAGTCCACCTCCCGTTTGTAGGCCGAGCAGGACCTTATTACTATAGGAAACACACTTTGCCTATGTTTTCCTTAGTAATATCCCTAGAATTGAACAATAGAAGACATAGCTTACTGAAGTTAGAACTAGAAGACCTTAGCGATCTCCTTTATACTCCTGTTATCTAAAGTCTTGTTGCTACTCCGGGTTAAGTTAAACTTAGTTATTCTCACACACACATTTCCTTGAGCTTGATATTATGGAATACTTTCCGATAAAGTGCTACATCGGTATCCATGCGCTTGTGGATTGTTCTGTGTGCGTTTAAATACACCAACACATGGGAATATTAATTCAAGAGATGCCATGCCACTCACCAATAACCTCCAGATTGAGCTCTTTGATGTCTGGGGTATCGACTACATGGGACCATTTCCAAAATCGAAGAACTATGAGTACATCTTAGTGGTAGTTGACTATGTCTCCAAGTGGGTTGAAGCCATGCCATGTAGAGCTGTTGATGCAAAGAACTCCAAGAAGATGTTTGAAGAAATAATATTTCCACGTTTCCGAGTTCCAAGAATGGTGATTGGTGATGGAGGCACTCACTTTATTGATAAAAACTTTCGCAAGTACTTGTTGAACCATGGGATCCATCACAACGTCGCTACTCTATATCACCCTTAGACAAGTGGCCCAACAAAAACATCGAACAAACAAATCAAGAATATTATACAGAAGACAGTCAATGAGATGGGGACTGCATGGAAAGAACGACTACTCGATGCGTTATGGGCTTATAGAATGGCCTATAAAACACCACTTGGAATGTCACCCTATCAACTCATCTACAAGAAGACCTGTCATCTACCTATTGAGCTAGAATTCAAGGCTCACTAGGCCATCAAATGATAGAATATGGACTTGGAAGCTACAGGAAACCAGGAGGAAGATGCAACTCTCTGAGCTTGATGAATGGCGTGAAAAAACATATCCCAATGCTAAGATATACAAGGAGAGAACCAAGAGATGGCATGATAAGAGGATCAAGAAGAAGGAGTTTGCCTTGGGAGATAAGGTATTACTTTTTAATTCTAGGGTGAAATTATTTGGGCATGGAAAACTTTAGAGCAAATGGGAAGGACCATTCAAGGTTATAAGCACCTCATCACATGGAGCGGTAACACTTCAAAATGACGAAGGTACGTTATTCAAGGTAAATGATCATCGTCTCAAGATCTTTCTAGAACCTAAAAAACCACCTAAGGATTTGGATGAGGTAGATTTTATAGTTTTGCCATAGATATTTATCTCTGCCCTCCAGATGATGATTTGTAACGTGGTAGCATATTCTTTGGGATTAGTTAGGCATTATAAACCATCGTGCGAAAGATCCCTGTGAGGTGGCACTGGCCGACCCCACCTATAGGCCGGCCGGCCCACATGTCAGTCGCCCCGCCTCCGCTCAATTGCCTCATGGACCTTCCAGAGTTTTCTTGCAGAAATCTCCCATTTCCCGAGCCATTTGGTTTTCCTCGTTACGAGTCCCCTAATGGATAGATCTTGACCCCTGCTGCCTGATTCTCCCCCCTATATAAACAAACTCCTGCCTGCCTCCATAGCCATTCCAACAAGCCTTCCATCTCCAGTAGCAACTAAGCTTTCCTTCTCTCAAGTTCCAATGGCTGATAGAGAGATCGTCCCCTATGGAGTTGACCTTAACAAAAAGCCCGACGCTCTAGCGCTGAGCGTCGTTCTGCCACGAGAAATAGCTCCCATCTCCTATAACCAATCCTACTTCACCCAAGCCATCCATCGTCTAGCGATCTCTCCGCCATCGTCGCGTCTACTTCTTCAAGACAAGCCATGCCAGTCAGAGGCACCGAAGCCGATCAAGGTGCCTAAGGAGATCAACCTCCTTCCACCCAAGCCAAACGAAACGCTAACGAGGATGAAGACCAACAAGTTTAGGGATGTCACTTATGTTAAATACAGGTCGATCATGCCTTGTGTGACCATAGATGGTGTTCGTGCTACACCGAAGCAAGTTAAGGTTGTGCCATCGAAGGAGAAGAAGAGGGTGCCACCTATCGCTCTAGAGAATGATGAGAAGCACCAACGAATGACCGTTGCATTGTTGCATGACAAGATCAAGAACCTTACCAAGTTTACCCATGTGTTGCAGCATATGATAGATAAAGAGCACATCCATCGCTTAGATCAAGAATACGATCTCACTATCCTCCATCGCTATGTTGTCAATAAGGAAAAGTACCAAGATTGAGAGTTAGGTCATTGATCAATAAGGCACATTTAGGTCAATTATTTAGGTCGTTTGCTTAGCTCAATTGTTAGGTTTGTTCAAGTTTGTGATAGCTAGTTTGTCTAGGTTGGATTGTAATAAAAGTGCCTTATGATATCAATGAAATCTTATTGTTATTATCTGCTCTCTATTTTTCTGGTATATGTGTTTGTCTCCACATGTTGTGCATAAAGGTAAATAGGAAACAAGTGTGGGGGAAGCACACCACGACAACAAAACAAGTTCCGATCACAAAAATCATGAAATTCAGAAAGCAACGAAACAAGAACCACGCTCATCAAAGTTAGACCAAAACGGGCTCCCTGGTAGGCCGCCCGGTCAACCCTATGGGCCGGCCAGCCTAGCCCATCACCACCTCACCTCGTGCTTCGTCCATGGTCAGGTTTGCGTCCCATATGATCTATTTTCACATGTTTAGCCTTTTGTTTTGAACCGAATTAAAAATCCTTTGATAAAACAACTTTAAAACATAAGAAAAGATTATTTCAGTCATAACTAAAGGATAGATTCACATGATACTTTTCTTGGAAGTCTTGCTATTGTTGGGAACATTTTATTAGGGACCCCATGTTACTTAAGCTATTGTGGAATGAGATATAGTAGAATAATGAGAACCTGATTCTTGATGTCTCGCCATTAGCGAATTTTATTTCAATACTCTAAAAATAATAATAAATAGCTACACCTCTCCTTTGTGGTAAAGCAATGTCCTACCAGAGCCAAATATGATAGACTAGGAAAACCTTCTACATATACTACTTGTCATAGTATTGAGTTTGGTCAAACCTTATGACCCTTGTTGATAAACTAATCACGCTTTGAAGATCAAGATCACGTACACTCCACATATATCTGCTGCTCCTATACTAGGAGTACGCAAAAACATGTTTTCCATCCACCCAAAAATGTTCTACTCCTACACTAGAAATAGACACAAAAAGATGCTTGATAGGATTTCACCAAATAAATGCTCCAATTTCTTATAAATATATCTCTTGAAAGTTTCCAATTGCAGAAAAGAGGCATGGGCTATGCAAAAAGAAAAAGAAAAAGAAAAAGAAAAGTATTGAAAAAATGGACAAATGTCCAAGATATTGAAAACAATGGGTACTTAGATGCCCGCCATGAAAAAAGAAGAAAGATAGCCCCTGCTCTCTTGCAAAAAGTTTTTCGAATTTCAACAAGAGAGAAATGTTTCAAGGAGCATAGTAGAATTAGGTTAGCCACCATATATACATATCCATGCACATGCACATCGCGATCTAAGAGTATGACATTTTTCTTCTCGGATCCTTGTTTTCACTTTACAATACATGCAATGCAAGTATGTTTTCATATTTATCCCTACCTGAGCTCCACATAAGCTTTTTAGAAGTAGGTAAACAGAAGGCAAAGTTGTCTATGCCTTAGTGAGGATCCACAAATACTATATGTACCAAGTGATTTGAGAGTGCCACAAAAAGGAGACGGTAGGCTATGTTTTGTTTTAAAAAATCTTAAAATGTTTCTTCAATTGACTTGACTGAAGGAAGATGGTGATCTGTTTCAAGCTGTTCTATTCTTCAACCGCCCAAAGTTTCATGGTAGACACTTTGAATCCCGTGGTACATGCACGATTGGAAATAGTTTTATGTTGATGTCTTGTCCCAAGGTTATGTCTTAAGTCATCCATCCTATTATCGAGGATGAGTAAAAGCCTAAGTGTGGGGGGGGGGGTTTGTTGACGCTAGTTAATGTCAATCATAAACCGTCAATAAACCTTGCATAAATGACTAAAATGTATCACCAACATAGACTTAGGGGTTTAAACTGTCAAATTTCACAAGTTTTGGTGAATCTGTGTTTTTAGCAGGATTTAATTAAAAAACCATCAAGGAGGACCTATTTGTCAAAGGAAATCACATCAATCCACGATGGTACTAACATGGGAAGAATCTAGAAGACTCTAGAGGGCACTCCACTGAAGCAGGCCACATGTCACTGACATGTGAGGCCGACCGGCCACACCTGTAGGCTGACCAGCTAGTGGGCCCCACATGTTAGTGTTGATGGTAGTTAACAACCATTATAAACCGTCAATATAACATATATAAGGGCATAAATATAATCACCAATGAAGGTCTAGGGGTTTAAACTAATAAATTCCATGAGTTTTGGTGAATCTGTATTTTCTGCAGGGTTTATCCAGAAAACCATCAAGGTGGACCTACATGTCAGATTTAATCGCGCTTATCCACAACGAAATAGAAACCAAAAGACTCTAGAAGACTCTAGAGGACTCCGCGCCGAGGCAGAGACTACCAGGTGGGGCCGGTCAGCCCCACCTATAGGCCGCCGGGCCCCTTGGGCCCACATGTCAGTCCCTCCTTTGAATGTCGGTTCTCCACCGCCTCCTAGGTTGCATCTATGCCGTCTTTTAAGTTGGTTTGATCCAAGGGATCACGTTGGACGCTCTAGCCTATATATATCAGCCCCTGCCACCCCCAGGCATAACTCCAGTCATCAAATCATTTGAGAAGACAGAAACCCTAATCATCCTCAGAGCTCCACCATATTCTAGGGCATAGCTAGTTAGGCTAGGTCTAGAAGGAGGCAAGCAGGCTTCGCTTGGATTCCTGATCTTGTCAAGAGCATGGTTTGGTATAATCTTTGTACCCCCTCTCTTTTGTAGCTCTATTATTTTTATATGCTAGATATAATTGTTATGACAATATTAGTATTCATCTTATTCATGTTCTTCGTTATAATATTCATTGTCTACCTTGATTATATGCTTAGTATAGTTAGATTATCATCTTGTTCATGCATAAGTTCGTATAGCACTCACTCTAAGGTACCATGGGTGAGTGGTCGACATTGTGTAAGCATGATGCTTATATGTTGTTTACCTATGGATACACACTATATTCTGGCTCATGTGGTAGATCGCGGATGTGACACTCCTGTTGAGTCCTTTGTAGTCCACTCCCCGAATATAGGCGCACATAGGGTTCGATTACGAAGGAAGAACAAGCTCTATTCTTAATCTTCCTTAGTAATATCTCTTATGTGTAGATATGAAGATGATCTTAGCAATGACTACTAGGTATAATTGCAATAATCAATGTATGCTTTGACTTGTAATTAAGAATAACTTAGGAATTATTCCTCTAATATTCTACCTGACCATGCTAATTCCATAGAAAGGAGTACTCTGAGTGATTTATCATTATTATTAGTCAATACTTATCATATATCTTATCCTATGACTTACCCCTATTATGAGTAGAACATTGGTTATGGTTTATTTCTCCATCAATACTATAAGTTATCAATACATGTCCATGCTAGACCTTCCCTGTGGTAAAAATATAAATAACGATACCTAGAATACTCCCAGGTGAAGTGCTATGATGGTATAATTATCTATGCACTTGTAGATTCCTTTCATATATATATTCATATCTATTCTTCCTAGTCACATAAATTAATAAAGAACTGCTTAGTATTATTCTAGTAGTAATGCTAGGTATTACCAACAAGCATCTCTGGCATCATCACTAGGGATGGCAACCTAGTAAAGTAATGTTAGGAGATATAGGTAAGCAATAGGTGTCTACTTAAAACAAGTGACAAGTTAATAAATACCAACAAGCATTTCTGGTGCCGTTGCCGGGGACTAGATTCAACTCTGTTCTTAGTAGCAACGCTAAGGAATGTCAACAGTCAGCCCCTCCTTGCTATGTCGGTTCTCCACCGCCTCAAAGATCACATCTATGCCATTCTTTTAAGTTGGTTTGATCCGAGGGTCCAGGATTGATGTACCCCCCCTATATATACCTGCCTGCATCCCCCTCCTGAGGCAATGGTCCTAAGTTTTGAGACCTAGAAACCCTAATTCATAACTTCACCAGGATTAGAGTTAGCAATCAAGAGAAGATTAGTCCTCAAAGTTAGGATCTAGTCTTGTATTAGAAATAGAGAGACAGAGTGTGAAGGAAGAGTTTGGAGAAAGTGTTGGCCTATCGGTGCTCACTCTACGGCTTGTACCCTGGTGAAATCAAGTTCTTCTTGAGCTTGCATATGAGATTTCTCTGGTAATCAACTTCTAATTCAAGTAAGCAATCTTTTTATATTATTCTTCAGGTTTGTGACTCTTTTGAGTACTTTAATCCTAGTAGCTCCTAGGTTAAAGTAGTATTCGTAGTGTAAGTGTGGTGCCTAGACTCGGTTACTCATGGATGTACCCTATATTCTAGATTAGTGGTAGCTCGTGAGAGTGACTCTTATAGCGTTGTTGAATCCTTTATAGTCCACCTCCCGTTTGTAGGCTGAGCAGGACCTGTGTACTATAAGAAACACACTCTGGCTGTGTTTTCCTTAGTAATATCCCCAAATTGAACAATAGAAGACATAGCTTACCAAAGTTAAAACTAGAAGACCTTAGCGATATCCTTTATACTCCTATTATCTTGAGTCTTGTTGCAACTCTGGGTTAAGTTAGACTTAGTTATTCTCACACATGTTTCCTTGAGTTCGATATTTTGGAACACTTCCTAGTGAAGTGCTACATCGGTATCCGTGCGCTTGTGGATTATTCTATGTGCGTTAAAAACTACCAACAAGTAGTCTTATTCGACAGCTCCGTCAACATACGATGGTGATTACCAGGAGAGCGAAGACCCCGACCACAAGAACGTGCCAGAAGTAGCCAACAGCGAAGGCAAGTCCTAGCTCCCCCCTCTGCCACCTTGCTTTAATTATCACAAAATGAATAACTAGATTGATTATTATCCTAGAAAATGAGCTCGGTTATTATGAAATGATTATTGTTGAATTAAGATAAATGTTATCTTGTTATTTTATGAGCTCCATGATATAGATGAACTTAGGGATAATAATTAATGGAACTTAAAATTGGTAAACCTAAAACTAAACCCTGACAAGGGGCGAGTGGGGATAACTTATTTGGGATAAGTTATCTTGGCAGGGACACATGGATAGGGTTCATGGGGAGATGCTTGCCTCGGTCACTTAAGGACCAGTTCGTAGTCCCTCTCGCCTAGTGCGACGTTATGTATAGCCACATGTCTATATGGGTAGACTTGATCTCACACCTTGTTAGATAGAAGTATAATTTCTACTAGGAGGCCAGTATTAGTAGCGGAATATCAAGAGCCAACACGGATGTGGATCTTCCATGGTCTGGTTGGCGTGGTTGCTATGTGATCCTCTACGTTAAGCCCCTTAACCTTAGCCACATTTGAGCCCATATTATTATTGTTTATTTTGATGATTTGGTATGATCGGCACTGTTATGCTGGGATGATGTGGTATCGTTCAAGATTATATGAATGGATGATGTGGTATCATCTAGGATTATGATATGGGACGATTAGGTATCCTCCCGAGTTTAGTGTGTTTTATATGGAAGTCTAGGGTAGCACCCAAGCGGGTATGGGGTCTTGTTAGGCCTATTTCGTCCACTGGTCATGGAAGGGATTGTGCCTATCATGTCAGGAAATTTGTACACCTCTGCATAGTCACTTAAACCGGTTTGAATAGCCACGTCCTTGGAATGGGCAGATGCTAGGATGGGATACTATGATTGGACTTACTTTTATGTGTAATGAAACTGGTAACGTAACTGGATACTAACCCGAAGACTAGTTGGAATGGTAATGCTCCACTAGGACCCAACCCTTAATTATAATCACCACCACACCTCTATTTTCCACCCTATGGTTAGGCTTGCTGAGTATGTAAGTACTCACCCGTTGTTGACTTGCAGACTTCGGCACTAAGGAAGACCAAGGCTACAACGAGGAAGCACACTTGCTGAGTACGTAAGTACTCACCCGTTGTTGACTCACAAACTTCAACACCAAGGAAGACCAAGGATATGGCGAGGAAGCGCACCATGAAGAGTAGGTGTTATGCGAAGAGTCCAATCATAGGAAGATGACATCGAAGTTAGGGTTTCGACCGCGCTCAAGCTTGCCTGTGGAATAGGTTATTGCTACGCTGTTTAATACCATCATACTAGAGACCACCATAAATAAATGCCATCCTGCGATAGTAGTATTTCGCTAGTTATGGAAGCCTATGACCATGCCCTTCGGGCCACCGTTGTAGAACCCTATTTTGGATATTAATAAAGCTTGGAACCTTTTATTTATACCTGTGTGCCATTTCTGTTGATTTTGTGCATACTTGTGCGTGATCCTGGTGCAAGTACAGATGCTCCTAGGAATCTCATAAATGAGGGGCCGACAGAATGGTATCAGAGCCGAGCTTGACCGTAGGATGAAGCCCTAGGTTGGAACACGTAAAATAATGGTAGTTATAGTAGGAATACTAACACCACACTTAATAATAATATGATGAACGAACTTTTCCTATTGTCGCTTCTCATTTGTGTTGCAAAATGTTTCTAACCCATGTGGTGAAATTTTTGCAGCAATGGATGACGAATGGGAACTTTCGGACTGCTTGACCATTGGAGGATTTCCCCCACTCCTATGGGAGACACTCCAGCGCTTGGGTTACATTGAGCCTCCCATGTACTACTGTCGTGAGTACGACGAGGAGGGTGTACTCAAGTGTGAAGTACACCTGCATATTCCAAAGCATCCATCATGCCCCGCATTCCACAATCGGTATATCATAGTGTATGGAAGAGAATATTATGACACAACCTAGAAAGCAGCACGCTAGGCTCTTGCAGAGTTTGTCAGACATTTGAAGAATATATTGAGCACACTCCAGCCAAATTCTTTCTTGTGCCAAACCATACCACTCCCATGTGGCATGAGAAGGTTCAGGATTTGGGAAAAATCAGCCCCCAGACACCAGAGTATATGAAAGTATTCAATGTCAGATACGTGCATGCACTTGACACTATCTATGAAGACCAACAGAAAGAATTTTCAGGATGGATCACCAAGGCCAAGGAGATTAGAGATGAGTTACGCAACACCACCATGGAGTTATATCGAGTAAATCAAGAAAGGGTAATTCTGAGACATAAGTTGACTGAGTGTCGCCTAGAGATGGACACACTTTTACAGGATCCACACATCTGGAAGCATGCAAAGAAGATGAAGAAGAGAAGGAAATTGGCTAAACAACCAGCAGCAACAAGCACAAGAAATGGAATACCAGTTTACTACCCACAGAAGCCACACTATGATATGAATGGATACCCATCAAGAGAATCATTTTTGGACCAAGAGACCATTGAGACCAAAGAATCTTTTGCTGATAACTTCGCCAACTAGAAGACCACTAGGAATGCAGGACCTTCGCAAGTTTCACAGGGGCCATACGATGCTGATGGAAATGCACGTGAGCTTTGCAAGCTGCGAGATGAGCAGTTGGCCCAGGAAATGGGCAAGACTGTGCTCAGGGATTTTCCCAAGATACAGTTCAAGTAGAATAAGCTTGAGTCGTTGCAACTCTTGTAAAATAAATAATCTGAGCTATAGCAACTAGTAGTAGTGTATAGTACCCAAGTAGTAGTAGTACGTCTAGTAATGCTTCGATGTCCCTAGAGTACGAGTAACCGTGTAGTAATCACCCTAGCAGTTAATGTGTATGGTGCGCCCTGTATCATATATGTGTAACTGTTTGTGTGATGTTATATATAGTATGTGTTGTTTATGCTTGTGTGTTTTTGCTTGCTTGTTATTTTCCTTTAACAAAAGCCTAGAGGATATCTTCTCATCCTTGCTGTTCCACAGCAACAGATGGAAAGGAGATCTGATAGGATTCGTGAACGCCGAAAGGCAGGTTCATGAAGTAGAGGAACAAGCTACACCACCCCCTAGAGGCAGGCAAAACTGAGGCAATCGCGAGCATCATAATCAAAGGCATGGGCATGAGCAACCACATGAAGATAATATCCCAATTATAGAAGAAGTACGTGAAGAAGGTGATGAAGAAATTGAGTAGAATGTTGGAAATGATCTGGTACAAGGAGAAGAACCACTGCCACCCCCACCAACATTAGCGGAAGTAATGGATTGACAGAGCCGATTATTGGACAAGGAGACCAGATAATGGAAATGGACAAGGAAAAATGGTAGCATTTGTGAGACTTCATCCACCAACTTTCAACAGTGTAGAAGATCCCCTTTTAGTAGATGATTGGTTGCACGCCATTACCAAGAAGTTAAATGCACTATGAGCCATTGATGAAGAAAAGGTTAATTTAGCCACCCATCAACTAGTAGGAGCAGTCGGTGAATGGTGGGAGAATTACCATGATGTGGCTAATGAGCCAGACGCTATCACATGGCAAGAATTTGTGGAAGCATTTCGTGAATATCACATCCCTGAAGGAGTTATGGAGATAAAGGCTGAAGAATTTCACTCCCTGAGACAAGGTCCGATGACAGTGAATCAGTACATTCGAAAATTCATGAAGCTAGCGCGCTATGCACCTGATGATGTCAACACCGACAAGAAGAAGCAGAGATGTTTTAGAAGAGGACTTAATGCAGCCCTGAGAGAACAAATAATTACCCACATCTACCCGGATTTCAACACCCTAATGAATCGCACTATCACACTATCCTGTTAGAAGAAGAGCGCAATAGAAGCGAAGGAGAAAGGAAGCGTAAGTTTCTAATGCAACGAGCTCGACAACAAGAAAGGACACAACGGGTTCGCACCAACAACACCGCACCCGCAAGGTATCAGTCAACCATGCAGTATTGGTCATTCGGATCCAACACATCGCAGACCACAACCAACTACAAGAACAACAATAGCAGCACTAACAGCAACAACAACCAGCCCAAGAATAGTAGTAATACAACAACAGAGACCTATTTTGGATGCCGTCAACAAAGACACCGTGTTGCCCAATGCCCTTATAAAGCCACAAACTCTGCCTAGCCTCAGGAGTCGGACACACCGCACCTCAAAATTCTAGACCACCAAGACGGAATGCCCAAAATTTCAGGCAAGGTCGTGTGAACTACATGAACGCAGAGGAAGTATAGGCAACACCTGATGTCGTGTATAGTGAGTTTCTAGTAAACTCCACATCTACAACCGTGCTATTTGATTCTGGCGCTTCATATTCGTTTGGTTCTGCTTGTTTTGTGCTTAAAATGGTTTAAGAACAGTGTTACTCCCCACCCCTCTCTTGATTCGAACCCCTATAGCTATCCTCTAATGCACCTTAAAATGCCCTCGAGTGAAGATAATGATAGATGGAGTAGAATTTCAAGCGAATTTAGTAGTATTGAAGACAAAAGGATTGGGCATAATATTGGGAATGGATTGGTTAAAGAGACACCATGGCAACATATCCTACAGCGACAGAGCATTGACCCTGACAAATCATAATGGAATCACACTGAAATGTCACCCTTAAGCCCCAAAAGCAGAACCAATGGTTTGTAATGTACAAGCAACAACTATAGAAGAAGTACCAGTCATATGTGAGTACCCCGATGTGTTCCCTGAAGAATTACCCGGAATGCCACCAGACAAAGATTTGGAATTCATCATTGACTTAATACCTGGAACTTCACTAATAGCAAAGAGGCCCTATTGAATGGCAGCCAATGAATTGGAAGAACCGAAGAAGCAGCTACAAGAGTTATAAGACAAGGGATATATTAGACCAAGCTCATCACCCTAGGGATCACCAGTTCTATTCGTGAAGAAGAAGGATGGCAGCCTCCATATGTGTACTGACTACCGGTCACTAAATGAAGTCATCATCAAGAACAAGTACCCTCTACCAAGGATTGACGACCTATTCGATCAGCTAAAAGGTGCCAAGTATTTCTCCGAGATAGATACGAGATTAGGCTACTATCAACTGAAGATTCGACTCAACGACATACCAAAGACCACGTTTGTGACCCGCTATGGATAATATGAGTTCACCATAATGCCATTTGGACTAACTAATGCCCCAGCATATTCCATGAATTTGATGAACAAAGCCTTTATGGAGGAGTTCGACAAATTCGTAGTGGTGTCATATATTCAAGAAGTGTTGAAGAACATGAGCAACATTTGAGAGTAATATTAAACAAGCTATGGGCACATGAGCTATATGCTAAGTTCAACAAATGTGAATTTTGGCTATAAGAACTCACTTTCCCAGGACACATTATCACCGCAGATGGAGTAAAAGTAGACCCGAAGAAAGTTAAGGCCATATCCGAATGGAAGCAACCAACAAATGTGACAGTTTCACAGTTTTCTCAGACTAGCAGGCTACTACATAAGATTTATTGAAGGATTTTCGAAGATTGCAAGACCCATGACCGCCCTGACACAGAAAGGAAAGGAATTTAAGTGGACCAATGCATGCGAGAAGAGGTTCCAAGAGTTGAAGACAAGATTAACTACAACCCCAATACTCACATTGCCAAACATACACCGAAGCTTTGTAGTATATTGTAATGCTTCCAGACAAGGATTAGGATGCGTCTTGATGCAAGATGATAAAGTGGTCGCCTACGCCTCTCGACAGCTGAAGAAGCATGAACAGAATTATCCAACACATGACCTGGAGCTAGCAGCCGTGGTACATGTACTGAAGATATGGAGACACTATCTCATTGGAAACAAGTGTGAAATATTCACGGACCACAAGAGTTTAAAGTACATTTTCACCTAGCCCAACTTGAATCTACGACAAAGGAGATGGTTGGAACTAATCAAGGACTATGACCTAAGCGTACAATATCATTCGGGAAAAGCCAACGTAGTTGCAGATGCACTGAGCAAAAAATCATATTGCCACTACATGACAACTTTAAATCGAAGACCAGAGTTAGCACAAGAAGTCCACCAACTAAACCTACCGATCATACCACAAATCACCCTGAATGTTCTACTAGTACGACCAACATTAGAAGATCGAATAAAAGAAGCCCAGGACTAGGACAAGGAAATACAAGACGTCAAGGAACAAAGTAGTAAAAAGAAACTCCCAGGATTCAGAGTGGATGAGCAAGGAAATTTATGGTATGAAGATCAGATATGCGTACCCTAGGACGAAGCACTTCGAAGATTAATATTAGAAGAAGCACACCATTCCGCATACTCTATCCACCCGAGATCAACCAAGATGTACATGGACCTCAAGTAAAAATATTGGTGGACCGGAATGAAGGGAGATATCGCCAAATATGTCGCCCAATGTGATACCTGCCAACGAGTAATAGTGGAACATCAGCAACCCGTGGGATTACTTCAGCCATTGCATATACCAGTGTGGAAATGGGCCTATCGTCAGGAATTACCTCCGGAGATGTTAGATGTTCATGATGTGTTTCATGTGTCACAACTAAAGAAATGCTTGAGGGTACCGAAAGAACAAGCACCTATGGAAGCCATGGATTTATAGCCAGATTTACAGTATCAAGAGAGACCAGTCAGGATATTGGATGTTGCCACCCGACAAACAAGAAGGACAACAGTAAGATTTTGTCGGGTACAATGGATCAATCATATAGAGGCAGAATCCACATGGGAAAGAGAAGATGATCTTAAGAAAGAATTTCCCTATCTATTTGAGGATCAGTTCGAATCTCGAGGACGAGATTCTTTTTAAGAGAGTAGGTTTGTAACACCCTGAATTTTTGACCTAATTTAAAAACCACTAAAAATTTGAACTTTTTAAAACTTTGCTTAGGAACCAACATATATGATTAATTAACCTAGGTAGTAATATAAATAGGCCAACATAGAAATAAAATTACATGTGTAGAATTGTGTGCTTGAGTGTTTGCTGGCTTGTTGAACAAATGGTGGTACACCTTGCATGCATTCATATTCAAATTTGAATTTAAAATGCATTCAAACCTATTATAGGAAATCTGGGAAAAAGGAAAAGGAAATAGAAATGAGAAATGAGCATTGGGCTCATTTCCCCTCCTCCTCTCAGCCCACAGCAGTAGCAGCCCATCTCCACTCCTCCTCTTCTCCTCTCCCTCCCTCTCCTGCGCTAGGCGGGCCCGCTGTTGCGCCTTGGCCCAAACCTGCACCTGCCTCCTCTCCCTTCTCTCCCTCTCTCGCTGGAGCATGGGACCCGGCCGTCAGGCCTGTCGTCTACCTCGGGCCAGTGATGCAAATACTGTGTCACTGCCCGAGCTGCCTAGCCCTGCAGCCACCGCCTCGCCCTAGCGAAATAAAGAGCACTGGGATGCTCTCGCGATCTTTTCTGACCCCACCTTCACCCCGCTCCACCTCTCTCCTCTCCTCTCCCTCACTGTAGCTCCCTTGACACATGACGGTGAACACACCTGGCGTACCGCCATGGATGAGCCAAAGCTCTCTCGACCGCACGCATGGGCAAGCCCGCACAGTGGCGAACCGACATAGCAGAATAGGCACGTGCACGCGCCAGGGGTGAGCTCAGCGGGTGAGAAATATCTCACCGCCGGAATCGACATGGCCGGCCTATAAATAGGCCCGGCCAGTGTCGCTCCTACCTTGCCCTCTCCACCACCAGCTCCACCACGGGAAGGAACACCCCACTCCCCGTCCACTTCCCCTCCCTCCTCTCCATCCATGTTCTACTCCGACTTCCCCTAGATCAGGAGTCACCGGCACCATTAGAGTCGTCTCCTTCCTCCCTCACTGTTGCGACATTGGTCGATTGGGTTGGTAGGTGAGTCCTCGAGCTCCTCCTCTATCTTCTGTTGTAGCTAGTTGTCCATCTATAGCCCTATGTAGCACTATCGCCGTGCACCGCGTTCGCCGAGCCACCATGGCCGACGGCCGTCGTCGTCCAAGGCCCGGATGGGCACTACATCACCACCACTGCACTCGCCACACACCCACACCCACATACACGTAGATAGTTGTTTAGGTAATGGCCCCTAAGGCTAAGAGTCCACTGCACGAAGCCACCACAGAAGCTCCGGTGAGCGACCACCGCCACCTCGGGAACCCGCTGTCGCTTGCAATGACACCACCGGTTGCGGCGTGGTCTCCCAAGCACCGTCCGCCACTCATCCATCATCCCTGAGGCCCGACGTCACCGACGAACCCCTCTCCGGCGAGCTCGACGCCTCCCTCCCCTGTTCCATCACTAGCGTGGCCGTCCCGTTCGTTGCCGTTCCCCTCCTCCCCCTTTTTTCTCCCAATGTCATTAGGGACCTGGCGGTAACGACGTTCCCTCAAACGGGCGTCCCCGTCTGTCACCTCCCTTCCCTCTCCCCTCTCTCTGTCATGTGGGCCCACAGCCCTAACGCCGCTGCCACCGTCCTCTACTGACGTGGCCGGCTGGCCCCACCTGTCACACACACACGCCACACACACAACAATTGGGTACACATAGGAAAACGCTAGGTACACCCGGTTAGTGTACACGAAATGCTATAAACCTATTTTCCTAGCTTAGAAAAATTCCTAGAAAATTGGTAAATAAACTAGATGCTTTAGGGAATTTAATCATATAGTTTGCACCCATTTTCATGCACCAGAAAATACATGTAAAATTCCATCTAGATAATTAGCTATAGAATAAACTTCTAAAATACACAACTTTCGCATCCTAGCTCCTTTTTACGTGAAACCACTTCTAAAATTCATCTAAAATCTAGCTCTATGCATTCATCCTAGTACCACCATATTGTTCTATGTTTGCTTTTCCTCTTTTATTTTGTGTCCGGCGGTAGTCTTATTCGATAGCTCCACCGACATACGACGGTGACTACTAGGAGAGCGAAGACCCCAACTACGAGAACGTGTCGAAAGTAGCCAACAGCGAAGGCAAGTCCTAGCTCCCCCCTCTACCACTTTGCTTTAATTGTCACAAAATGAATAACTAGATTGATTATTATCCTAGAAAATGAGCTTAGTTATTATGAAATGATTATTGTTTGTAATGACCCGAATTCGCTATACCCTAGGTAGTCATTTTTGACCCTCCGAGTGAACAAGCATCCAAGCTCATGAACAAATCCCTGATGCCTTGAACTAGATTGACCATCGAAAACCTATCAAAAGGGAACCCGCAATCATCCCCGGGTAGCCATGGTTAGGCTCATACCCGGAGCAATGGAAAGAAACTTGATCGGATTAGGAAATATCCTATTGACATCATCTCAACCTCAGAAGAGCACCTCTAGATATGGTAACTTGGTTTACAATGCCAAGCCATCCAGTGATTAGAGCTAAGTTGAGGTGGCGGTTCATCATGCCGTTAGGTGTGCCTAAGTTCTTTACCTGTCGATCCATAGGGTCGGGGACCTGGGGGGATTTGGGTAGTTTCTGTATACGCAAGCGTGGTGCTTGGGTATGGAGAGATAGGTGAATGTATTGTCCCTTTCCACGGTTGAGGGGTAGACGGCAGGTGGTGATAGCCCCGTCTGTCCTTTGTAACCCCTCATGTTCGACTGGGGTGTAGGAGTCTAAATTGTCATATGAGGTTGCTGGTAGACCAGTACTCGGTGGTCTCCCGACCTACTTTATACTTATCCCTAAAACTAATTATGTAACGTGTATGATCATTAACTAATCTTTGTATGACTATACTAGACCAATGCCTGCTCGACTTAGGATTATTCTTTTATTCTTTCTCTTTATGTTATCCTTTGAGGAATGCCAAGTATGTGTTCACTATCTTGAAATCACCGTTTTTACCCCTGCTATAAATAATTGGTGTACTTGCAAGCATTATTACTCAAGTTCATATCCATACTAGACTCTTAATCAAATGCCTTCCTTTGGAAAAATATAAATAACGATACCCTGAATACTTCTAGGTGAAATGCTACAATGATAGCTCCGTGCGCTTGCAGATAAATATCTAAAATTATTAAGGAACTATCAAGGCTATTATTTAGTGACATTGCTAATCACTAGTGATGTTGCTAAGTAATACCAACAAGCACTTCTGGTGCAGTTGTTGGGGATACAAACCTAGTAGCTATGCTAAGAAGTGTCAACAGTGGGAAAACAGCAACCGAACTAAAACTTTATTTATTTTTTTCTCTAGCCTTAGGCACATCGAATCATGTTACGGTTGACGTTATGTGCATTCATTCTTATAACATGGGTGATAGGATCAAAAGGATGATTATTAATGTGGCATTTGAATACATTTGTCAAAAAGAATGGAGTTGCTTAACCTATGAAAGGACTGTCTATAATGTATCAAACCTCACATGATTATGACTATCTTCCAAGGATAAAGATATGCAATATTTTAGCTCATTTGGTTAAGACTATGAGATCAAGAAAGTGATGCTATGAACAAACTTAAGGAACAAAACATGTTGAGTTAATCAGGTTGAATCAAGCAAAGTTGTAACTCAAACATGTTTGTTTCTTCATTTATGTGAATAGCAAGATTAAAAGAAAGCTTTTTAAATAATGACCACTTACCTTAAGATGTTACCTTCTTCATTGGAGTGTGATGACACCCTGTGATGAAGGGTAGAAGACGTGTGGTGGTCCTTTCATTCTTCTTGAAGCTTTCCTTAGTTGACTAGTATCACATCTTGAGTTTTTCAAGAGCATCTTGTCTCCTATGTTGCACTTTCTTCTTTCTCATCCTTTTGTGATGCCATCTTTTTGTTCTTTCTTTTGTGAATCTTGGTATTTTGTTTGGACCTTCTGCTCCTCTCATTGTTTCATTCCTATCAGTGAAGGCTTGTAGTCCGTTGAGCAGGATCTTTCCTTTTCTTTGTACCATTCGGACAGTTACTCGTCAACCATTCTTGATTTTTATTGGTTCTTGGTCGACGAATTGGTGTTCATTGGAGATGCAAATTCAAGTTCCTCCTTGATGGTCTTTGTCTTTTAGCGGTGTGGCGAAGAGTTGTTCTTCTTTGTTTGCCAGCCGTCTTGATGGCCAAGGAAGGAATCTCATTGGTACTTGCATGGAAGATTCATCTCCAATGACTTAGGGACGTCATCTTGCAACCATGGTTGTTCATGGTCTCACAAGACATAGTCGGCAATGAACCATTGATTGATGATGTCTGTTAGCACGAGAATGTACGCCATGATGTAGTGGCATCTCGTTGTCTTGTCCTTGTTGACGACGTGCGAGATGGTGTCTTCGAAGGTGATGAAAGCAGGTCTCAGATTGGCTAATACGAGGTGAGTTGCACCTTGCTTCTCATCATCATCTTAGCTTGTCTTGGCAAGGTTTAATGCTAAGATGTCTTCAACATTGCTCATGACCTGTTGATTTGTTCGTTCACTTCGTATGAGTGAGTGCTTCTTCTTTTTATGGCACTCATCTTCTTCCTTTTTGTTCAACTAGTTGAGTGCCGGTGCGTTGCTACGGGTATAAGTAGGATCCCATGACACCTGGGTAAAGCATATAAAAAATCACAAGAAGCACACACGGTTAACACCAAAACACATAATTTAACCCGATTTCTTTGAATAAAAGAAAGCACAAAGTTCATAATCAAAAGTGATCAAAGGATAAATATTTACCATTGTAGAGAAGAGACATGTTAGAAATGATAATGAAATTATATTATAATATAACGAGTACATCAAATCACACTAACATCTTGACAGGTCATCATATATTACTTTTGTCTCCTCTATTACCTCAAACGCAGATGGATACAAGTCATCCTATATTAATTTTGCCTCCTCTATTACCTAAAATGCAGATGAATATGACAAATAATCAAGTTTGCAAGTTTTACACCACTGCAATTAATCATTTTTATAAGGAAGCCAAAGCCCTTCACAGCTCTGAAATTTATCAATTATCACTTCGTCAATTGTCACCTGTGCCTGAAGCTACTGGATCATGCAGTAATACATGCAAACACAAGTGCACAACATTTTGGCAAGCCAATACAATAAAGCATGACAATATATAATAAAATTTTGTTTAGACCCGTATGTTGCTATGAGCATAAAACTTTCCCACATTTTTTTTTGGACAGCTCGAATCATGAATTCATGATACACATACCAGAATGACTACTTTTCTTTCATAATACAAAAGCACATGATTAAGGAGCAAATTGTCTAGCCTGTTTGACTAATCTATGGGCATCTTATTTTAGTAGCCAAATATGAAAGAAAATATGTTCAAATATACAGTTCTAGTTAACCTAAAAATAATTCATAGATTATCCACTGGTGACCTATGAAAATTCAAAGTCAGCATAAGTTTTCTTCCTTCTTATCCATAGTATGGGCCATCCTTGTAAGTTATTCAGGTATGATTTATTAAGGGGCTCACATGGGTGCCAATAATAGTCAAACAAATGGTAAGGAGTGAATCCTTCATAGTCAAAACACAGGCAGTTCTGAGTTTCTGCCAACTCAAGAATTGCCTTGGGTTATTGTCCTGCCGCAACTCAAGAATTGCCTTGGGTTCTTGTCCTGCCTTCATTACTGTTATGAAAAAAAATTACAGCAATAACTACCATGGTTAAATATTGATTTTATACATTTATCTGTACAATGCTCAACGGCATAGCTATGCCACTCCAGAGTAGCAATTTTCTGCCCAAACAAAAAGTTGATTTTTTCTTTTTTTTTGTTTGAGTTCCCAAATCAAAATACATATATGACATTGAGAAACAAATGACTAAGATCATGAAACAATGGGAGATTTCAAGGCTCAACTCACTTGAGGCAATGAGCTGTTCTTCTTCGAGGCTCATTGCAGCACGAGGCACATCTCATCCAATTAGCAGGTCTATCAGCGCGACCAGCGATTCACGCAAGCCACATGACATAGGGATGCTGCTGCCTGCGGCTTGAGGTCGCCGTGCCCTAGTGTCCCGACATGTTGTGGACCTGGGTACCATGAGTTCTGCGCTTGGACGCTGGCCTCTCCATGACGGCGGGGTCTCACCATGAGCACCGGTACCGACTCCAGCCTGCCACTGCCATGCCTGGAAAGAAGCAAGCATAAGTAATCTCGTCCAATTTCAGTCAAGAGCTGCATTAGTAACTGTGAAAGAACAACTGCATAAACATCTCACATTCATGTATCAAACAACATTGTAGTAGGTTTAGATAAAGATAAAGTGTGCATTGCTGTTGCAAATAAAGAAATATGTAACATATAACCATCATAACAGCAAAGGTATGTCTGGTGGCTCTGAACATCTCGCAAGTTGTCTCATGAGTGATGAAAAAGGACTGAACCTATGAACATTCTTATACAGAAAAAAAGAATACAGGAACCTAGTTCCATATCCCAACGGATCTATAAATGGATAATGAGATTTATACGAGATTCATAAGCTTCCAACAAACTCATAAATCGAAATCTAGACTGTTAATACAGACTTAAATGCTACATTTGATCAACCCAGATCAATGCCCGGACTAAATGGCAGATTTCATAAACATATCATTGCTGCACAGACAGTGATAGAAGGGCAGACATTGCAGAGAACATATGTTTCTATGCAACTGAATTAAATAAGCTTAGTTTAAGCAGATCATTGGGATGTTTGTTGTCTCAAAATTAATAATGTCATAGTGTGACATGGATTGCTTTTTATACAGAGAACCTGATAGTGTGTGTCAGGCATACATGTGAACACCCAATGTCCTTTACTGGATACGTGGCTGCGGTCTGTGTGCTTTGATCTGCTTTACTCTGAATGTTGCTAGCCCTCGTTCTCCTCATCCAATCCACTCCTGAAGCCTATTTAATCACTCCTTTTTGTGCATGGTTCAGCCTTGGAAGGTCATTTGGATCAGTGATAACCAGCACAGTTGCACATACATTAGGATGAGTAAATTGTGCAGCAAGAGAAGGGAGGGCTTGGTCTCTATGATTTAGCAAAGGTGTTGATGAGCCCTCTTTTTTTTCTCTTTCGGTCTTTCCAATCAAGAAAAAAATGTTTCCATGCTGATGTTAGAACTTGGCATTACAGGCTGATGTTGAAATTGAAATCCCTTAACATGTGGCAGCAGACAGCAACGGCATCAAAATAGGAGAAGAATGATTTCCTTATTCTAATATTTAATTCGGTTGTCAATAAAATCGAAATATTGCTGGTGACAGTATTACCTCATGGTTGGAGCTTGATGTGGACTTGTCGATAGCGACCAACAATATAATCCTGGGATTTGGGAAAAATAGAGTGAAAAGGTTAATGGGAAATGGTCCATCTAAAGAAGGTTTGTTTGGAAACTTGAGAGCAAACCCACAAAACAACAAATTATTTTGGATATTAATATACTCACTTATGAGTAAAGCAGCAAACCAATCAGTAACTCATATGTTTTTTTATACCTCAATTCATCGGTTCATAAAAACCAATCACTTACTTTGGTACATGGTAAAAAATTTGTTCAATGCAATAGAGCAAGTACTCCTATTAAACACAACCTCATTAAACTTGGCAAAAATTAGTCCCAAACTCTCCAGCATATGAGTATGGCCACAAAGAGTCTGAAAACCCAGCAGCAGCATGCAAGTAGATAGTACTCCTGCATTACAATAACTGCATTGCTCCTATATTGTAGGTTATATTGTGCTCGATTGGGAGTCTGAAATAAAATGGGCATGGCATCATACTGACCTGTTCATGCATAAAAAAAATACAACAGTTGCTTTCCCTGCACATTAAAATAGTGTCCGGTGGCACCGACCCTGCTAATAACAACCATTGAAACAACCTTGACAAAAACAAAGATTTATGGACTCCACTCCGTGCTCCGAACCAATTGGTAGAGAAATTCTTTTGCACAGACCACAATTCTTATCTCAAATGCAATACACTGCATTTACCACAATTCTCTTATTTCTACTTAGGCTTTTTCCTCCTGTCAGCTGACACTCTCTCCTGTGTCCCAGCTTGTTTGTATGAACTCCTTTTTTTAAATTAATTTATATTATCAGTAGGGGCCAAAAGCCCCTCCTGTTCTTTCAAAAAAAAAAAAACACTGCAATCCAGCCTATTTGATTTACAGGCCATACAGAGATAATAATAATTGAGCAACCAATTGTAGTGGGCGGTGTTAACAACTTGACGTTACCTGTTCGTCGACGAGCTCGGCCATGTTGAAGACGAGCAGATCCTTGTGTACTCAGGCTCAGCGGCGGTGGACTCGTCGGGCTCAGCGGCGCGGAGGTGCGGCTGGGGCTACGGCGTGCGGTTGGGACGACGGCGTGGCTGAGGCGGGAGGCTTCGACATGATGCGGACGCTGAGGTTGCGCACGAGTTGGTGGCCACCGGCGTTGGCGTGCGGGTGGTTCGTCGGACTCGGCGGCGCGAAGGAGAGTGCTGGCGCAGGTGGGGCGGGGGCGGGCAAGGTCGAGAAGGCAACTGCGGATGGACAGGTCGCTCCCCTGGCTGTCGCCGTCTTCAACCTCGCCTCGACGCGCGGAGCTTCGGACAGCCGCTGGAGGCTCCAGGGGAAGCGTGGCCCAGCGCGGGGAAGATCGAGCAGCCGGTGACGACGGCGAGGCAACCGAGTGCGCGCGCCTGGCCGCGCCGCTCGATTCGCTAGTTTTCAGATCCGGTGCGACGGGGAACGGGCCAGCGGTCGGCTCGCGCGACGTGGCACCGGAGCCGGCCCACCGGCTACTGCTGGGGCTGGCGGCGGCGTGGGAGCGGGTGCGCCTTGCGCGATAGCGCAGACTGGCTGGGGCGTGGATGCGGCAGTTTTGTTTTCGCGGGGAGGCCTCGCGCGCTGCGAGGTTAATTAGGTGGGAGCGGTCCGATTACTCTAATCTGACGATACACGTGATCGTTTTTAGTTGTAGAGATTACTGGGTTCGTACCAAATCATCGACATGCATAGCTTCTATTGATTCTTTCTGCAAAATATTAGTGCACACATACCCGAACAACAATTTCGAAACACAGGGTGTTGTTCATAACTTTTATAATTTTTCTCTTTACTAATGAAAAAATGGTTCAGGGAAAAGATGACTTGCAGCAAGGGATAAGTGAATAAACCTTCGTACTCACAGTTCTTTCTTCCATGAAAAATGGGCTGGGTCTTCTTTGCGCAAAGTTATTATAGTTCATTGCATGCCTTGAATCATCTCTGATGTGAATTCATCTCTTGACTTACTCAGATTGATTTTAAGAGTTTTCTGCAGGGGTTAGTATAATAAAAATAACCATTGTCTACACAAGCAATTTTTAGTTCAATAACCAAACTAGACTCCATGTCTAATTTCCATTAAGAAAGGCATTTTAACCTAAACACCACACTTAATTTAAAAGTCAATGGAAGTATATATAGTAGCTCCAAACCAAAGCATACTATAGTAGACAAAAGTAGCATGAAAGTATTTTAGAGATTTATTTAAATAGAGATGAAAGAACATGATCATGATGAGTGATTTTTTTAAGATAAAGGATGCAAGTGGCATGGATATATGCATAGAACTAAATATGTTGTGGATTTGATATGAGAGAATTCAAATTAAACGGAATGGATGCATGGATTATTCTAAGTAAACATGAAGTGGTATGCAAAAAGTTAAAAGATAACTACTCATTAAGTTTAAAGTCCATGTGCATGACTATCTCACCTTTCTTGATCATACTTATCATGACTCACATGATGGAATTTGTGAGTAGTGCAGCATTTGTTTCCGTCACTTGAGATGTGATTTGAATTCTTGTGACGTGGATCTTTTCTCCAATCTACACATGGTTAGAATAATATATATATATATATATATATATATATATATATATATATATATATATATATATATATATATATATATATACAAACCCATGAGATGGCAGGATTTTTAGTGTTGATGGTTCTTGAAGTTCAGGCACCCTGGGTTCTTCAATGTTTCTTTTTTTTTCTTGTGAAAGCTTGCTGGAAGGTCGAAATGGCATCTGTTGTCCTGTCTATTCCATAATATAACAGAATAGGGGTAATCCTACTAAAGCTAGCGGTATGTTAATGATCTAAATCTTTACGCCAATTGTTTTCCTGGCAACGGCGCCAAAAATGCTTGTTAGTATTTATTAACGCAAATAGAATATGAAGGATTCTGCAAGTGCAAAGAATACCATTGTAGCATTTTATCAGGAGTATTTCATGTATCGTTATTTATATTTTTACCAAAGAAAAACAATGGAGTAAAGATTATTGAATAACAAAGGGGTAACTACTAATCAACATACCAGCATAACTAGAGTAGGGGGTTAATGTAATTATATGAATTTATGTATAATGACACTCAGGGGATTGATCACTAAAGGTAACTAGACAACTCGGGAGAACAACGGGTGAAATAGATTCCTATGACATTTTTATTACATAGTTAAAATACAACCAACTATAGCTACGACTAACTCTACTATTGTGCATTTCGGGACGCCGCTAGATGGTAGAGCACCTCAAAGGATAACTCTACTGAAGCGACTATGGTCCTATAATTTATTAACCTGTTCACATGGGGTGGACTATAGAGGATAGACGGGGCTGTCACCTCCCACTGCTACCACACGGCCAGGGAATAGGGTGCACTCATAGGCAGAGCATCATATAAGCACCATGCTTACACGAGACTTGGCTACTTACCCTAACTGGTAAACTAGCAGGCTAAGCGCTCTATGAACCCACACACAAAAGTAATGATAACTTTAACTAAGCATGATATATATTCAAAGTAAGCATAGCCATGTAGATAGGAATATAATAAATTGATAATAAGTCTTACAATATGTAGAAGTGAAGATACAAGGCTTTGCTAAGCCTCCAAGACTAGATCTGGAACTTGAGCACGAACCCAACTCGACCCTCACTCCCGAGCTACTAATCTACTATATTGGAAAGTTCTAGACCTAATCCTTCTGGTGTGCGTTGATCTGAATGAAAGATATGAATTAGGGTTTCAGGATGGCTCTAAGGGGGGGTAGGGGCTGCTATATATAGGGGGTAGCATCAATTCTGGACCCTCAGATCAAACTGACTTAAATCAACGACGTAGATGTGATTGCTTAAGGCGGTGGAGAACCGACGTAGCGAGGAGGGGCTGACTAGTGGGACTAGTAGGCCGGCCGGCCCTCCTGGTAGCCTCTTGGCTCGATTTTCAGTGGAGAGTCTTCTGGAGTGTCCTGAAGTCTTTCTAAGTCGGTTTCATCGCGGATAAATGTGATTTAATCTGACAGTTGGATCTACCTTGACGGTTTTATGAATAAATCCTCCTACAAACACAGATTCACCAAAACTTATGGAATTTATTAGTTTAAACCTCTAGACCTATGTTTGGTGATGGAATTAAGTACATATGCAGGATATGTTGACGGTTTATGATGTTAACGACCGTCAACACTTCCCTAGAGATATCTTACACATGCATAGATCACAACTGAGCACATCTAAGTTTAGAACTGAAGATCACCCAAGAACATAGTTTGTGTGGACAGTTTGACGAAGTGTCCGTTATACCGATGGAGTGTCCAATAGCCCCAAGAAATGAGCCACCAGAACCTTATCTCCTATCGACCTGGACCACCAGAGTGTCCATGGCATCCCACAAAGTATCCACTGATTTATAAAGACATATAGCCAGTAAATCCGAGAGCACCCAGCCTATACTAGAGCGTCCGTCATCCACGGCGGAGCATCCGATGAATTATAAAGGACAGTAACCCAACAACCTGAGACCTTTTAGTTCCTACCGGAGTGTCCATGATCCTAGCAGAGTCGAACCAGAACCCTAACCTGACGGAGTATCCGCCACCTAGGTCGGAGTGTCTGTCAAGTTAACAGTAAGGATGAAGTTGTCTAGAGAACTTACCCAAGAGGTCAACAATACTAGGCTAAGCATAGTTACAAATAGGGAAATAGTAGAACCATAGATAGAAGCCTCTATCCTAAGTCCTAAGCCGAGCCTTGTTCCTACGCATTTCTCGGTTACCTTCAGCCTTGGTCCTTGTTTTCTTTTAGGGACCCGTTTAGCGTAAGGGACGCGTGTGAGATGTCGTCTACAACTTCGAATTCATTCGAGCGGCAAAACTAGGCAGGCACCCCACTACTATAAACCCTATTTTGGATACTCATGCAGTTTCATTATGAGTTATGCATCACATGTCCACCCTACACTTAGAATCACTCTTTAATCTGTTAGAAGCCTTTCATCTAAACAATGGGAATGGAAACGCATAATTGCTTATTGCTTAGTTACTTAGCAATAGTAGAAGTCGAGTATGACAAGGGAACTCATTCTCGCGCGTTTAGAATGCTACACTGGGATAATTAATCACTAAAAGCAATGAGGGTACAACTTGACTTACTTCACTAATCTGGCTAAGGCACAATAACACCAAAGGTCATAAACTTGAATACCACTTTGGTAACTTTGCTCATGCGAGGGGTAGGTCGTTGTGAGTGTGGGATATCAAACTAGGATCCGGAGTATGGTGGTTAGTCCCGTATTTCCATGTGGGTATAGTTGTACACCTCTGCAGAGTTCGAAAGCCTGAAGTCCTTCGGGACGGAACCATTTGGTTGTTCTTACTTTCTATACCCATGGTAGAGAAATGATGGAACATGATGATGTTGCGACTCATATGAGTTAATTACTCTTTTGGATATTATACCTGGTTAATGCTAATATCTTAAAATGGATCATGAGCATGTCATCTAACAGACGCCATGCATCTTTCGCAAATGTACAAATACCTATTAAATACCTTTCGCATCCACCAAATACTTATGTTGGAATTAAGTCCTACGAGTATGAAATATACTCACGATGCTACTGTTAAGTTGTTTTGCAGGTGATTATTGCCCCGGTGGATGCAAGGTAGCACTCTATTCACCGCTACATAGTAGACCTTAGATCAGGCGAATCCAAGATGAGCTACGAGTTAACTCCGATAAGAATTTGTGCGAGATATCGAAGAGTAGAGCCTAGCGAGAGAAACTGAAACTATATAAGTTTTGTGAAGTGTGTATTTTCCTGTAAGCATAATAACTTTGATAGTTGGGCATGACGGTGGATGATATATGTGTTGGTTTGTCACATGGGATGTTTTGTGTCACTCGACCATTACAAAAATCCTGAAGTGCCACGGTCGGCGGAGCGTCGCGGGCTACGTCACTGTTGAATTAAGATAAATGGTTATCTTGTTATTTTATGAGCTCCACGATATAGATGAACTTAGGGATAATAATTAATGGAACTTAAAATTGGTAAACCTAAAACTAAACCCCGACAAGGGGCGAGCGGGGATAACTTATGTGGGATAAGTTATCTTGGCAGGGATGTCTGGATAGGGTTCCAGGGGAGATGCTTGCCTCTGTCACTTAAGGACCAGTTCGTAGTCCCTCTCGCCTAGTGCGATGTTACATACAACCACATGTCTATATGGGTAGACTTGATCTTACACCCCGTTAGATAGAAGTATAATTTCAACTAGGAGGCCGTTGTTGGCAGTCGAATATTAAAAGCCGACATGGATGTGGATCTTTCGTGGTCCGGTTGGCGTGGTTGCTATGTGATCCTCCAGGTTAAGCCCCTTGACCTTGGTCGTGTTCAAGCCCATATTATTATTGTTTATTTTGATGATTTAGTATCATCGGCATTGTTATGTTGGGATGATGTGGTATCGGTCGTGATTATATGAAGCGATGATGTGGTATCATCCAGGATTATGAGATGGGACGATTAGGTATCCTCCCAAGTTTAGTGTGTTTTCCAACCCCTGAGAAGCCGCGGTAGAGTTATATGGAAGTCTAGGGTAGCACCCAAGCGGGTACGGGGTCTTGTTAGGCCTATTTTGACCACTGGTCATGGAAGGGATTGTGCCTATCATGTGGGGAAATTTGTACACCTCTGTAGAGTCACTTAAACCTATTCGAATAACCACGTCCTTAGAATGGGCAGATGCTAGGATGAGATGCTATGATTAGCCTTACTTTTATGTGTAATGAAACTGGTAACATAACTGGATACTAACCCAGAGACTAGTTGGAATGGTAATGCTCCACTGGGACCCAACCCTTAATTATAATCACCACCACACCTCTATTTTCCACCCTATGGTTAAGGCTTGTTGAGTACGTAAGTACTCACCCATTGTTGACTCACAGACTTCGGCACCGAGGAAGACCAGGGCTACGGCGAGAAAGCGTACCACAAAGAGTAGGAGTTATGCGAAGAGTCCAATCGTAGGGAGATGACATCGAAGCTAGGGTTTCGACTGCGCTCAAGCTTGCCTATGGAATAGGTTATCTCTATGCTGTTTAATACCATCGTACTAGAGACCACCATGAATAAATGCCGCTCCGCGGCAGTAGTATTCCGCTAGTTATGGAAGCCTATGACCATGCCCTTCGGGCCACCGTTGTAGAACCCTATTTTGGATACTAATAAAGCTCGGAACCTTTTATTTTATACATGTGTGCTATTTCTGTTGATTTTGTGCGTACTTGTGCGTGATCCTGGCGCAAGTACAGATGCACCTAGGACTCTCAGAAATGAGGGGCCGACACCACCCATCTTATATAGATGGTCTATCACATTCCAATATGGATAATTAGGCTAGTATGCCAGGTTGCCATGACAAAGTAACCCTATAAAACTATCTCAGGTCATTTGAACATTATTGGATACTTCAGTACTGGGTATTATAGTTGAGGGGCGTTAGAGGATTATGTAGACTTTTCCTATTTTACAGCCATGTCATCAACCATGTAAAATGCCATGTTAGCTAGTACAACCTCTTTCAAAACCACCCCAAGACGTTATTTAGACAATTTTTCATCCTTCAAGGATAAAATATATGATTTTCTAGATGAGAGGGTGAAGTAGATGAATGCCAATATATAGTTTGGAGGGGTAAGTATAGACTTTTTCCCCTATATATATTAGGTAATGTGTGGAAGCAGAGCGTGCATTTCCTGCATCCTACTCCTAATTTTAGCCCTACAAGATCTCTCGCTAAGACATGTTAGAGCATCTCCGACAATATAAAAAAATACTCTTAAAAACTAGTTTTCCAACCTTTGTAAAATATATTGGGAGACTTAAAAAAAGCTACAACTCTAACACTTTCCAAAATCTCGCGCCTAAAAGATAGAAGAGAATTTTAAATCATGAATCCTAAACTATTTCTAAATCACACTAACCGTTTTTATACTTTATTTCTTTCTCGTACATTTGCATCAGAAACCCTGTCCTACTTTTTATCTTCCCCATGTCCTTCCACCTCTAGATTGGGGCAACGATACACGGGCGCAACTTTACGCGCGTGGGGTGGTTTTTTTTCAAGTGCCAAAAGATCGAGAGATAGGTTTGAGAGTAGTTTGAGATGAGTTTTTTTAATCTTGCTAAAATTTCTGGATTGGGAGACTGTTTTGGGTACTCTTGGAGATGTTCTCAAGAGAAGAATTGAGAACTTGTGCAATGATACCTATTTATGCTGTAAGATGTTGTATAAATATGGATACTATTCTAGGAAGTTTGCGGTTATCAACCATTTATCCTTCTCGAACCTATTTGGGAATTGGGATCATACATCATTTATTTTGAAGGTTCTGAACCGGAGGAAATCCCGTTTGCCTTCGTAAGACCAGTAGCTACTAGCTAGCCACAGAACGGTAATGCTGGGACGGAGACGTCGGACTCCTATGTTGGTGGGCCTGACGTCTAGAAGGCTATTTTATCTGTTCATATCTGCTCCCCTCCAATCACCGTAGCTTATTAAAAAACTCACGCATCGCTGCGACATTGCTCTACGATCGTGCTTCGACGTGCCTCCCACACGCCTTCCTCTCCACCGCACCTCCTGCTGGACTTCCTCTCCACCACTGCCACGCCCACACTGCCGTGGCGTGCTCCCCCATGACTGAACATCCGTTGCCGCCTCACAGCATAAGGCCACACCCGCCCGACTACTGCCGTTGCCTCCACACCGCAAGCACCGCTCACTGTGGGCCCCACACGTGCCCTATCGCCGGGGGCCGTGCTGCTGTGTGCCTGCTGCCATCGTCCTTCTCCACCGCGTGACTATACAGCTGGATCCTACTGTGCAGTGCTCTGCCCGCCCGCCCATCTGCTAGGTTTTGCTGAAAGCGCATATTGCAAGCGTATGTTTCAAGTGTTTCAGATGTTTCAAAGGTATATTTCAAGTGTTTCATATATAGATTGCAAAAGTAGATCAGGATGTTGCATATGTTGCAATGGTTATGCATGTATGTTGCAAACATATTTTCCAAATGTTTCTGTTTTTTCAGACGTATGTTTGCAAGTGTGTTTATCTGGATGTTGCATATGTTTCACACATATGTTGCGAGTGTTTATCTAGATATTGTATATGTTTTGCAATGACTCTCAAGTGTTTTTAGGTGTTTTTTTCAAGTGTTTCAGACGTATGTTGCATGTTATAGTTGTTTCGGACGTATATTGCATGTGTTTCATCTGGATGTTGTAAAAGTAGATCTCGTGTTGCACATGTTGCAATGAGACCCACCTGCTGCAGCCGCCTGCAGCCGCTGTTGGGGCGCCACCAAGCGGGCGCAGACATTCTTGTGTGCATGCGTGTGGGAAGTGGAGGCGGCATGAGCGGTCCCCGTGCGTGGTCTAGCGGCGTGGGCCCTCATGTGGGCGTGAGAAACACAGGTGCGGGAAACAGATTGCAGGCGCGGGCGAGCGACGTTCGGCCGACGTTGGCCCCGTGTGGGCGCGTGAAACGGCACAAAAAACGGACTACAGGCGTGGGCGTCCAGACGGTGGCGTCCATCTGAATGTTCGGGCGCTAGCACTGCCGAGTCTAGAAACGTGAGTTCCATATTTTTCCACGGTGTACTTGTGAGAGAGGCTTGGATACATGTTTGTACTCACTACTACAGAATTGATTTTTAGGGGCGGCTCATAACCATTTGTAGGGGCGGTTTGGTCAACCGCGCCTAACGAACCGTCTCTACAAATCATGCATTTGTAGGGGATGTTCCTAGGCCACCCCTACAAATCGATTTGTAGGGGTGGCTCGTATTACCGGCTGCCCCTACAAATCGATTTGTAGGGGTAGCTATAGTACTAGCCGCTCCCTACAAACAGGTATTTGTAGGGGCGGTTCAATCTAGAACCGCTCCTACAGTACGTTTTCTCGCAAAAAAATTCAAATTTACAATTCAAAATCACGTTGTCGAACGTCCCGCGACCAACGTTTCGAACCGTGTTCGCGTTGCCGAATGCCCCGCGACCAACATTCCAAACCGCGTTCGTGTTGCCAAACGCCCTGCGACCAACGTTCTGAACCGCGTTCGCGTTGTCGAACGCCCCGCGACCGCGACTACAAGTACAAGAGTATTCTATAAACTACAATTACAAGTCCAATTCACAAGAATATATACAACCCATCATTAAATAAACAAATTCCATACACATTATTATCAACGTCCTAGAGCTAGCCTTTCAGTCTCATGAAGGTGTTGGTACTAAGGATTTGTACCTAACTCAGACTCTCAGTCATGGTAGGCGCCCCTGACGTGTATAATCTGGTCCAATATGAAGTTGCAAAGGTCACCGATGAGCTCTAAGAGTTGGTTATCCTTGTATGGGTCTCTTTTCATTCCTTTCTCTTCTCTCCACTACAAGAGAACAAGTTTTGATTTAGTATTTCATACCATGTATGAAGTTTTTATACTACTGGTGAAGAGGTTCAAACTTACCCTTAAGGGGCGTCTCCTGTAGGCACCGATGTTACCCATCATAGAACATATATAGTATCCACAATGTACACTCCCAGGCCTTTGCTTGGGGCACAATGTGTTTTGCATATGAAAATGTTAAGTAATGCTTTTGACAGCCATGTAACGGAGTACTGAAGAAGTAAGTTACACTTACCGCACATAGTGTTTTTATAGCCAGCTTTTCCTTCCTTGCTGGATCATGCCTTCCACGATGATTAGTGACATAGAACCTAAATGCCTTATTCGAATTATTTTAGCAAATACAACTTGTTAGTATCTAAAAGTGAACGTTACAAGTATGTATACAAACATATAAGCTAATGAGGATTGTCGATATGTATACACCTTGAGAATTGATATGAAGTCTTTGTATGTCACCGTGTCCCTATCTAATGAATCAAAGACCCATACCATGCTCCTCCCGACATCGACGGCTATACAAATCCAGTGGTTGCTGCATGAATTTAATCATAGAACTAGATAAGATCTTTTGCATCGAATAAAATATATCGAACAAAGCTTTAAGTATAGAGTTGAACTTACTCGAAGTTGTATGGTAGCCATATAGTAGAGTGTTGTTGGAGATTTTTGAAAGCCATGGCAATGTATGCCGCAACCTTAAGGGACTCTTCCCTTAGTTTCGTCGTACGAAGGCGCTCTTTCTCCCGAAGAGTCTTTGCAGCAGCTAGCTCTTTGGCATCCAGTGTCCACCGTTTAGGGTAATTAAAATTTGTTTGGGCTATAGCTTGAGGGTCTACATACCCGGCTTTCACACTTGGCATTTGTTTGACAATGTGCACTTGCATTCTACAAATCACGGCATGGGTTAGTTACAACGAAATTCAAAGATTACATTCATATCATATTGGGAGGACAATGACTTACAGGCACCATGTGCGAATTAGATTCATCTCCATTTCTCCCAGGTGAAAGCATGTGTGCATGTCATTGAAGTCAAAGACAATTTTCCTGGATGGGCTTCCAAATGTGCCGGTGGGGAAGCATGCTTGTATGATATCTATGCTCGTTGGGAGAACACACAAGTACCAATCATGGAACCTTCTCATTCCAAGTGGTAGGCGTTGGATGTCCCGGTTTGGTAGGAATGGCTTACCTCTTTCATATGTTTTTGGGCAATCCTTTGATCATTTGATGGCATCAACATTTGGATACTGCTTTGCAATTTGGTGGAGTTTGCTAGTGATGGCCTCCTCAAAACCCCATGATGGGACTTTTTTTAACTTGGTTCTCAGGCTTGAACTGGTCATGGAAATATCACTTGGACATCGACGAGACGTCTTTGATCGGAACATAAACTGGCCTTATGTTGATTGGAATCTTCTTTCAAAGTTCCCATTCAGGCACGTCCTTATCTTCTTGTGCATCACCTTCTTCAGGAGGCACTCGTTGTTCATGTATCAGTTGTGCTTGTTGAGAAGACTGTGGCATTTCATCATGCACTTGCTTGGTACAAGCTGGAGAAGGTTGTGGCATCTCATCAGGCACATGCTCGCTAGGAGGCGGGGAAGAATGTGGCATCTCAGGAATGTGAGGGTCATGAGACGGTGAAAATATCTCCCCGACCTCAACAACTTGCTCCAAATTTGGGAGAGGGGGAGGCGACGAAGAAGCAGTCAATATAATGTCCCGTTTGTGCTAGAGGATGAACTGCCCCATAACGTCTCTAAGTAACACCAGTCCCTCAGGAGTTGCGTAGTCTATCCTCCACTGCATGAACTCGGGCTTCACTGTATGCACCTCGACCCTAGTGTAGTCCGGCGGTATCTTATTATTGTGGTGTAAGCCACCGGGAGGATTGCCACACCCGTTGCCACCTCCATCATAGTGTTCTGCCGAACGCTGAGAAACACCAAGGTGCAACTAGTTGGTTCCCATATGCGATCGACTGGGGTTGTGGTTGTAGTGGAACCTTGGCTGCTAGGAACTTTCGGAGGGCTGCCAACTAATGCCAGTTCTCCCGACGGCATCACTAATATCCATGGCTCCGTAGACAGTACTTGCTCCTCCAGCACCTTTGCAACTAGAGCCTTCACTTGGAGCTCAAGACTAGTCTCCCGGTCTCGGCCATGTTTCTTGTATATGTGCCTGTCCTCTTCGAATCCTTGCTTCTAGGTTGTCCTTTTCCCTAGCCCCCTAGTGCGGCCTGTGTGCTCCTTGTTTCCCAAGCCAAGGCTAAGCTCGTCCCTCTCTCTAGAAGGATTGAATGAGCCCTTCTTCTTGTCTTCAGCATATTTCTGTATCCTTGATATCGCCTCTTGGGTCTCCGGCTTATCAAACTTAAGATTACTGCCGGATGATTCTATACTCCTCGCATATATCCAGTTCCTTGAGTGTACCTTCAAATTCATCACATCGATATTCCCAGCAGCTACGGCCTCTTCGTCCATCTTCCTAAACTGTTCTTCCTTGGCATAGTAGCCACAGGGGCCTAAGTGATGGTGGTGTTTGGTCCTCTTTGCCAGCTCGGTGTTACGAGCACTGAGCTCCAATTCCTCCGGTGAAGTCTTCTGAGCCACGAGCTCATCCCATTGACTATGAGTTATTTTGCTGAACTCGTTGAAGGGAGTTAACCCCTTTTGGATATACTTCGTGTTGAGCTCCGACCTCCAACGTCGGAATGACTCTTCCATCATCCTGATAACATTTTTTTATCAATTCGTGCTTACCCTCTGGAAATCTAAAATTGACCTTCAGCTGCCTATCCTATAGTTTATTCTTTTTCTTCTCTGGTATCTCTTTCCAATTAGGGATTGCTGGGTTCAATTTATCTCTTACTAGGGCCCCGATCGCATTATGGAATCGTCCTCTTAATTCCTTTAGCACAAGGATCTCCCCTGCTGGCCCGACCTCTGTTATCACATAGCATGCCTTATCTAGATATAGATTTCCTTTTCTATCCCCTCGTTTCCTCCTAGGTTTGGTAGTAATGGTTGTGTCTTAAGGTTGTGGAGCAGAGGCATCGTGATCTGTCTCTGTGGCTGTTGCCTCTGCTCTCCTTTCCTCTACTCTGTCCTGTCCAGCGAGATGTCGTCGACATCGACGTCGTCTTTTCTGAGTTTCAAGAGGGACCTGTATATACGACAGGTAAAAGTGTTAGCAGAGGTAACACAGCCAAAGCTTTAACAAAATTTATAAGCTAAGGCATTTTCCCTACCTCCTCGTTTGGGTCAAAATCCTTGTCCAAATCTTCCTCCGTTGGCCTCCTTCTGGCTTCACATGGGAAAGGATCCTCGGGACTTACATATCCCTCTTCTGAGTCATCATCATCATCATCATCCTCTTCTTCTTCGCCTTCAACAGCCTCTTCTGCTCTTCCTTCTGCTCCCCCTTCCTCCTCGTCACACTGCTCCTGAGTAAGCATCACTTCTAGATCATTTTCTAACTCGTTGTCGAACTGCTCCTGAGTTAGCTGGTCCTCTAGTGCTTGCTCCTCATAGGTTGGGTGCTCATCATGCTTGGGGCATCGGGCTGCACTGTCTGGTGTCCACGCATTATTTTGCGCTTTGTTCTAATAGATGCAAGAAAGTGTGCTTTAGAAACATGTCAAAAAAATATATCAAAAAAACTAGTAGTAATAGTAGTAGAGGCCTCAGAAACATGTCAATCATTATTTGATCATGAACTTGGAGCATCAAGGCATCATAATAGAGAGGAGAGAAGGTAATGTAGGGGCGGCTACTAATGATGCCAAGTTCCTCACAAGTTCTTGATCATCAGATCATATTCCATATAATGTATGGACTTAGACAATTTCATCATTGGCAAAACAAAGGAGAGGAGAGGAGAGGGGAGATTTGACAAAAAAACCAATAGCTGCTTAGCAAACATAGTGTAGCAGCTGATGGCAAAAGATAGGACAACAAGTCCTGGGCGAGTCCTGGGAGATTTGGCAAAAAAAAGCAACAGCAGCCAACAGTTAGTAGCTAGAAGTAGCAAGTAGTAGTAGTTGAGTAGTAGGAGTAGTAAGAGGAGGAGTAGTAGGAGTAGTAAGAGGAGTAGTAGTAGTAGTAGTAGGAGTAGTAGTAGTGGTAGGAGGAGTAGTAGTAGCAGTAGTAGTAGCAGGAGCCGCCTACTAAACATAAGTAAAGAGCAAGTAGCAAATTTAACTGTTTGAGAACCAAATAATTTGATGATTTTTTTACAATACTGATTATCTAATAAAATAGATCAGTCTGCATGCGATCTAAAAAGTAGATTTAATAGATGATAATAACCCTGACTAAAAGAATTATAGGATCTCTTTTTATCAGGTGTTTTTTACAATAGGTTGTTTTCTTAAGAAGGTTGGGATCAATCTAGAGGATTATGTGACTGAAGACTTGGTCCCACCAATCTCAATTGAATATGGTACAGCCTTTCAGGTAAACTGCTATTGCTGCTGATCATGTACTACAACTAATTGTCTGCCATTTAAATTATTTTGATGACATACTGCCATTTGTAAACCTATAGGGTACCCCAGAATCTCAGTTTGTAGGCCATGAAGGGCCACTGCCAGATTCAGTGTTCATCAACACCAACAGGCCATTGGGAAGGCCAGTACCTCTAACAACAGCCACCAAGGAAGGCAAGACAGCAGCAAAGAGAAAGAGGACTGCACCAGGACATAAAAAGGATCCAAAGAAAACCAAGGACTAAAAAAGTTAGTGAAGATCTATACAGCTTTTGGGAAATAGTTAGTGAAGACTTTTGGGAAATAGTTAGTGAAGACAACTTTTGGGAATTAGTTAGCCATGACAACTTTTGGGAATTAGTTAGTCATGACAACTTTTGCTCTTTTGTGAATGCCACAGCCTTTGGGAAATAATTAGTCTGTGACTGTAGCATCTATGTCTGAGAAAGATTCTTGTACAGGTAGCACCATAACATTGTAGAATGGCACCAAAACATATGTGGTTAATTGCAATACATGTTTCAGATCACTAGCTAATATATATGTTTTTATGGCTGTAGCTCATGGCTGCCTATATATGTAGAAGAGAAAACTAGAAAATATTAAGACATTCTCTTGGGCTGTAGAAAAAATTGTATGGAGACCCAGTGAGCCTTAACATAGAAATTTGCATGGTAATAGAAGTACAGGCAAAATAAGCAAATACTTCATACTTCAAGCAAGTACATTTCTTGAGCTTTTCAAATGTTTTTTATGTGTTGTTTTTTTTATCATAGAAGATATAATGATCTAGCTCATACAGGTAGTACTAGTTTGTACTTTATAAACGCGTAAGATGATAAACATGTGAAATGCTAAGAACCCGTATTCACATGTGAAATGCCAATAAAGCACTGCACCTAGCATAAATGCCTTTTTTTGTTAATTTTGGCATTAAAGCTGCATAAATAGCACCAGACTTGACTTTTGTATCCATCTCGTCATTTTGTCAGTCAAGTTCACATTAGTTTGATCATGCTTGCCATAACCCTTTGCCATAGCACCTTAAGCTGAGTTACCAGATTAGATGTCATCTCATTTCAACAAGTCATCTGTGCTAGAATGAGTTTAGCTTATTATAAATGTGTATAGTTCTCTGATAAGTTTAAGTGGAGAAAATAGAACCAAATGGATGCTATAAATGAAGATATTACAAACTACGACCGCTATCGTTGTACCTAAAACTGGACTTGCACTGTCTGACGGGCAGAAAATAGGAAAACAAGTGTTGAAACGGTATAGCTTTTGCTGCCTTTTTGAGAGAGAAAAAACTATCCAACAGGCACAGTTCTCACATAGCCAATTATACGTTCTTTTAGAGTTTTATTAGTTCAGTATGTTTGAAAGGTATATCTATTGTACAGCTGAGTTGCAGCAAAAATCCCCATTGTAGCTGAACTGAATCCAGAAGGGAATACATCAGTTTTACTTCTCAGGTGGGGCACAATACCTGAATGACACCAACGAGCACTTGACTCCTAAACAGACTTGTATAATTTCACTAGTCCCCAATCAGTGGTCCAGCAATGTGTACTTAATTCCGATAACATATATAACGGCCACATAATGACAGATTATATAGCACTTTAGCAGAGTTCAGAGACTAGTCACAACAGAACCTCCACTAAAATATCAAATGGCTTAAGGAACCGACACCTAAATCACAGAACACTTACCACGGCTCGGGAGTCGACTGGACGGTGGAGACAGCACGCGTCCACAGAGCCGGCCAGCTCTTGGGGAAGTCAAACTTCCCGGGTGCCGCCGCTGGTGTTTGGGCCCGACCAGTGGCCACACTTGGGCGTAGTGAAGGGTAGGAGATGGCCATGGCCTGCCATATCCTAGACGACGGACAGTGCGCTAGGCGGCGCCGGCGAGGAGCCCAGGAGGGGACACCGGAGGGCAGTGGCCGAGTCACCGGCGGCCTAATAATCGTCTAGGGTTGGGGGTGAGGTGTCGTGCCGGTCGGCTCAACCATGGGGGCACGTTAATGGGCTGACATGGTCCAGACCCCAGACGCGGGCAAGGTAAGAAGAATCTTTGGGCCCTGATACGGAGGCTCATTATCTTTGTAATAAGCATTTGTACTCTTCAGACCTGCCGTTAGGTTGTGTAAACGTTTTCCAATCATATAGTTATTATATTTTTCATTGACAAATGACAGCTATCCAAAAGTTAAAATCAATTTTTCATGTCATCCAATATAAATGGTATCAACTTGCCATTTTGGATATCATTGTTATATAGAAGAGGTGGTTTGGGCATACATATACTGAAGCTAAGGTAATTTGAATTTCAGGAAGCATATATGTGGCTATGTCAACATAGCTTCAGCAAAACACAAACAATTTTAGCACAAATCAAACAGCAGTAGCAAATTCTAGTATAGTAGCCTATAGTGTACAGAGCAGACATGAGTCTGAGATCTGGCCCAGCAACTATTGCAGTAAGTAGTTAGTGTGCCCATCATGCCAAACATAATCGAACAAGCACTTGAAATCAATTGAGAAGCATGAAAGAGTGGATATGAACTCACATTGGGCCTAGGTCGCCTGGGCCTGGACCGGCACAGCGCCTACAGCTGGCTGGCGTTGGCCACCCCGAGCACGGCTGACTCGTAGGTGCCGATGTTCCCAACGATCCTCTTGGTCGACTATAGGTACACGTATGCCTCCATGGAGACCAGTGTGGACGGTGGCTCCCACTGCCTGGAGTGGAACAGGAAGCCGAGCTCGGTGGGGCAGGTGCGGAGATGGGGCCACCGGCCGGTCAGAAACCCTAGGTCGGGGAGGAGCAGGCGCGTGGGTGCGGGGAGGGGGCATGGGCGCGGGGAGGGGGCATGGGGCCGGCGTCTAGGAGGCAGCCTGACGGCGTCGGAGAAGAAGAGAGCGCCCAACAGGCAACTCCCCTGTGCGGCCTTGAATATATAGTCGGGATGATTTGTAGGGGTGATTCCTGATCCAACCGCCCCTACAAATGCATTTGTAGGGGCGGTTCCTGATCCAGCCGTCCCTACAAATAGTTTCTATTTTTTAAATTATAAATTCTATATTTTTTATATCATAAAAACACAAAGTAATATAAAAAATTTGTGTATATGCACAAATATAATATTTTGTATTATTCTATATATGAAGAAATATATATATATAAACAATTGTAGTCAAAACAATATAGAAAACAAAAAAACAAAAATTAAAAATTTGAATTTTAAAACTTCGACTACAATTTTATGACATTAAATGAAATAAAATGAAAATGTTGTAAACATAAAAATTGTATAACTCATCAACATGTACAACTTTTATTTTCGTCATCTTGTCATGTGACTTTGGTTGAACGATTCAAATTTTGAAATTCAAACAATTTCAACTTGAAACAAAATTTTGAAAGAGTAAATGATTTCAGATGAAAAACTCATGAATACCAAAGTTGTAGAACTCATCAATATGAACAACTTTTATTTTGATCATATTTTCATTTGACCAAATTTGAATAGTTGAAATTTTAAATTTCACTAAATGGCAACTTCAAACAAGATTTTGAAACCTTAAATAATTTCAACAATAAAAGTCATGAACATAGAAGTTGTTGAACTTCTCAGTATCTATAACTTTTATTTTGGTCACTTCTTTATGTGACAAAGTATTAGTAAACATTATTCATAAATTCACATATGACTCATAGTTTCATGAACTATACGAGAAACATATTGATTTGTGAACAATGTTTACTATCACTTTATCAGATGAAGAAATGATCAAAATAAAAGTTATAAATCTTGATGAGTTATACAACTTTGGTATTCATCACTTTTTTCAGTTGAAATCATTTAATGGTTGAAAATCTCATTCAAACTTGTCATTTTTTAAATTTGAAAATTTAAAGTGCTCAAACTTTGTCAAATGAAAAGAATGACCAAATCAACACACTAACTTGATAGGGCAAGATTTTAGAAAATTTTAGGAAAAAAAAATCATTACATTTGGAGTTAGTACGAGGGAGAAAGACCAGTTACAAATTTTACCCAGAGATTAAAACGAAAAATCACAACTGTTCATGATGATCAATGATGAACAAGTATGATTTCTCTTTTTAATCTGTGGCTGAAACTTGTAACTAGTTTTTCTCCCTCATACTAACTCCAAATGTGATGGTTTTTCCCTAAAATTTTCTAAAATCATGCTCTATCATTTTAGTATAGTCATCTATCTTTGTCACTAATTTTGAACAATTCAAATTTTAAATTTCAAAAAATGATAGCTTCAAACCTGATTTTCAAACACTAAATGATTTCAGCTGTAAAGGTGATGGATATAAAAGTTGTATAGCTCATCAAGATCTCCTACTTTTATTTTGGTCATTTCTTCATTTCATAAAGTGTTAAGTGATTTCATAAAGTTTTAGTAGTAATAGAGTGGATGTTCAAATAGAGTCATCTGTATGTTGCAAATGGTAGTCTCACACACATGCATAAATGTAGTCTCACACACATATAAAAATATGTAGTCTTACACATGTACATAAATATATAGTCTCACACGTATGCATAAATGAAGTCTTACAAACACACACTTACACAAACACTCCACGTTCAACAACTAGCTAGCCTGCTGTAACGACTTTCCCCTTGACACCTTTTCGTTCCCATGACAATATGTCTTTGGAGAGGTTCTTTTCCACAACACTGATCTTCTTAGGAAAGTCTGTGAATAGCGGCATCTCATCGTAGTTATTGTAAGCTTCAACATCGTCCACGCCATCAACTCCAATAATGTGATGTTTCTCGGACGCAACCATGTGCTTTGTCTTCTTCTTCGAGGGGAGCTTACTTTGTAGGTCAGACATATAGAAAACTTGTGTGACACGTGAAGCGAGCACCCAAGGGTCATCTTGGTAGCCTAGATTCTCGAGGTCCATGACTCTCAACCGATCTCGTTCAGTTGGTGTTGTTTGATCCAGCGGCATCGAAACAGGACCACCGTTCTATCCCTTCCATAATCAAGTTCCCATATCTCTTCAATGATACCAAAGTATTAGATCTTTCGCCCCAATCTATCGAGAGCCTCTATTCGAACGCCGCTGTTTTGGTTCATATATTTACTATCCTTTGCGTGGGTATAGTACGTATACCCATTGATGTCATAAGTATTCCAAGATGTCACCTGTCTCGATGGCCCCTCTGCCAACCTACTGATGGTAATAGAGTCTGTGGTTTCTCCAGGCGGTATGTTTTGGTCCTTCAACCATGTAGTTAGTTGTTGCTTGTATTGTTTCATGACCCAATCATCCAAATGGCCATTTCTCTCCGCCATAATGGTAGCCAAATGTTCATCAATGTACGGTTGCATCAGTTGTGTACTCTGCAAAGACACTGTAATGCGCCCGACTCACCTCTTTGTAATCATGGTCGGTGAACACTTTTCTACCACTGGTGCCCTTCCCAGCCAGCCTACCCTTGTGACGAGAATTGGGTTTACCAATCCCTTTCTGTACTTTTAGGTACTCTTGACAGCACTCGACGACTTCTTCAGTACTGTAACCCTCTATCATGGAGCCCTCTGGGTATGCTCGATTATGCACATATCGACTTAGAACCGACATGAACCGCTCGTAGGACCATATTTCATGCAAGTAGTAAGGGCCCAGCGCCTGTATCTGATGTACCATGTGAATCATGAGATGTGGCATTATATCAAAAAAGGAGGAGGTAAACACATCTCCAGTTAGTTTTGTGTCTCCACCATAAATTCATGTAGGTCACTCAGCTCTTGCTTGCCAATCGTCTTCTGTGAGATCTTCGAAAAGAAGTAGCACATGCGGGTGATGGCCATTTTCAAGAACTCTGGCTTTATAGCCCTGATTACAATAGGTAGAAACACTATCAGCATCACATGGCAATCGTGAGCCTTGCAGTGTGTTATTGATAAGTCCTTCATCGACACTAGCTTCTTAATATTTGCTGAAAACCCAGTCGGGACTTTGATCCCCTCAGGAAAGTGTATATAGCTCTCTTCTTGTCTGGTGTTAGGTTGAAGCATGTCGTGGGCAGAGTGTATTTTCCATTAGCCTCAGGTACCGGGTGAAGCTGTGGCATCACGTTTAGCTGCACCATGTCTTTTCATGCTTTCAGACCATCCTTTGACTTGTCTGTGTCCATCAAGGTAGCAATGAGACTCTCAAAGACATTCTTCTGCACGTGCATAGCATCAATGGCATGGGGGACCTCAAAGTCTGGCCAATAAGGCAGATACTGAAAGAAGATCGATTGTTTCTTGAAAGGTATGCCTTCGACAGGAGGTGTGCTTCTATCTCTGTTCGTCCCATCCGGATTCTTCTTTCCATAGACGACACATATGTTTTTCACCATTCTGTACACATGTTCTCCGTTATGACGTCTTTCTGGAGGGGGTTTAATCTCTGGGGCGTTGTCATAAAATCTAAAGAATAATTTGCTATGGTACTTGTGACTTGTCTTTAAGAAGCGTCGGTTCCTTAGGTAAACTATCTTCTTGGATGCATCCAGGTACACCCATGTAGTACCATCCAAGCAAACCAAGCATCCCGTGTTTCCTTTGATCTATCCAGACAAAGCAAACAGCGCAGGGTAATCATTGGTAGTAACAAATATTATTGCTCTACATATGAAATCCTTCTTTTGGAACGCATCGTACATCTGCTCCCCATGCCTCCATAGCCTCTCCATTTCTTGCATCAAAGGCTCGAGGAACATGTCTATATCAATGCCTGGTTGTTTAGGGCCAGAAATAAGAAAAGTGAGGAGAAGGTACTTTCTCTTCTAACACAACCATGTTGGGATGTTGTACATGGTCAAGATCATTGGCTATGTGTTGTGGTCGCTCATCCTCTCATTGAAGGGATTTATTCCATCGGTGCTCAAGCCAAACCGTACATTCCTTGGGTCATCGCTGAATTCTTTGTGCTTCTCATCAAACCTTTGCCACTGACTACAATCAGTCGGGTGTGCAATCTTATCATTATCCACCTTGCGCTCATCATCCCACCATGTCATGAGTGTGGCTTTTTTAGGGTTTAGGAAGATACATCTCAAGCGGTCGGTCACTGACAGGTACCACATTACCAAGGCATGAATTCTTCTCTGCTTTGTATCGTTGCCTAATGGAGTGTCCTATGGGGGCTGAGATTCTTGTACCACCTTTTTTGTACCCTTCTTATTCCTCTTTTTCCCCGTGGAGGGTTCATTCCCACTGTAAAGGTCATTGTTCTTGTACCGGCTGCCCCCACACCGGGAACATTTATCCAGTGACTTGAACATTTCTCCACGAAAAAGTATACAATGGACTTATGACCTTCTTCGCTTGGTATGTATTGGCAGAAACTGAGTTTGGTTGTGGCAGCACCCATGACAGGAGATGCAATAGATCACTGAAACTACAGTCTGACCAGCCGTACTTAGCCTTCAGAATGAGCAGCTCAAGCACAAAACGTAGCAATGTCCAATGTGTCGGACATCCCTTTTCAACACCATACACAGTCTCCTTCGATGCTTTTGTCACTCTTTCCAAATTTTCTAGACCTTTCAGGCTATTTAGTAAAATCTCTGGTCCAAGGACTCGAATCATGTCCTCCAAATTATCTTCATCCCCGACACGTGCTCCACCATCATTATTGGCACCATCTTCGTCGTTACCATCCCAACCACTAGCATCACCACCTTGTTCATTACCAAACTCAAAATTCATTCATGCATCAAGCTCTGCTGAATATTGGGACAGGGATTCTATGGGTTCGTCATCGTATTCCTCATCCTCGTCGTTAACAATAACCGTTTCACCATGATGAATCCACACTGTGTAGTCCTCAACAAATCCTCGCATAATCAAATGTGATGATGATAGTCACATCTATCCATGTCATACGGTTCTTGCAATCTTTACAGGGGCAAATAATTGTATCCTTATTCTCTTTCAATGTCGTTGCATGCTTCTTTGCGGCTTCAATAAATTTATCCACCTCTTTACGAAAACCTGCCTTAAACCTTAATGAACCATACATCCAAGAGTTCCTGTACTCCATCTTTTACAACAACAACAAAACAAATATTAAAGGACTACTTATTCAGATATATATAAAAATGAATCAAATTAATAATTACTTGAGAATAATTGTATATACTTCAGATATATATGAATATAAATCTAATATAATTACATGAGGCATACAAACATACCATGGTAGAGGAAAATTAACTAATGGCCCATTTATCCATAAATAATTAAAATACATATTTATTGATTACAATAAACAATTTCAAAGACAACAATTAGCAACAATTATACTTTACCCAATATCTTTCATACAAACCCTAGTCCAATTTCATCAAACATAAATTTACAAAAACGAAATTAATAAAAAAAACCAAACCCTAGATCTAGATCCACATGCACATGAAACATCCATAAAACTAACTAATTGTTCACTAAAATAAAAAAACATGGACCAAATAAGGTACTGATCTTGTTCTCCTCCATAATTTACCCTAGTACATTTAAAACTTGGGTCTAATTTGCTTCATAAGTAGCTCAAGCACCATAGAAGAGAGAGAGAGAAACAAAACTCTAATTACACACTAACCAACCATTAAAACTTCAAAAAAAAGTGTGGAATACCATTTTCTTACCTTCTACAACATCTCCACCAAAGGATTTGAGACCAAAACCTTCTCCCCTTAGTAGAGCAATTTTTAGGAGGTGCCCAAGGCCTCTCTACCTTTCTTTTACGGGTTGTAGTGAGTGACCCGAGGAGGAAGAAATGCTGCAGCTGTTTTATATGTGGGTCATTTGTAGGGGCGGCTGGTGATTGAGCCGCCCCTACAAATCCGAGCTATATATACGGGGCATTTGTAGGGGCGGCTCAATCACCAGCCGCCCCTACAAATAGAAATTCTAGGGGCGACTGGTGATTGAGCCGCCCCTACAAATCTGACCCCATTTATAGGGGCGGCTCGTATCATCAGCCGCCTCTGCTATTCCATTTGTAGGGGCGGCTGGTGTCTGGACACCCGAGCACGTCACTGTAGGGGCGGCTCCATCACCAGCCGCCCCTAAAAAAAATTTGACCCGTCGTTAAAAATCGTTTTTTATGTAGTGACTCCTTGGTCCTCCTGATGGAACATGTGCACATATTGTCGTACTTCTCGAACAAAAAATGGTGAAACAAAACTAAATGAATATAAATCCAATTACACCATTTTATTCAAAGTACATGGGTCATTCTTTAGTACAAGTAAAACTAATGAACAAGGGTGAATATAAACCCAAACTCCGCACAACGAATCACAAAAAAACATGACCCAAAGTTGAATAAAAAGAACAAGCTATATAAAGAATATGAGCACCAGTGCGGCCACTCAACTAATTAACATTACCCTCTCCTCCATGAAAGCAAGTCACACACGAGACGTCATGCTTTCATAGGCTCTCCCACCATTTTTATGTAAGCCAGAATCTTTGATAGATCATGGGCGCCGTGGGCACCCACCATTTGAGCTGTTGGTGCCGCACGAGGGCCCCGCACCAAGCTTCTGCAGGTAGATTTGCCGGAGGAACTGAACCGCCACACCGGAGACAGCAGAGTCCCCGGCTGGCGTCCAGACGTCGTCGCCGCCCAGCCGCCTGCTTGCCGCCCCTGAGACGGCCAAGAACGCCATTATCACCACCAGGATTATCACCGGCGCAGCACCAATAATCTTTCTTGAAATCGCCATGTGGGACGACGCCTGACTAACAATTGCCACCAGCAAAACCTTGGTTATCTAACTCGACACGTACGTACTGCTGCTTGCTTCGCTCTGTTGATGTATGTGTGTAACGCTGTGCGTGTTGTGTGTTTCTTCGTTGGGGTCGATGAGGATCTGCATGGGCTACCCATGCGTATATAAACCAGGGGGCTGGGCTTGTACGGTTAGCCTAGCTACTAGCTCCTGGAATCCCTGTTTGCATTATTAATTGCATATACTCCGTACATAGTATGTGTGTCATGCATGACAATAGCGCAATAGAAGCTCTCTGGTACGAGTGCACCTGCGAGGATGTTACAGGGCTTCTTCACAGGAATGTTCTTTCTAGGAGGGCACTAACTTCACATGCTAATGCACGGCTTATTAATGCTATGCTAACAACAAAACCAAAGAGCAGCAGTGAACAATTCATTGTTGTGGTGTGCATCCACCTTTCCGAGTGGTGGCCCAACCTTTTTTTATTATTATTAAGGAAGAATGCGGCGAAATGGCAGAACATGATTTTTTTTTATTAGAAGCAGAACATGATTGAAGGGCCGGCTTACAACCCGTTAGTCTGACTCCAGATAGATTTCATTCGTCAATCATGCATCAGGATTATTCAGGAGACAAAAGAGCCTTTTTTGGATGCCAAGGATTCGTTTGATCTGGACAGAATTGTGCTCCAACCTTTTGCGACGACGCAGTCGAAATGATGGTTGGTCGTCGATCGTCATTGTTGGTGTGTACATGCCGTCGTGTGCGTGCAGAAACTGCCTGCTTAGGCATGACTCGTGCTTGACGGACGCATGCATGTGTTCAGATGTGACTGGTGCATCATATTTGCTATTTTGTTGAGAAGCATGAAATGCATACACGTGTGCGATTCAAGTAATACTAATTAATGCATTAACCCGTGTGCTCTACACCGGCTAGAATACATGAGACATACTCTGCTATACTCAGTCAAGCTGGGAGGCTGCGAATCACCAATGCAGTCTTCTTAGCTTTGCTAACCTTCTACATGTGCACTCTAGAACTTCCTAAAGCAGTTGTTAAACAAATAGATAAATTCAGGAACAGAGGATCAAATATTGATGGTAGAACACAGCCCAAAGCTGCCTGGGAAATGGTCTGTGTCCCAAAAGAGGAAGGAGGATTGGGAGTCATCAATATTATATTGGAATACAGAATCAATCTCTACTGATGAAAAACCTAGACAAATTCTTCAACAGGAAAAACATCCCTTGGGTCAATTTGATTTGGGAGAAGCAATACAAAAATAGAAAACTGCCAAGCCATGTCAAGAAGGGATCTTTTTGGTGGAGAGATGTGCTGAAGTTGCTCTCAAAATTCAAAGACCTGGCATTCATTCATTCAAGTTAACAATGGGCAAACATGCTTGTTTGGGAAAGATAGATGGCTAACCCAGCCCCTTTAGCAGAGCCTACCGGAGATTCATTCGATTGCCAAAAATAAACTTATTTCTATCAGCAGAGCTTTTAGCCAAGATACAATCATAGAAATATTCAACCTACCTCTCTCAAATTGCCTTCACACAGCTGCAAAGTCTGCAACACCTAATGGAGGCCACAACTCTAGAAAATAATGATGATGTCTGGTCCTATAATGGGGGTTCGAGCAAATTTCTCTCCTCAAGAATGTACAAAAAACTAATTGGACATCATCCAACCAATCCAGCTTTCAATTGGGTCTGAAAATGCTTTTGTCAACCTAAGCACAAGGTCTTCTACTGGTTGCTACTTAAAGATAGATAGAGTACGAGAAATATTCTTAGAAGGAAACACATGAATCTGGATTCATACAATTGTTTTTTTTTTGACCGAATCAGTAGGGGAACCCCCTACCTATATTTTTTTGCTTTTTCAATTAAATGAAAGAATGTAATGTACAAAGGGTAAAGAGAAAGTAACTATTACAAGGCATCAAGGCCCAAAACAAAAGAAGAATACATCATAAATAATTATCTCTCCACGAGCTGAGGATCATCTGTCTTGCTGGCTTGGCTTTGAGGCACACAAGGCCAAGTTCATTCTGGAACTGTGTTTTCGCTGTGTTGATGTTGACCTGATCATTGTCAAAAATGACTCCATTTCTAGTAGTCCAAATTGTCCAACATGCAGTGATGAAAATTTCTCTAAAAATGGGACTCCCAAAAGATGATCTGGCTTCTAATACCATATCCAGAGGCTGCAGGTTCAGGTTCCAATCTATTGGAATAGATCGCTCTAGCAAGGCTTACTGAAGGCAGATTCAAAGAAAAGATGAAAGCTTGTTTCTTCATGTCCATCATTACATAAGACACAATTATAATCCTCAAGTTCCATATTTTTTCTTCTCAAAAGATTTCTTGTGTTCCGTCTATCTCTAAGAAGTAGCCAGAAGAAGAATTTGTGTGCTTACCCAAATTACTAGAAGCCCAAAGCCAAGAGAACAGTGGTGAGGCATCAATGTGTCCAATTAATAGACTATAAGCTTTCCTGCTACTATATTTTGGAGATCCCCAAGTATAGTTCCAATTATCATTAGCATTACTGTCTCCTATCCTTTCCTGCATGAGCTCCTGTACCTCTACCAGCTGAGATGTAGCTAGCTGTGAAAGAGGTAGACTGAACATTCTCTCCACATCTTGATCCGTAAGATTCATACAATTGTGAGCTCTGTGCTCTTAGAGTTGAAGAAAGCACTGAGCATCTGTTTCTACATTGCCCCTTTGCCCAACAATGTTGGGGCCTGATCAATTTAACAACTTCCTTGGATAGTGGGACTCTTGAAAACTTTACTGCCTTCAAAGATTAGATCAACTCTCAATTCTTCATGGTGGCAATCATTCTCATGTGTTGGACAATTTTGGCTGGCCAGAAATGAACTCATCTTCAATGGAAATCAAGTGAACATACAGGATTGTAGAAGAATCTTTATTAAAGTAGCAAGAATGGTCTTTCTTCAATGAACTCATCTTCAACTCTGTTTGAACAATGGATCCAACCGCTAGAAATGATTTGAGCCCCCGGCTTTTGCCTTATTTTCTTTGTTTCCTTCTTTGTATCTTGAAGCTGTTCTTCCTCCCCCTAGTATGTCTCAGTAGATTAATTTTGCATTGTAAATAACCCTCTTTTCCTTTTCAATAAAAAAATTATGTAGGGGCTACGGCCCCTCTAGTTTCCTAAAAAAAATATAGGTTGTTTCAGTCTGTGATTGCATACTCTGATATTTAATTTAAGGGCCACCACATCACATGGAAACATGGAGGGTATTAAATTCTGAGGAAGAAATAACCTCTACGGTACATGAGTTTCATCACTGTATTCTAATAGAAAATAGAGATTGTGTCTACAACAATGGCTTCGTTCGCTTCGCTGAAAAAACAAGCCGAAACACTGTTTCGGCTGATTTGTTATGAGAGAAAAATACTGTTCCGGCTGAAAAAACAAGCTGAAAAGTACGGATTATAAGAAAAAACGAACAGGGCCAATACTAGAAGAACTCCTCACGTGTTGCTGCGGGAATCACCGGTGAAGTTATACTACTTATATTTACTAATATGATTGAATTCATAATACATGTTAGTGGATGATTTTTAGCATTCTGATGTGGACAACTAAATATATATGTAATAAATGATGTGGTTTGCTAATGTGAATACCTTGAATGAAGACATAATGTGAATACCTTGAATAAACCGAGTCGCCTCTAGAATTACATTTGCAGAGGCTAGAAATTGATTTTTAGATGTGGCTCTATTTCTAGGAGTTGCCTGGTAAAATTTGAATTTTTAAACAATCTCGAATGAAGAAACGGCCAAAACAAAGTTGTACATCTCGAAAAGTACTTTTATCTCTATTTCATCACCTACTACTACTATTAAGACCGGCCAAAACTCTTGTGGTCATTGGATGGAGTGGAGGTACATATGGATTTTGGGGAGAGAGTGAAGGACAAAAATTTAGAGGAAGAAATTTACTTCTTTTAATTTAATATTAAGTATAAACAGTGTAAATATATTTGGTTCAGCAAGCAGCCACAGCAGACATCATGCAATCCGTCGGCAATTAGCTAATCCAGGCTCCTTCCGATCCTTTAGAAAAAGCTAGTTGTCCAAAAGAAAACAAAAAGGGAAAAGGGAGAATTTGGAGGGAGAAGGCTAGTGGTCATGGTCAGCCTGGCTAACGGCGCCTCCCTGGGTTAATTAACCGATTGAGTCAGCTTTTGTACGTCGTGCAGTCCAACAGAAAGGCCGAACACCATAACGTCACATATGCGCGCATGCATGTTGCATTGCATATGCTTGTTGAAGTTATTGATGGCCAATTTAAACTTGTCAGTTTACGAAGCGGAGACCAACAAGTCCAGATTTCCAAAACACCTGAGCGAATGCATCGATCCATGCTTATGCAGTCGATTCATATGTCATGGTGTTTGACCCCAAAATCAAAAAGCTGTGTCCGTGCGTACGTCCGGGTTGAACATGAAGTCAGAGGAAACCTAAAATCAACATGCGTGTGCCATAGGCGGTCCTGCATTGCCGAATTAATGGCCGACCATATGTACTATATCTATAAATCTTGTCCCCCTGTACCTGTGATTAGGCTTTTAACCAGCAATTATATGATGCTAACAAATTTTTATATATGCTCTTTGATTTGGACGGCCACTAAACCTATGACCAAATCGTTGATGTGAAAGAATCACAAATTAGATCTTGTATTGGACAAATACTATATGGTTTTATAAAGCACTTCGATAATCGAAACTTTTCCTTTATGGCTCAATGCAATAAACCTTGCAATTTTTATACTACGATATCATCAAAACCGTACTTTTTGTGTGTGTGTGGTGGGGTGGGCGGCGCTTAGAAATTCTACTGAATCTATTTTTTTCTTTCTAAATCATAGTTTTACACATCTTTGGCTTCTAAACTGAGAATTTGTATACTACATTTTTGTAAACTGCAACATCCAAACAAGCCTTTACTCTAGTTTCGAGAGACTTGTTGCATATCCTTCGTCTTCTCTCTCTTTTCTTTTGTTTCATTGATCGAATGGTATTATTCCATATTTCCTGACTTACAGCCTAGCTAGGGCACTGTCGTGATCTGAATGAGAGACAATTTTCTTAACAAAAAAAAAACATATGTTACCTGTTAATTTCGCCTCAGTAGTCACTCTACCCGAATTTGCAACAGTCTGAATATCTCCACATGTTAATTCCCAATTGACTGAATGAGATGGAAATAAACTAAACGACGTAAGTTGTATTTTGGAAGTAACAAATCTTTGAGAGTAGATAGAATTCTACATTTAATTTCACTTATAGTGTATTGTCAATCACTGCAAAATTAACATCATCTTAAAACTAATTCATATATTAACATATTTAAATCACTTTCGCAAAATGCACATATTTTGACTAATGTGGTCACAATTTGGACATTTTGACCTTTTCAAACCAAAATGCAGCTAAAATTGGTGGATGGAGTACTCAGTTAGTCAATTCAAAAGAAAAGCGAATGATTTTGAATAAATTAACGAGTCGATGGGTTAGCAAGCATGTGAAGTTAGTGTTCGATTATAAAACTTGCCGTAGGTCCCCTGCCTTTTATATACGCACTGGACGGTCCATGCAACTCTCATCATCCCATTGTGTACACAACAGAACACACACAATTAGAAGCGGATCAGATCGATCGAACAAAAGCTAGAAGTGCTGCTTGAATTGTGTTGATCGAGATTAACAGGTTGTTGGTGATCATTTATTTGCACTACTACATACGTACATACGGCATGGCAAGAGGGATTGCTGCTGTGCCGGTGTTACTCATGCTGGTCATAGCGTTCTTGGCAGCCCCAGGAGGAGCGGCGCGGCCGTTGCGGGTCGATGGCGATGCGTTGTCATCGTCGCCGGGCATGGAAGCCGTCCCCGGAAATGGTGTTTTGCAATTGCCCCGGCAAATGTACCTGAAGCAGCTCCGGGCGGGGCCCTCGTGCGGCACCAACAGCTCGAACGGTGGCTGCCCAGGCTCCCCATGATGAGCTAGCTGCGAAAGATTTGGCTGATTTACAAAAAATGGAGGAGAGACTACAAAATAATATTTGAGCTTGACACCGTGCAAGACATTTGCTTCCATGGAGGAGGGAATGCCAACTAGATGAGCGGCCACAGTGGTGTGCTGATATATTCCACATAGCTTCTTCCTATTCGCTTTGGGATTTTGCATTCAGTTTTGCGTTGGTTTTGATTCACTATGTTCATATATATATATATATATATATATATATATATATATATATATATATATATATATATATATATATATATATATATATATATAATTTCCTACTCCTTGGGAGTAGTTACTCCCATATGTATATCTCTAGATTTAGGACGTATATGGCCCGACGAAGTGTATCTAGATGGAGTATATCATCATACTAGATCATTTAGGGTACTATGTATGACAAGTATGTATGTATACTCAGAGTATATGGTTATACTTATTTTATATGCTACTATCATAGTATTATATAATATACCCCATTAAAAAGTATGTGCTCTTTTGAAAAAAAATCACGTAGTAAAGATCTGGAGTATCTTAATATTAGTATGTCAACATACTCAAAATGATAAATAAGTATGTACATATACGCAACGTGATTTATTGATTATGCGAGTAACTACTCCCGGGAGTATATAAAATGTATATATATATATATATATATATATATATATATATATATATATATATATATATATATATATATCCATTCTTGTTAGTATTGTAACAAAGATACAAATGTGCTTTATTTGATAAAAGGATTTTTTTCATTTAGTTTTGTATTACTTTTATTTCCACCAATCTAAGATACACGGAAGCACCAGTAATTTTGAGATTGCACACATCTAACACTACTAGGAAAAGATGCAACAACGATTTTTTTCCAAGCTCTAAGGCCTAATTTGGAAGCAAGAGGATGCAAACCCAGGGATGGAAATTCCTCCGATGAAGAACTAAATGACTTATTCAAATGACATCCTCATAGCTTGCTCACCCTAGGAAAAGTCTAGGATCCCAAAGGGATTGGAGTTTTCAAACTAGCCCTGAATGTGTGTGGGGATAGAGGTGGGGGAGTGCATTTATTGTTTGCATCAACCTTTTAGGGGGTGGGGGGGCACACCACAGGTACACACCGAAACATATCAAGATTAGAGTGCATAAGCTATTGATGATTTGTATTATTGTGTGAATGTTCACAACAATGTTAATTAGCAAGACACTAGTAGCATATAGTTGGTTCCAAAATTAGACACTATATCAATAATTTTGGCTTAAATGATAGATCAAATTTTTGTGACACCATTGGTTACTACTTGAGGACCATAGATATAATCTGATTATAGTGAAAGAACTGATGGTGGAAAAGATTTTTCTACCCCGATTTTTCACAAGGACCCGACAGTGTATACGCATTTACTTTTACAGTTGAGTCACATTAGGAAAGCAAAGAAGCTTTCTTTAATTTGAGTTTATTGTTGTATGTTGTGTGTGGGGGGTGGGGGGGTGTTGTTAAATTGTTGATGGACCATGGATGGATGTACGGTCTACAAAGATAGAGTCTAACATTTTTCCAATGCTCTCAATACCTTTATACAAACTGTGAAGGCAGATATCTATGAGGAGGAAGAAATGACAAGGCATGTTTTCCATCAGATGCTGTAAATAGAAAGTGGACTAACTCGGTGGCTCTTAGAGGTCACTTGATTAGTTTAGGGACTTTAAGGACGATTGTACCAAATGGATGGAACATTATATTGGACCGAGGAAGATGAAGATAGCATAGACATTGACAACAGCAAAGTAGATGACATGCTAATTGACAAAGTGTGTTAGCCTAGTGTCGGTGTTTCGAGTAAACACCAACGAGTAAATTTGTATTATTGTGCGTTGGGCCTGGATGGTGTGCTAAAGAACATAAGGTTTATACTGGTTTGGGCAGAATGTCCCTACGTCCAGTTTGCCGCTGCTGCTCATGTTATTAGCACTGAAAGGTTCGTAGTAGGGGTTACAAACGGGCGAGAGAGGGACATGTCCCAAGTCTCTGATGAAAAGGTTGAAAGGATGCTAAGAGCTTGGTTGCTGCTCAGCTGTGTATTATGTGATATGTGGTGTGTTCTATTCATCCGTCCTTTTAGTGGGGTGTCCTGCCTTCCCTTTTATAGACCAAGGGGAAGCAGGGATTACAGATGGGAGAAAGGAGAAAAACCAGAGACAAATAAGGTCCTTCGAAGGTGTCGGGTCTTCCTTTTCCTCTGAGCGAGCCCTACTGACACGACAGATGGTGTCAGGGATAGCTCCATGCCGGGCATCTGTCCGCTGATGATGCCATGCTCTGGCTTGATCAATAAGTGGTCATGTCCCATCCCGCCTCGGCTGGCGGCGCGACGGACCAGGGTGTTGATCCGCGACCCTACGGGGAACGGACGACGCGGTGACCACACGTCCATTACTGTAGAGGATGTGAATCTCCTCCTGGATCGTAGTGGTTGTCGTATTCTTCCATCAGGATCCACGCCCGAGGGTCAATGGCGACACCCACAACACTGTAAAAGAAATGTCGGCACCCACAACACTGATCGGGCTCTAACAAGCCCGGAAGGGCCTTAAAGCACCCGTCTTGTTATATCCTGATGGTACTTTCCTATAGGCGTGCAGGGTATGGTCCTCGATATTGCGGTTGACTTGAGTGCCCTGCCTTATCTGCACGCATAGTTATGAAGGAGCAGCGTGCAGACATTGGGCGAGGCAGAGTCTGCCCCCCAAACATTGGGCGAGGCGGAGCCAGCCCTCGAACGTTGGTCAAGGCGGAGTCTACCCCCAGACGTCGGGCGAGGTGGAGTCTACCCCCAGACATCGGGTGAGGCAGAGCCAGCCCCGGACATCGGGCGAGGCGTTGTCTGCCCCCAGACGTCTAACGAGGCGGAGTCTACCCCCTAGGCGTCAGGCGAGGTAGAGCTAGCCCCTGGACATCAGGTGAGGTGGAGCCAGCCCCTGGACATCTAGCGAGGCAGAGTCTATCCCCAGACGTCGGGCAAGGTGGAGCCAACCCTCGGACGTTGGGCGATGTGGAGTATGCCCTTAGACGTCAGACGAGGCAGAGTCTGCCCCCAGACGTCGGGTGAGGCGAAGCCAGCCCCCAGACGTCGGGCGAGGTGGAGCCAGCCCCCAAATGTCGGGTGAGGCAGAGCTAGCCCCCGGACATCGGGTGAGGCAGAGCCAGCCCCCGAATGTCGAGCGAGACAGAGTATGCCCTTAGACATCGGGCGGGGCGGAGCCAACCTTTGGGCGTCGGACGAGATGGAGTTAACCCTTGGTCGTTGGGCAATAGGTGTAGTCACGTTCTTGCGTATTCAGAAGCATCAACATTTGATGGTTATTAGCTCCTACTCTTTGGGTACCCTAGTATTTGGTTGCTGACAGTAGCCCTCGAGCCTCTAGGTGATTTGGACAGAATCGCCCAGGGGATGATTTGTCTTGCCAGAGGGTGTGCGCGAGCACACCCGATGGGTGTAGCCCCTGAACCCCAGGGTGATTAAGACATAATTGCCCGGGGGGTGATTCATCTTGCCAGAGGGTGTGCGCGAGCGCACCCGTCGGGTGTAGCCCTCGAGCCCTCGGGTGATTTGGATAGAATCACCTGGGCGGTGATTTGTCTTGCTAGAGGGTGCACGGGAGCGCACCCGATGGGTGTAGCCCCCGAGCCCCCGGATGATTCGGATAGAATTGCCCGGGGGTGATTCGACTTGCCAGAGGGTGTGCACGAGCACACCCATCGGGTGTAGCCCCCGGGTGATTCTAATAGAATCACCTGGGGGTGATTCAGACCCTTCGTGGGTATGGCTGTGAGATTTAGTGGTTTGTTATATGGATAATTTGATTGGGGTCCTAGCATCCCATACATGGGGATCTGTCCAGGGTTAGCCTGGCCGAGACTCAATCGTGGGCTAAGATACCCATGGCGCTCAAGTGCCTATGTGCTGGTCATTTGTGGAGCCTAGCTCATTCCACCATTTGTCGTAGGGGTGTTTGGAGCGGCTGTTGGACCTATTGATGGGCCAACCGTCAGACTCCTAGGCCTAAATGGGTCATAGATATGTTTTTTTATTCATTTTCCTTATACTCATAATGAGTCCCGGCCCACCTGGGGAGGCGAAATGTCTGATGGGTTTTTTCTAAGGAAAGGATAGGGATTACATGCGCGAATCCCGCGATGTGACATTGTGATGGATCATGGCAGGTGCGAAGATCTAGGTGGACGATTGCCTTCCTCGCATCCATTGCCCCTATAAAACCAAAGAGTTCGCCCCCAGGGTTTTGTACTTTGCCTCCTTGCCGTTGAATCTACAACCTCCGCCGCCAATCGCCTAAGACTCCTACATTCGCGTTTTTGCCGTCGTCGAATTCGCATCCACCACTCCAATCCTCCAATGGAGCCATGGTGCCGCTCTGACATCACCCCCTAGCGTCTGGAGGGCCTCATTTGTCGTGGTCTTCTTTGCGCGTGGACCTCCACCGAGGAGTGGTGGCTGCCTGGCGATGAAGATAGGCCGTCACCGCTTGAGGGATACGTCGTGTCCTTCACTCACTTCCATGAGTAGGGATTCACCACCCCTGCCCACAAGTTTCTTTGGGGATTATTGCACTACTACAAGGTAGAGCTGCAGCATCTTAATCCCAATGGAATCCACCACATTGCGGCGTTCGTCGCCCTGTGTGAGGGGTTCCTAGGGATTAGTCCCCACATCAACCTATGGTGATACTTCTTCGCCGTTACCCTCCTGAAGAAGTGGGAGAAGAAGCAGGAGCTGAACGTGCCGATGGGATGCGCCGGCATTCAACTCCGCAACAACCGGGTCAGCAAGTACCCACCGATGCATCTGTCGACCTCCAACAAATGGTGGCATTCGCATTGGTTCTATGTCAGGAATGACATAGCTGCCCCCTTGCTAGAGTTCACCAGGTGCCTCATCGAAGAGGTCCTGAAATCATGGAGGAGGTGGGGGTCTCAGAGAAAGACAAGAAGAAAATCTAGGACCATTTCACCGCCATCCGCATCCTAAAGGAGAGGGGCATGAAGGGGTCGGGGATCATCGGCGCCTACCACACACAGAGGGTGGCGCTGCTGATGAGCCGCGCACTTCCCCTACACATGATGGCGCCTGGGGTATCCCTCAATGGGACGGCGCTCGCCGAGAGAGCGCTCTCCCCATCTAAAGTGGCGCAACGCATCAAGGAGGTGATGGAGCCTCCGTGGGACGACGCTGGCGCTGTCCTTGATTTCATGTATCCGATGCCGAGACACCCCCCCGATGTGACCAGAACCAGGGTATATCGTTTTTGTAAGTTTTCTTTCCTCGTGCCTCCTTTTTGATTGAACTCTCAACCTCTTTGATGCTGATATTGAGATAGGGGGACCTGCCGAAGAAACTCACCCTTATGGATCACCCAGCCCCACTACCAAAAGGACCCGTTCGTGGCGATAGCCAATCATGTTGCGGCCAAGTGGCAGCGGAATATGAAGGAGGACGAGATGAGGAAGATGCAACAAAAGCTACGTGCGCGGGAGCGCGGGGAGGAAACCGACAGTGACGACGATGAAGAAGATGATGAGGTAGATGCCGACACCAAGTGGGACGTCCTGGAGAGCGAGGATACACTGATAGGTATCCACTCATCTATGTTGGGACCCTTCCCGTTTCATGCAGGGGGAAGTGAGTCTGAGAGGCCAGCGAAGACAGGCCAGACCATCGGCCCGTCCTCAAAACCAGCTGGGGCAGGTGGATCTGCCGCCGTGCCCAAGGTGCTAGCGGAGGGGAGTGGCCCCGATGCCATGCCTCAAGAGCCAGCAGGGGCAAGCGGATCTGCCGCCGCCCCTGAGGTGCCGACAGAGGGGGATGGCTCCGCTATTGTGCCTCTAGATGTAAGGGCGGCTAGCCCCTCTGCCTGGGAGCAAGGGGTGGGCTCAAAACAGCCCCGCCTTGATGAGGTGGAGTAAGGACCTAGGGGTTCGTCCCCCAAATGTATCCTCTACCCGACAATGCCGATTTAAATCATTTGACTCCTCTATTTTCTCTGTGTTTTCTCTGTTTTCAGCATGACTCGTGCCTTTTGTGTCTTGCAGTGTCCTGAGACGGGGCGGCTCTTTGGTGCTAGCGCCCAAGAAGAGTGTCGCCCTTTAGGCAAGGCGACGGCTATCGCCTGACGTTGCTCTCATTTTGGGTGGGAGCAGAGCCGAGGTCACTGCCTTGTTAGCTAGTGCAGCACCGCTCATGGTGGCACCCGTGCCCTCGGTGGGACAAGTGGGCACTAGGTCTAAGGGAACACCTTCAGAGGTCGCCAAGCAACCGGTGACGGAAGCGATTTCGCTACTGACATCAGAGCAAATGGAGCTACCGCTCGTGCTTGTGGCACCGACGGTGGTGTGCGCGATGCCATTGATCGAGGCCCTACCGGTGCAAGCAATGGTGGCCACGACTATGACAAGCCAGATGTAGCCAGACGTAGTCGTGGTGGTGCCCGAGGAAGCGGCGCGATCCACGCCACCGGCAGCCCAAGTGACGGCGCCCGACGTAGGCCGGATGGAGGGAGGCATAGCCAAGGGGTCCCTGGCGTTGTGGTGGTGGTAGAGAGGACCAGTAGGGGGTCACCCTGGCCTTGACATTGGGGGTAGCCACTCGGCCATGCGGGGTGAGCCTCTACTCTAGTGGAAGGATCCGTGAGACCCGACGTTGAGACTCTTCACCCTCAATGATGCTACCGAGAGCATAGAGCAGGAGAGTCTCAACGAAGGGATCTCAACCGCGCTGATGGCCTTGGACCAATCCAGGGGTGTCCTGTGCGAAATCATCATTCCCACTGGCTAGGTATTCTTTTGACCTTGTTTCTTGCCCTCCTCTTTCTTCATGTATTTTTGTGTTCTGACCCCCATCTTTTTTCAATCTCTTATTCCTCACAGTTAGGAGAAATCCTGGTTCCTTTGCGAACATAAGGAGGATTGGGACCACCTTGTCGATAAGGCATGGCTGGACAGGGATGTGACCACCTAGCTCCAATGGAGGGTGGCTGAGCTAACTCCCTTGGCCGAGGAGGCGGCCAGTCTCGGGCAGCGGGAGGCTGAGGCCTGTCAGGACACGGAGGATGCCGAGAAGGCATTCTAGGATCTATCGGCGAGGGCATAGTAGGATGAGGAGGAGGCTGCCAGAGTCCGGGAGGAGCAGGACAAGCTGCTCTAGAGGGATGTCGAGGCCCGCTAGCAGGTCCTTGACCTCCTAGTCGAGGTGGAGAAGGAGCGGGAGCTCAAGCTAGGAGCCAAGGAGAGGTCCACGGCCTTGCAACAGAAGGCAAACCTAGATGCCGAGGTGATTACCTGGCTATGCAAGGAGCATGACAAGTTGTGCCAGACCACAAAGCAACTCCGCTCGGAGCGTGGCATGGCCCGCGGTGAGCGCGACCAAGTTGTTCAAGAGCATGACGACGCGCGGCAGGGGGTCAGCTCCCTCTAGGCTGAGCTCAGAACCACGACAACCCGGAGGCTAGAGGACGAGAGTGTCTCCGCCAGGCTAGCCACAAAGCTCGCCGAGGCACGGAGGCTCCTTCAGGAGGTGAGCAACAAGCATGATCTCATGTGCACTGCCCTCAGGGTGGTTTTCGACAACCTGGAGGTGGCGTAGTTGGAGGGAACTAGCTCGCTTGTGGCTTCTGCCATAGATATCACGGTGTGGGTGCACCAGCTCGAGAGGGAAGCTCTTCACTCTGGGATGACCTAGGCCTTTGCCATCACCCACTCCCACTATGTCGATAGTATCGGCTTGGAGATAATGAGCCTTGGCTTCGTGCCTGGCTACGAAACCTCCGAGCTGGATGAAATAGAGAAGGCGGTGGCTCCTATCGCACGGAACCTGGTGGACAAAGTTGAAGAGAGTTCTCCCCCAAAGGGGATAGTTAGTCAATTAGGTTGGATGATCTTGGATAAGCATCATTGTACTCTGGACAATTTCCAATCCTTATGTGTCATAAGAACAAATTCATAACTTTGTTATTTTGTTTTGTTTGATTGAATTTGGTTCCTTCTCTTTTTGTATGTGAAAAGAGAAGACTCACGTATCCTGACCCTTCCATTCGTTAAGACCATAGGGCCCGAGGTGTAAGGGGAGAACTTCGACCATGCTGGTGAGCAAAGACACCAGTAGCCACCGAGGTGTAGGTATTTTATAGTACAACCAGACATGATCCATTATTTGTTTCCACAAACCTTGCCAATAGGCTTAGCATGAAGAAGAGGTCTGACGCAGCGACTATTTCAGAAAAGGTATACTTATACTTTATTAGCCCCCAAGTGAGATCCGCCCCTTTGCCACTGCTGGGGTTGGATGTCACTAAAAATCGAGTCGAGGATAGCGAAACTTAGGAGAATGCATCTCTTGTATTCGCACGTACCCTCTCCCTAGGATCTTAGCTATCATTCTACGACTGTGTGTTAGGTCTCCCTGTTAGTCCAACCTTCCTTGAGCCCCCGCACATGGTGGGGATTTGGTCAAGGGTCGGCTTGTTTTTCATGACTGTCACCCCGTCCATAGTTTCTGCAACAGGAGGGGTTGAGTTAACATCATTTGCCTTGATGGCTTAGGCAACGCGCTCGATGAACTCACTGACGGGCGTGTTCGAACGGAATTTGGTTCCGTCGCATGTAATGAGGTCAACAAAGCCCTCGGGGGGCATTCTGTTGCTCCTGAACCCACCTTCCAATAGATTCCCCCTCAATGGGGAGTCTATGGGCTTGGCTTTTTGGGTCAAACAAGAAGGTTTCTCGATCTAGGATCGGGTGGCTCGAGCCCCCAAGCCCCATGGGGTTCGACAGGGGTCGGCCGTGTTTCATGCGTCACCCCATCCTTAGTTTCCGCAACCGAAGGGGCTAGGCTAATGACACTTGCCTTGACTGGCTCAGAGTGTCACGCTCGATGAGCTCACTAACGGTCATGTTCAAACGGAATTTGGTTCCATCGCTTGTAACGGAGTCGGCAAAGCCCTCGGGGGGCATTCCGTTGCTCCTTAACCCACCTTCCAATAGATTCCCCCTCAATGGGAGTCTATGGGTTGGCTTTTTGGGTCAAACGAGAAGGTTTCTCAATCTAGGATTAGGTGGCTCAAGCCCCCAAGCCCCTTAGGGTTCGATAGGGGTCGGCCATGTTTCATGCATCACCCCTGTCCTCGGTTTCCACAACTGGAGGGGCTGAGCTAATGACACTTGCCTCGATGGCTCGAGCATCGCGCTCGATGAGCTCGCTAATGGGCATGTTTGAGTGGAATCTGGGTCCGTCATCCGCTGATGGGGTCGGCAGAGCCCTCATGTGGCATTCCACTACTTCTTAACCCGCCTCCCGGTAGATGCCCGAGCCGTTCGATAGGCTCGGGTGGCCCGTTGGCCTCTCCTCGACGAAGATTCTATGGGCTTGGCTCGAGGTTAGAATCTGAATGAGAATGGTCGAGATGTCCCTGTTCGCTTCTAACGAGGGTCAGGCAAGGCCGTTGGGGCTCATCTCAGTTTTACTCCCCTAGGCTCTGTTTGACATGAGGCGGCCTCGAGCCCTTCGTGAGCTAGCCTTCGAACCTCAGGTCAGTTGCTGTTCATATCGAATGAGACTGACTACCATTTCATGACGTGACACGAAGCGTTGTGATGCAGCAATCGCATATGCGATGCTTGGATGTATGAAACAAGTGCCTGAATGATTATATAAAGAAATGCGGGGGTCGGTAATGTTACCTTGATGGCACGATTGATGGGTTCTAGGAGTTCTTACCGGATATGTCCGTACGGTGGTCCAGGGTCTAACATTCGTGATGGAACTGGTGTAACCTACATGAGCCTCCCACTCTTCTATATCTATCATTCGGTAGCGGCCCAAGCCGTTCAATCGATTTGGGCGACCTGATAGCCTACCTTGATGGAGATTCTGTAGGTAGGCCCCTCCAAGTCCTTCCCGTGAAGGTGGAGGTTAAGGTTTGGAGTGCGGAGACAAGGACTCTGATCATGCTGGTGGACCAAAACGTCATAGCCGCTAGGGCGTAGGGTCCTAGCGGTCCGACCAGGCCTACTCAAGTTTTGTGCCCGCACATCCGTGCCTCTAGTTTTTTAAATGTAAGGAGGGACGAGGCAAACAGAATGTCTAGCGAATAGACACCCTCGCCAGCCCCTGAGCAATTCTCGACCCCTACTATCGCTGGGGTCGGAGGCTCAGTAATGGAATTAATACGTAAAGTAAGCAAGTGAAGGATGCTTATCTTTCGGTAGTGGTGTTGAGTCGTCCGATCGACCTGGGCACCAGTTTTACCTCGATGGTAAGAGTGATGGGTTCGAAAGCCTTCCCCTGATATGAGCGTGACCCTGCTTGCTCCTTATCCATTTTTTGTTAGTGGTCAAGCCGTACGATCGACTCGCGTCACCTGTTGAGACAAGATTTCCCTGTGAAAATAGAGGATGAGGACATTCCATGCAAGAATTTAGTTAGGTAAATAAGCCAAGCATCGAATTTGTGCAAAAATGGACGAGCTCTTCATTATAGCAAATGGTTTTTTAGCTCTTCTCCCTCTTTTTGTAAAAGAGGTTTTAGTGTATTCTGACCCCTCCCATAGTTGAGGTCATAAAGGCTAGGGAGTGCAGGTGAGTTAGCTCTGATCACACCAGTGAACAAAGGCGCCGTAGCCGCTGGGGCGTAGGCTTCTCGTAGTCCCCCCAGTTTTACTCAGAGCTCGTTCCCAAAAACCCAGCCCCTAGGACTTAACGTAAAGAGGGCAGGCATAGAGAATTTTTGTAGGATAAATGTACTTATACCAGCCCCCGAGTGAGGCCCAACCCCCTAGTGTTTGCTGGGATCGGATATCACGAAGGATCGGGCAGTTTTGATAACAAAACTGATAAGTAAAAAGTGTGCATTTATTAGGAGTAAAAGCGACATAGCTACTCGATGTTCTAGGCATTAGTGAAGACCTTGTCGTCGATGGTTTTCAGCTTGTAAGCACCTAGCCGGAGTTCCTCCATGACGACGTAAGGTCCTTCCCATGGTGGGGAGAGCTTGTGGCGGTCCTTGTTGCTCTAGATAAGGCAGAGGACTAGGTCCCCAATGTTGAAGGCCTGACCCCGCACTCATTGGCTATGGTACCATTACAACGCCTGCTAGTACTTGGTCGAGCGAAGGAGGGTGATGTCGCAAGCTTCATCCAGCTAGGCCATGGCATCCTCATGGGATGCCTCAGTTCCCTATTCGTCATACGCCCTGATCCTTGGCGCCCCATAGTTGAGGTCGGTTGGGAGGACGGCCTCAAAACCATAGACCATGAAGAAGGCCATGCAGCTGGTGGCTTGACTAGGGGTTGTCCTTAGACTCTAGAGTACTGAAGGAAGTTCGGTGACCCAGCATGCACTGAATTTGTTCAACCAGTTGAAGATCCTAGGTTTAAGGCCTTGTAGGACCATGCCGTTCGTGCGTTCCACCTACATGTTCGTTCAGGGGTGTGCTACAGGAGGCCCAGTCGACGTGGATGTGGTGTTCATCGCAAAATCAGAGGAACTTCTTCCCAGTGAACTGTGTGTCAGTTGTCCATGATGATGGAGTTTAGGACTCCGAAGCGATGGACAATGTCGAGGAAGAACAACACGGCCTGCTTAGATTTGATCGCGGAGATCGGCCGAGCTTGTATCTATTTTGTAAACTTGTCAATGGTGATAAGCAAGTGGGCATAGCCCCTAGGCACCTTTTTGAGTGGTCCAACCAGATCGAGTCCCTAGAATGCGAATGGCCAGGTGATGGGGATCGTCTAGAGTGCTTGGGCCGGTAGGTGAGTTTGCCGAGCATAGTACTAGCACCTTTCGTAGTTGTGTACGATTTGCACGGCATCGGCTACCATGGTAGGTCAGTAGAAGCCTTGTCGGAACATGTTTCCGACCAGGGTTCTAGGAACAACATGGTGACCACAAACCCCACCGTGGATATTGCTCAGCAAACGCTTCCCCTGTTCGAAGGGGATGCAGCGCTGCAAGATCCTGGTGTGGCCCCATTTGTAAAGTTTGCCCTCCACAAGAACAAAGGACTTGGCGTGATTTGTGAGCCATTGGGCCTCTGTCCTATCTATCAGTAGTGTGTCATGGAGGAGGTAGTTGAGGTAGAGCGTTCTCCAGTCGACCAGAGGGTCGGGCTCTATCGTTGGATCCTCTTCGAGCTCCATGACTTCGGAGCCGGATGTAGCCGATAGTTGTTTAGCTCCTGGGCCAAGATTGGACAGACCATCACCACCCTGTCCTCACTCCTCATAGCAAACTGAGGGCTTGTGCTAGTTGCTGGTGAAGACGCCCATTAGCACCAGCTCTCGGCCGGAAGCAGCTTTCACAAGCGCGTGAGCTGCCTCGTTGAGATGCCTTGGGATGTGATTGGGTTTGAGGCCATCAAACTTGTCCTCCAATCAGCAAACTTCTTGGCAGTACGTGGCCATCTTGGCATCATGGCAACTTGACTCTTTCATGACTTGGTCAATGACCAGCTAGGAATCCCCTCAAACGTTGAGGCATCGGATGCCCAATTCAACAACAACACGTAGGCCATTGATGAGCGCCTCGTACTCGGCTATGTTATCGGAGGAGGGGAAATGGAGATGAACCATGTACCTCATGTGTATCCCAAGGAGTGATACGAAGACCAGGCCCATGTCGGTGCCCTTCTTCATAAGCCATCCGCCGAAGTACATTGTCTAGTACTCTTGATCGACGACCGCTGGTGGCATTTGGACCTCGGTCCATTCCATGATGAAATCAGCCAACACCTAGGACCTAATGGCTATTCGGTTGGCATACACAATGCCCTAACCCATCAGCTCAAGTGCCCATTTCGTGGTTCTCCCCGTGGCATCCTAGTGTTGGATGACCTCACTAAGGGGAAGGACGTCACGACCATCACTGGATGTGACTCGAAGTAGTGGCGTAGCTTCCTCCTAGTGATGAGGACAACATACATGAGTTTTTGGATTTGGGGGTAGCGGGTCTTCGAGTCAGATAGGACCTCGTTGATGAAGTACATAGGGTGCTGTACCTTAAGGGCATGCCCCTCTTCTTCCCGCTCCACTACCAGGGTGGCGGTGACTACTTGTGTGGTGGCCGCAATGTGGAGCAGAAGGGGTTCTCCCTCAGTGGGAGGAACCAGGATTGGGGCCTTTGTCAGGAGCTGTTTAACCATGTCAAGTGCTTCCTAGGCCTCAGATCTCCATTCGAAGTGATTGGCCTTCTTCAGAAGTCGATAAAGGGGAGACCTCATTCGCCGAGGCATGAGATGAAGCGGATGAGTGCGGTGAGGCACCCCATAACCCACTGCACCCCCTTTATGTTCTGAATCGGGCCCATCCTCAGTGATGGCTGAGATCTTCTCCTAGGTTGGCCTCGATACCACGCTCGAAGACGATGAAACCAAGCAGCATGCCCCTCGAGACCCCGAAAACACACTTCTCGGGATTGAGTTTGATGTCCGTTCGCTCAGAGTTTTGCAAAGGTCTGCTCAAGATCAGCGACGAGATGGTCGGCCTATTTGGTTTTGACCACAATGACAGTCAATGTAGGCCTCAATGGTCCGCCCGATGAGGTCCCCGAAGCACCTGAGTATATAGCACCTGGTATGTAGCCCCAGTGTTCTTCAGACCGAATGGCATTATGACATAGCAGAATGATCCGAAGGGGGTGATGAAAGATGTCACGAGCTGGTCGGACTCTTTCATCACAATTTGATGGTACCCGGAGTACGCATCAAGGAAGTAGAGGGATTCGCACCCCGAGGTAGATTCAAATATCTGGTCTATGCGTGGCAAAGGAAACAGGATCCTTTGGGCATGTTTTGTTGAGACCCATATAGTCAACACACATCCTCCATTTCCCACTCTTTTTCATACAAGAACAGGATTGGCCAATCCACTCTGGGTCATGCACTTCCTTGATGAATCTAGTCGCCAAAAGCTTTGTGATCTCTTCGCTGATGGTCCTACGTTTCCCTCATTGAAGAGACATAGGTGCTATTTCACCTGGCTTGGAGCCTGAACAGAATCTTCAAGGTGTGCTCGGCGACTTCCCTCGGGATGCCTGGCATGTCCGAGGGTTTCCACGCAAAGATGTCTTTGTTGGCGTGGAGGAAGTCAACGAGCGTGTTTTCCTATTTAGAGGAAAGTGCGGTGCCAATGCACACCACCTTGCTGTTGGGGCGGTTGGGATCTATGAGGACCTCTTTAGAGCCCTCCACAGGCTCAAAAGACCTGGTCGACTTCTTGGGGTCGGGCGCTTCTTCGATGACCTCCCTCTTGATGGCGGCAAGCTCTCCGGAGGTGATGATTACTGTGGTGTGATCGCAACACTTGACCTCGCACTCATAGGCGCGCTGGAAGGAGGTGCCAATGGTGATGACCTCGCTGGGGCCTAGTATCTTTAGCTTGAGGTGGGTATAGTTGGGGACGGCCATGAACTTCACATAGCATGGACGTCCCAGGATGGCATGGTAGGTTCCAGGGAATTCGACCACCTCAAAGGTGAGGGTTTCCATCCTATAATTGGATGGATCCCCGAAGATAACAGGCAGATCGATCTGCCCAAGTGGCATGGCCTGCTTTCTGGGCACGATGCCTTAGAAAGGTGCTCTAGTTGGGTGGACGTGTGTCCGATCGATGCCCATTTAGTCGAGCATCTTGGCATACATGATGTTGAGGCCACTGCCTCCATCCATCAGAATTTTGGTGAGCCTCTTCATGCCAATGATCAGGTCGACCATGAGCTAATATCTCCCCAGATATGGGATGCTCTCTAGGTGGTTGGTCTGATCGAAGGTTATGGTGGACTTTGACCACCAGGGGAAGGCAGGTGTGGCCGGTTCGGTCATATAGACCTCTCGACACATGACCTTTTGACGGTGTTTGGTGTCGTAGGCCACTGATCCTTCGAAGATCATGAGGCAACCATCCGATGTTGGAAAGCCACCATCCTTCTCCTCGGCGTTGTCCGTGGTGGGGTCAGGGTCCTTTCTGTGCTCCCCTTTGTTGGAGCCCCTAGACAAGAACTGCCGCATGAGGCTATAGTCTTTGTATAGATGTTTGACCAGGAAAGCATGGTTTGGGCATGGCCCCTCGAGTAATTTTTCAAAATGGCTTGGAGTGCCCTCTGTAGGCTTCTGACCACCTCTCCGCTTAGCGGCGGCCACGAGCGAGCCTTCGTGTCATTGCTTCTTGTTCTTCTTTTTGGCAGAATGATTGGAGGCGCCTTCGCCAGCGTCCTCGTCCCACCTTACCTTGCCATCAAGACGATCGAAGATTGCTCCGACCACTTCTTCTCTAGAGGCATGGCTGGTGGCGATGTCCGAGAGTTCCTTGGTGGTTCATGGGCCCTTGCATCCCAACTTATGAACCAAAGACTCGCATGTGGTCCCAGACAGGAAAGCTCCCATAATGTCGGTGTCGGCGACGTTAGGGAGCTCGTTGCACTATCGGGAGAAGCACCGGATGTACCCACGGAGGGTTTCACCAGCCTTCTATCAGGAGTTCTTGTGGTCCCATGGGTTCTCAAGGGCACTTGTATGTGCCCTGGAAGTTCCCCACAAAGATCTCCTTCAGATCTGCCCAACTCTGGATTCCGTTGGACGGTAGGTGTTCCAACCACGCTCAGTGCCAAATTGGGTAAGAACAGTGGAAGGTTGCAGGATAATGAAGTTGTCATTATCTGCACCACCGACTTGGCAGGCAAGCCGATAGTCTTCGAGCCATAGTTCAGGGTTTGTTTCCCCAGAGTACTTCGGGATATTGGTTGGTGGTCGGTACCTTGGCGGGAAAGCAGCGTTGAGGATGTGTCAGCCGAAGGCCTGAGGCCCCGGTAGGCGGGGGCTCAGGCTTCGGTCCTCACCACTGTCATAGCGTCTGCCACGGTGAGGGTGATAGCCACATCTGGCTCCCTCTCTTGGGTCGTCGTAGGCGCATCTGCGGGCGTCGAGGGTGTTGCACATGTCATGGTTGCAGCCGACATACTAATGCACCACGACCACGGTGTGTTGCCTACTTCCTTATGGTTCCTGGTGGGCCGATGCGTCCCTAATGAGATGCTCTGAGGGCGTGCGTTGGCTAGTGTCGAGCTCGCGTCACCGAGACAACGAGCTTTCAGCCTACTACGCCGCCGCGCACTCGAGCAGTGTGCGAATCTCATGGTGGGCCCGATGATCCTTGGGCATCGTGGCCTCTGGAAGGCCATGGAGCAGGGCCACCGCAACGGTGATGTTCTGGCTCGCCCGGGCAAAGCGAGGGAGGGCCTCATCATCGGCGATGATTCTCTGGTTCACGTCATGGGCCATGGCGCTGGCACGCCCATCGTCTCCACGGTGCTCAATCTCCTGATCGAGCTCTGCACATTCCTGCTCGAGCTGGAGTCATGCTTGCTCAATCTCTCGATGTCAGGCCCTTAGCTGCTCCGCTGGCATGCACGGACGAGGCTGCTGTCTCCCTCTTGGCCTCATCGTCGAGGCCATTTGTTGGGGATAGCCTACCCCCTCATGGACGCTTTCGACATGCCCCTTGGGGGTAGCCCATCATGAAGCATTCACGAGAGGGGTGGTGGCTTCCCCTGCTACAGTCAGAGCCAGAGAGTGACTCTGGCTCCTCTGCTAGGAGGTCGTGGAAAGATTCCACAGACGTGTTCGAATCACTCCCACGAATTCGTCGTTCGTGGGAGGTGGGAACATGCGTTGTGCCACAAGGTGGCTAACGGTCGCGCGGCGTTGCGGAGACCGAATGGAAGCACTGTCGGGGCGCTCCATATGAGGTGTTTCCGAAGAGAGGGGTTCCCCTCCGGCGAGCCACTGTCATGATGTTGGCAGTCAGAGAAGGCGAGGTGGCGTGGGTCCTCCCTAGATGGCTGGGGCCCTAGGGAGACACCGAGCTGGCACCCAAGCCTCCTGTAGTCAAGGCCGATGGAAGGGAGAGGTTGGATGGCGGCATGAGCCAATGCCAACTCTCCTCCCACCGTGACGATGAAGTCTAGGTCCCTGAAGCGCACGTGTGCGCCCAGGACCCAGCTGATATCGTGGCTAGCCATCTGTGGCCTAATGTTAATGTCGAAACGCAGCAAAGGCCCCTACCTGGCGCGCCAACTGTCGGTGTTTTGAGTAAACACCAATGAGTAAATTTGTATTATTGCGTGTTGGGCCCGGATGGTGTGCTAAAAGACACAAGGTTTATACTGGTTCGGGCAGAATGTCCCTACGTCCAGTTTGTGGCTGTTGCTCATGTTATTAGCACTGAAAGGTTCATAGTAGGGGTTACAAATGGGCGAGAGAGGGACATGTCCCAAGTCTCTGATGGAAAGGTTGAAAGGACGCTAAGAGCTTGGTTGCTGCTCAGCTGTGTGTTATGTGATACGTGGTGTGTTCTATTCATCCATCCCTTTAGTGGGGTGTCCTGCCTTTCCTTTTATAGACAAGGAGAAGTAGGGATTACAGATGGGAGAAAGGAGAAAAACCAGAGGCAAAGAAGGTCCTTCGAAGGTGTTGGGTCTTCCTTTTCCTCTGAGCGAGCCCTGCTGACACGGCAGACGATTTCAGGGATAGCTCCATGTTGGGCATCTGTCCGCTAATGATGCCATGCTCTAGCTTGATCAACAAGTGGTCACGTCCCATCCTACCCTAGCGAGCGACGCGATGGACTAGGGTGTTGATCCGTGACCCTACGGGGAATGAACGATGCGGTGACCGCATGTCCATCACTGTAGAGGATGTGAATCTCCTCCTGGACTATAGTGGTTGTCGTATTCTTCCATCAGGATCCACGCCCGAGGGCCAATGGCAACGCCCACAACACTGTAAAAGAAATGTCGGTGCCCACAACACTGTTCGGGCTCTGACAAGCCTAGAAGGGCCTTAAAGCGCCTGTCATGTCACATCTTGACAGTACTTTCCTGCAGGTGTGCAGGGTATGGTCCTCGGTATTACGGTTGACTTGAGTGCCCTACCTTATCTAAGTGCGTAGTTATGAAGGAGCAGCATGCAGACATCGGGCGAGGCGGAGCTAGCCCCCGGACATCGGGTGAGGCAGAGTTTGCCCCCAGACGTCGGGTGAGGCAGAGTCTGCCCCCAGATGTCGGGCGAGGCGGAGCCAGCCCCCGAACGTCGGGCGAGGCGGAGTCTACCCCCAGATGTCGGGTGAGGGAGAGTTTGCCCCCCAAACGTCGGGCGAGGCAAAGCCAGCCCCCGGATGTCGGGTGAGGTGGAGTCTGCCCCCAGATGTCGGGCAAGGCGGAGCCAGCCCCCGGATGTCGAGCGAGGTGGAGTATGCCCTCAGACGTCAGGATAGGCAAAGTTTGCCCCCCAGACGTCGGGCGAGGCAAAGCCCGCCCCCGAACGTCGGGCGAGGCAGAGTCTGCCTCCAGACGTCGGGTGAGGCGGTGCCAGCCCCCAGACGTCGAGCGAGGCAGAGTATGCCCTGAGACGTCGGGCGGGGCGGAGCTAACCTTTGGGGTCGGATGAGACGGAGTTAACCCTCAGTCATTGGGCAAGAGGTGTAGTCGCGTTCTTGCCTGTTCGGAAGCATCAACGTTTGATGGTTATTAGCTCCTCCTCTTTGGGTACTCCAGTATTTGGTCCCTGACACCTAGTATATGACAACTCAAACATAGATGAAATGTTGTGTAATACAAAGCAAATATGTACTATTGAGATAAGACATACTAACTTTAAGGCCTTTCTTGGGCCCAAATCCGCCACTAGCGCTAAGGCTGGCGCCGTGCCTCACATTGAGCCACCGCAGTCAGACCTACTGCTGCGGCTGTGCCCTATGCTGTGAGTGCCGCCAACGCCATGTCATGGAGAGAGGGCTGGGAGGAGAAAGGAAAAGGTAGAGAGAGAGAGATACATATATATGTGAGAGGGTGCGAGAGTGCGAGGGAGAGAGCCGGAGTGAAGGCCAAGATGCTGCCGGACCGAAAGTGGAGTTAAGCATATTGAATAAAAATATCGAGGATGGAGAATCATGGATCATTGTCGGGTTATATTACTAGTCAACGGTAATAATTATTTATTATTGTTAGTTAATTTTTATTAGCCAAGACTAATATTTTTTATGAACTGATAGTGATACTTTTGTTACTGTTATTTTTTAAATTGTGACAGTGATGGGCCGGTAAATGTTGTTGTTATTGTAGCAGTGATACCTGGCCATCTATAGCCGATATATTCATCTCATGGTATCTGACCGTAAGCTCTAAACTGTGTACGTGTGCATGGTTGAACTTGAAGTCAAAGAAAACCTAAAATTTGGGTGTGACGTGTCAGTGTGTCATGCGGCGGCTGAACCGCCGACGATGTTGTACTACTGTGACGTTGTCGTCACCAGCTCTCCATAAATATATTGTCATATATATATGTTACATTCTTTGATTTCGACGTCCACTAATACTGATTAGTAGTTTCTTAATCAGCAACTAATGTCTAGTTTTTTGGCTGATCGTCATGCACCAACAAATAGTCCAAATTGAATAATGGAAACGTTGAGCCATAAGTACTGTTATCAAAGCCTTATTCCGAGCCATCTAATCTAACGGTTTCTTATACCATGTTACATTACTCGAAGTGAAACATATATTAGCAATATCTTTTTCTTGAGGATTCTCTAGTTAAATATTTTCTTCGATCACAAATTAAGTCATTTAAAACTGTCTTAAATCAAACTTTCTTATCCTGAGAATTTCCGACCGCCTTTATAAATATATATTTCTGAGGTGGTTGTGATTCTCAGCCAGCCTTTGAAAATATTTTTCAGAGGTGGCTGACACTATGGCGGGCTATATAGCCGCCTCTATCAAAAAGACCAGGCGCTTCTACAAATCGTTTATCACTACTACGTAAAGGATTTGTAGAGGTGACTAGCCACCTGGTGGTTTTTCAGCCTCCTTTAGAGATCGATTTGTAGAACTGAATCAAAACAGGAGCCGCCTCTACAATGAATTTCTCTAGGGGTGGCTGGAAACAAGAGCGAGCCGCCTCTAAAAATCGAGTTTCCAGAGGCGGCTCAAAAATACAGTCGCATCTACAAATCATTTTCTACAAATCATAAATCCAACCACCTCTAGAAATATATTTTAAAGGCAGCTGAATTAGAGCCGCCTCTAAATAGGGTTATTTGTAGAGGCGGATGAAAATACAAGCCGCCTCTAAAAATGAATTTCTAGAGGTATATCTTATTTCGAAAATCATTTTTAGTGATGGATTTTGATTGAGCTACCTATAAAAAAAGAACTCCGTCGCTAAAAATAGTTTTTTTAGTAGTGTCTGTAGTATATTGTTTGGAGCCAGGGATAGAGCCTGGAATTAGACATAGCCACATAGGCGAGCATGCATGTTGTTAACAACAAAAAATCGAAACTTATATATGTATATATGCGCCCACATAGACTTCACTTTATAAAAAGATGATTATAAAAAATATGGAGGTAAAATAAAGAAACTGGAAGCAAGATAAGCATCAGGACTCGAGACACATGCCAATTTGACTTAGGATCATGCATGCAGCGGTGATCTTGACGGAATACAAAGGGCCTCTTCCCAGGCAGGTGCATCCAGCCCCAGAACCTCGAAATCTAACGCCTAGAAGCAATCTGTGCCCCAGTCAAGATTACTAGGTCAGGAACCAAACAACCTCTAGAGCATCTCAAGAGTACCCAATATTTTCTTCCCAAAAATATGGAGTTTTACAGCTCTTAAAAAAGTATTGGAATGAATAAAGAAGATCATCTCCGAGTTTCTACTCTTTATTCTTTCCATGCCCTTCCACCTTTAGCTTGGTCGACAAGCACATGTAGGAAAAAAACGCGTAACTTTACAAGGAACAGGGTGACTTTTCTAAGTTCTAAAAGATTAAGAGGATGGATTAGGAGTTATTCAAGAGGGGGTTTTTCTCATCTTGCTAAAACCCAAGGATTAGGAAGGGCTTTAGGTAACTCTTGGAGCTCTAAGTATACAGTAAACTCACGATCTACTAGTCGACCAATTTGGTAAGCCAGAATAGAATGTGAAGTAGGAGTATCTGCTTGACTGGGAAGCTCAAACTTCCAGGAAATCAAGAACTGCTGGGAGCAACATCCACGTAGGTGCTGCGCCGAGAATTCTACACATCGGCAGTCAAATTCCCCGTATCAATTGCAGTGTCGCACACGTAACGAGAGCATGCATGCAGCTGCCCGCATTCAAGAAACCGCGCGCTGCCGATCTGCGGCCTATATATACGAGCCAGCTGAGGAAGCTCTTGGATCATCACTTCGTTGCTAACGCACACGGAGGAGCAAGCTATTATTAGCTAGAGATCGAGCCGGCTTAGACGTAGCCTCATCTACCATTAGTGGTTTGATCGACGACGATGAGGTCCAAGTTTGTTGCGGCGGTGATCTTGACGGCGGTCGTCGTCATGGCCTTAGTGGCCACGTCCTGCTCCGCGCGGCCGCTGGCGACGGGCGCCGACGCCAACTTGGGAGCGGGAGATGCCCATGCCGCCGTCGTCTCCGGCAAGCAGATCCTGCAGCTTCTCAGGCGGCTTTATCTGCAGCAGCTGGGAGCGGAGCCGTCGTGTCAGACCAACAGCTCCAACGGTGGATGCCCACCACCGTCATCAGGCTAGAGTATATATAAACACTAAACAGCATATGCAGTTGACGTCACGTACGTGTCCATATTATCAGATACACGATTTTTAATTAAATTTCCTTTCATGAAGAGCCATATAGCCAGGTTGTAAACCCCTTTTGTACCTTTATTTCTCTTATTTCATTATATTCGTTTGTGTACATATTCATATGTAACGCGTGCAGTGGCATTTCCATATATAAACGAACATTCACTTGTGAGTTGTGATGAGGACAGCAAAGGACTTTTCTCATGCTCTAAGTAGTAGCATTCGTGCAACACACAACTTTTTTTTTAGGTCGACTCTTGCTACATATATAGTATATATTATTTGATTCTTTGATCAGTCAAGACGACGGACTGTAGGTTTTGTTAGCTTGTCTACTTAACAGGTTGAGCTGGCTCACGAGCCTCCAAGCCCATGTGAGAATCAATATGGCCGGGTAAGCACCATGAGCTTTAACGCTAATATTCTACTGCTTCCGTTCTAAATTATAAGTCGCTTTAACTTTTTTAGTTCATTCATTTTACTATGTATCTAGACATATTATTTATCTAGATGCATAGCAAAATGAATATACCAAAAAAGTCAAAGCGACTTATAATTGGGAATTGAGAGAATACTAGCAATGTATATATAATAAACAACTTATTTCCCTCACAGAGTAAAAGTGAAATTGATGGTAGATGAAAATAATAACTGTAATTTTTTCTGATTGTTGGGAACTATTTTGAGATTTTACAGGTTTAGGGTCGAAATGAAAACAAAATAATTACTGATGAAATGGAAACATACTGTAAAACTAATAAAACAAAAATGAAAGCAAAAATAATCTTTTAGGTGTTTCAGATCATTCACCAAGCATGATTACCGTTTTGGGTCGGTATACCATGGTAGAACTAGAAACCTAGGGGCGGAGACGGCTAGGAATCCAACATAGGGGGGGCGGCACAAACAACAAGCAAAACAGAACCAAGTTTGATTCACCGATCTTATAGTTATAACCATACATATTAGGGCAATAATGTTATGCAAAATGCGAATAATTAAGATTACATCTGTATTAATTTAAACTTAGTTCTACGAGTATCGGCAGGATCATATTCATTAATGATGTCATCATTACTAATCTTTTTAGCCAATGCCTTCTCAATATAAATTACCAAACAATCTCGTGCAAATCCATCTCCCATTGTAGTTCGAAGACGTGTCTTCATAACCTTCATTCCTGGAAACATTCTCTCCACAGTTGCGGTTGATATTGAAAGAGTTAAAACCAATCTTAACAACTTCTCCACCATTGGATTGATATTGAAAGAGTTAAATCCAATCTTAACAACCTGTCGACCATTGGGTACAATGAACTTTTACCTGGTCTTAAATAGTCCACGTGTTAGATCAGCAAGTGATGGTAATTCTCTTAGTTCTGGATGTGTCGGGTTCATAAACCCAGGGTCCCCGATGGGCCCGCTTCCCAGCAAGAACTCGGCCTAGCAGACGGCATTACAACAACACGTGACTCCTGGGCCGGCCCAAACAACCAACGACAGGCTGGAAGAGTGATCCTGTCTCCGACCGAAAGGCCTGGCCAAGGAGGGGACAACGCTCGCTTCTGACTCCAACCCGCTTTTTTGACCAGAAATACACCGAACCTCTGCTTACGGCTCTTCTCCAACCAGCGCGGTCGGAGCCGACTAGGAACGATCGACCAGGGACGCTCGTTCGGTAAGGACCCAAGAGTCAGGCGGAGCAGATAAGGCACGACGCTCAAGTCAACCGCAATACCGATGACCGTACCCTACACACCTGCAGGATAGTACTACCAGGCCATGCCAGAAGGGTGCTTTGCAACCTTTCACACATGTCAGAATATGAACAGTGTTGTGGGAGCTGACATTTGTCCTATAGTATGGTAAGCGCCGACATTTGCCATACCAGAAGAACACGATGGAGCCTGCCACATACATCTGGGCGTCAACAGTATTGTGGGCGCCGACAAACTGTCTTGTACCCGACGGCAGTGGGAAACAAGACTAGAAAACACACACACTCTCTCTCTCCCTCTCCTAACTTGTAAGGCCGTCCCCTTCACCTATAAAAGGGGATGCGCTCTCTCCTAAAAAGACGGATATATTCTGACTCTCTTTCTCTGCTAAGCTTTAGACATTCTAAGCTCCACGGCTCTAGAACTATAAAGCTACACAGAGCATACGTTCCAATACTTAGCGCACGTAGGAGCTCCTGTCACTCTTGGCCCTTTGGTCCAGAGCCCGACCGGACCTTTAACACCCCCTTCTTATTCCCACTCGTTTGTAACCCCACAGCAAACTTCGAGCACCTGGGCTCAGGAATAAAGTCACCGACCGACTCAAACTGGACATAGGGCACGTTGCCTGAACCAGTATAAACCCTGTGTCATTGAGTGCTAGGCCACATCCGATCACAACGTACGGCAAAACTATAAATATTTACTTGTTGGTCACTTTTCGCACCGACAGGATGGTTGCACATCAATCTTAAAATGTGGGAGTTATGCATTTGTTTGTTTTGTGATTTTAATCTATACGTTTAGTTTCCCGAACCTCATGAGTCACGTACATACGCAATTGCAAAGTCAGTCTTCATGAAATAGAGTATAGATGTTCTGGATGGTTGCATACATCAATTCTAAAATGTGGAAGTTCGCATTCTAATTGGGCTCTTTCTTTACTTGAGAAATCAGCTGGATAATATTTTTCCACTGGACTGCATGTATTTTCTATGTCGAATTCCTCCGTCCTTGGATCCAAAGAGCCACAAAGGGACAAAAGCTCCATCGCTTGAGAGCTGAATCGATCTTCTAACTCTATCGCTTGCTGATCTATTGCAACACTAAACACATCCACTTTGTAATGGTGAAAGGCTGTGGAGTTATCATTCTTGTTTCGAGATTTAGTCACATGCTGCATATAGGAAGATAGGTTATTAATGGACAAATAAATATATTTTCATACTAAAATAATTCTAGAAAATAACATATTTCTTACTTAGATCTGGGATATTAATCTCATGCTTCTCGCAAAACAATTTGACCTCTTCAAGAAGAGGTTCCCAGCCATTATTTCGTAACTCACCAAGCAACACTTTTGTGGTAGAAACACAATCCACTGCATTTAGGATATCAATGGATTTCTTTTTGTAGTGTTTGGCACAACACATCAGTGATCTTCATAATCTTTTCCATCATAAGCAAGCAGGATGAACACAAAATCAAATGTGACAATGATTTGTAAGGCGCCTGAAAGCATCTAGGCCCCTAGTTGGGTTTCAGGTGATTAATGACAATAAGAGATTACTGTGACTAACGTGTGTTTTGTAAATGCAATTAAGTTAGGTCATGGTAATGACAATTGATTGGGCAATCATGGTTGTCATGCCCCTACGATGGAAATCATTTCAATTTTCAAAGGATGGACGACAAGGTTAAGAATGGACTAGTTCTAAGTGTCGTTTGGTGTTGAAGAGACACTTAGAGTAGTTTAGGACTTTGTTTTTCCTTTGGCTGTACTATTAAGGGGGGTATGGACGTGTAGCTTGACCTAGGTGAGTCTAATGAGTTAGGTGTGGTGCACACTTGTCAAATCTAGCACTAGGTAGCTTCTAAGTAGCCCTTAGATCAATTGAAGCAAACTTCATTCACATATGATTTCGAGTTGGAAGAGAATGGAGGGTCAAATGTTGACTGGACACTGGTTCCGGTGTGACCAGACGCTGGTGCAGTGTCTGGTCAGTTCATTTGATTAAGGTGAAGTCGTCTGGGCACGACCGGACGCTGAGTAAAATGTGACCGGACGTTGGGGGTCAGAGTCCGGTCAACTCCAGTAAGGTTCTAGAGAGGGAGAATCTTGATCGGACGTGTCCGATCAGTGTTGACCGGACACTGGTCAGGTTCTGGCTACTGACCAGACGCTGAGCAGCAAAGTGACCGGACGCTGGGTGCCAGAGTCCGGTAAACATCAGTAAGGTTTCAGAGAGCAGTTTTCATGATTAGACACGTCCGGTCAGTGCCGACCGGACGCTGGTCAGTGTCCGGTCACAACTTAACTACTCGGTGGCGGGGAGAACTGACCGGAGCGTCCGGTCACCCCCACAGAGACACATAACGGTTTGTTTTGAATGATGGGTTATAAATACTTTCTCTATTCACTCAAAGGATCACTTTTACTCATTTCAATAGCTGAGAAACACCCTTGAGAGTGCCAAGGAGAGCAAGGTCCTAGTGAGGTGATTGAGATTTGAGAATCCAAGAGAGAGGCCTCATTAGTGAAAAGAGAGTAGCAAGTGTGTATCCACCCTTCTCATTAGGCTTGTTGTGGTCAAATGAGAGTTCTTGCTTGTTACTCTTAGTGATCGCCATCACCTAGACGGCTTGGTGGTGATTGGGAGTTTGGTGATCATCCGGTGGAGCTTATGGATGATTCAACTCAAGTTGTGAGCGGTTGTGGGTGATTCACCGCGACAGAGTGTCAAAGAATCAACCCATAGAAAGCACTTGATCCTTGCATGGATCAAGAGGGAGCTACACCCTTGCGTGGGTGCTCCAACAAGGACTAGTGGGGAGTGGTGACTCTCCGATACCTCGGCAAAACATCGCCGCGTTCCTCCTTCTCTCTTTACTTTAAGCATTTACTTTGAGCAATTCAATACTTGTCTTTACATTCATAGAATTGCCATGCTAGAGTAGGATTGAAACTTAGGTTACAAAAATTTTGTGCGGTAGTACATTAGAAACACTTTCTAGGCACAAGCGGTGAAGTGGACTAAGTGTAGAGTTTAATTATTGCAAAGAATTTTAGAATTAGCCTAATCCACCCCCTCTCTCTTGGGCATCTTGATCCTTTCAGCGCCACTAGCATCACCCCTAGAATACTTCAAAACTGAACGATCATTAGCAATGCTGCGTAGGACTAAAACTGTGGCACCAAACATCTTCTTTAAGCTTTGAATTGACCTATAATGGGAACTCCATCTAGTGTCCCCTGGCCTCTGTAGAGAGGATATCTGATTTGCCCCTCGCCCTATGTCAAGTTCTCCCAACTCAATTTCATGAGCAATATCCTTTGCTTGATTTGCTAGCAACTCATTGTTGCGCTTGGTAGAAGCACTAACAACATTTATGATGAAATTTGCATGCTGAAAAAATTGGGCACTTCATGTACCTCCCCATATGCTGCTACAAGGGCTAGCAGGAGTTGATGGCCCATGCAATGAATATAATATGTATATAAGGGCACTCATTAAGAATTAGAGCTTTCAAACCATTCCACTCCCCTCGCTCTAGCTCGTATGTGCACCACTCCCCCGCTGCTACGCACCGTGCCCCGTCCCCCTACGCGCGGCAAGGTGCTGCTGGGGTGCTGCCGAGGTGCTACTGATGCCGTCATTCCCCACCAGAAGGTCATGGCCGCTGTCGAAACCGTTGCCGCTGCAATGCGCAACCTCAGCAAGGAGATGTTGCGATGAAAGCGCGTGTTGCAAGTGTATGTTTCAAGTGTTTCAGACGTTTTCAGATGTATGTTGCAATTATTTCATATGGTTGTTGCAAAAGTAGATCGGGGATGTTGCACATGTTGCATATGTTGTAAGTGTTTCAGAAGAATGTTGGAAGTGTTTCAGAGGTTTGTTCAAAATGTTTCATCTGTTAGTGACGTATGTTGCAAATATTTTGATTTGGATGTTGCATATGTTTTACACATATGTTGCAACAATATGTTTGAAATGTTTCGGCTATTTGAGTCTTATGTTGCAGTAAATGTTTTCATGTTGCAAGTTGCAAATGTTTTATCCAAATGTTTCATATGTTTCATACATATGTTGCAAGTGTATGTTACAAATATTTCATCTGTTGCATACGTATGTTGCATTCAAGTGTTTCATGTTGCATATCTTTCATGTTGTTTGGAGAGTCTGGGGCGCGGGGAGTGATGGTGGCACGGCGCGGGCACTGGGGAATAAGGTGCGGCGAGCTAGGGGCGGCAGATGGGGCACGTGGCACGCTGGTGTTCGGGGCCGGCGGTCGGGGCGCGATTGGGGCGGGGTGGGGCGAATGGCCTTGAATTGAGGCGGATAGAGTGGGCTGCGACTGGGCAAGGTGCGTGTGCGGGGCAGGAAAAATCAGCGGACGGGCAGGTGGGCGCTGCCACTGGGCAAGGTGCGCGTGCGGGGCTGGAAAAATCAGCGGACGGGCAGGCTGCACGGGCGTCTGGACGCTCGTGTCGCTAGCACCTCCGCTTTGTCAAAGATGATATAAGAAAAAAGATATTCTATTACATATCGCATAAATTATGCTATATAGAGGTAAAATAAAGAAACTGGAAGCAAGATATGCATCAGGACTTGAGACACATGCCAATTTGACTTACGCTCATGCAGCAGTGATCCTGACGGAATACTAAGTATACACTAAACTTACGATCAATTTGGTGAGCTAGAGTATTATGTGAAGTAGTAACTGCTTGACTGTGGGCAGCTCAAACTTCTAGGAAATCGAGAACTGCTGAATGCAACATCCACGTAGGTGCTGCGCGGAGAATTCTGTACACATCGGCAGTCAAATTCTTCGTATTGCAGTGTCGCACACGTAACGAGCTTGCATGCCGGCCCGCATTCAAGAAAACCGCTGCCGATCTGCGGCCTATATATACGAGCCAGCTGAGGAAGCTCTTGGATCATCACTTCGTTGCTAACGCACACGGAGGAGCAAGCTATTATTAGCTAGAGATCGAGCCGGCTTAGACGTAGCCTCATCGACCATTAGTGGTTTGATCGACGACGATGAGGTCCAAGTTTGTTGCGGCGGTGATCTTGACGGCGGTCGTCGTCATGGCCTTAGTGGCCACGTCCTGCTCCGCGCGGCCGCTGGCGACGGGCGCCGACGCCAGCTTGGGAGCGGGAGATGCCCATGCCGCCGTCGTCTCCGGCAACCAAATCCTCCAGTTTCTCAGGCGGCTTTATCTGCAGCAGCTGGGAGCGGCGCCGTCGTGTCAGACCAACAGCTCCAACGGTGGATGCCCACCACCGTCGTCAGGCTAGCTAGAGTATATATAAACACCAAACAGCATATGCAGTTGACGTCACGTACGTGTCCATATTATCAGATTATACATGTTTTTTAATTAAATTTGCTTATACATATATACATGTGCGTACGGTTGGTAATTCTTTCATGAAGCCATAGCCAGGTTGTAAAACCCTTTTGTACCTTTATTTCTCTTATATTTCATTATATTTTTTTGTGTATATATTCATATGTAACGCGTGCAGTAGCATTTCCGTATATATATAAACGAACATTCACTTGTGAAGGGGACAGCAATGCAAAGGACTTTTCTCATGCTCTAAGTAGTAGCATTCGTGCAACACAACTTTTTAGGTTGACTCTTCCTATACACATACTAAATCCGTTCCAAATAAGAGTTCATTTGACTTTTTTGACCTCAAGTTTGACCACTCGTCTTATTCAAAAATTTATGCAAAATATCACATCTTTTGTTGCGGCTTGCTTTATTAATAAAAGTTCTTCAAGAATGACTTAAATTTGACTATGTTGGCACAAATTTTTTGAATAAGATAAGTGGTCAAACTTATGTCAAAAAATCAAACGAACTATAATTTAAAATGGATGAAGCAGTATTCTTCGATCAGTCAAGACGACCGACTGTAGATTTTTGTTAGCTTGTCTACCAAACAGGTTGAGCTAACTCACGAGCCTCCAAGCCCATGCTATGTGACAACTGACAATTCTGGCCGGGTAAGCATAGAGACCATGAACTTTAACGCTAATATTCTACTAACAATTTATATATAATAAACAGCTTTTTCCCTCACGAGTAAAAATTAAAGTGATGGTTGGATGAAAAAAATAACTCTAATTTCTGATTGTTGGGAACTATTTTGAGATTTTACAGCTTTATTAGGGTTGAAATGAAAACGACAATAATTACTAATGAAATGGAAACATATTATAAAACCAATAAAACGAAAATGAAAGTGAAAATACTTTTAGGTGTTTCAGATCGTTCACCATGCATGATTACCTTACAATTTTGGGTCGGTATACCATGGTAGAACTAGAAACCAGGGGCGGAGCCGGCCAGGAATCCGACATAGGGGGGTGGCACAAATAACAAGCAAAACAAAACCACTTAAGTTTGATTCACCAATCTTATAGTTATAATAACTATACATATCAGGGCAATAATGTTATGCAAAATGCGAATAATTAAGATTACACCTATATTAATTTAAACTTAGCTCTGCGACTATCGGCAAGATCATATTCATTAATGATATCATCATTACTAATCTTTTTAGCCAATGCCTTCTCAATATAAATTACCAAACAATTCTCGTGCAAATCCATCTCTCATTGTAGTTTGAAGACGCGTCTTCATAACCTTCATAACTAAAAAGATTCTCTCGACAGTTGCGGTTGATATTGAAAGAGTTAAAACAAATGTTAACAACCTGTCCACCATTGGGTACAATGAACTTTTACCGGTCTTAAATAGTGCACTTGTTAGATCAGCAAGTGATGGTAATTCTCTTAGTTCTGGATGGTTGCACATCAATCTTAAAATGTGGGAGTTGGCATTCTAATTGGGCTCTTTCTTGACTTAAGAAATCAGCTGGATAATATTTTTTCCAGTAGACTGCATGTATTTTCTATGTCGAATTCGTCCGTCCTTGGATCCAAAGGGCCACAAAGGGACAAAAGTTCCGTCACTTGCGAACTGAATCGATCTTCTAACTCTATCACTTGCTGATCTATTGCAACATTAAACACATCCACTTTGTAATGGCGAAAGGCTGTGGTGTTATCATTCTTGTTTCGAGATTTAGTCACATCAACATACTTGAATATTGGAAGACAGATTATTAATGGACAAATAAGTATATTTTTCATACTAAAATAATTTGGGAAAATAACATACTTCGTACTTAGATCTGGGATATCAATCTCTTGCTTCTCGCAAAACAATTTGACCTCTTCAAGAAGAGGTTCCCAACCATTATTTCATAACTCACCAAGCAACACTTTTATGGTAGAAACACATTCCACCACATTTAGGATATCGGTGGGTTTCTTTTGTAATGTTTGGCACAACACATCAGGGACCTTCATAATCTTTACCATCATAAGCAGGATGAACACAAAATCAAATGTGACAATGATTCGTAAGGCGCCAATGCTGCGTAGGACTGAAACGTTGGCACCAAACATCTTCTTTAAGCTCCGAATTGACCTATAATGGAAACTCTATTGGGGGAGCTAATATTCATTTGGGCCAACTCCCCCTAGAAGAGGCCCAATAGGGGCTAGTGTAGGTCAATTTCACCCCCACCGAGGGGTCGCTTCTAAATCGCCGTTATCCATATGCCAAGAGCATGAGGGCAAGGGGGCTCTCTCTACCCTCCTCTCCTAAACCTGTTCGGAAACCATTTTCCCAACAAACTCCATCTAGTGTCCCCTAGCCTCTGTAGCGAGGACATCTGATTCGCCCCTCGCCCTATGTTAAGTTCTCCCAATTCAATTTCATTAGCAATTTCCTCTGCTTGATTTGCTAGCAACTCATCGTTGTGCTTGGTAGAAGCACTAACAACATTTATGATGAAATTTGCATGCTGAAAAGAATTGTGCACCTAGCAACTCATCCTTGTGCTTGGTAGAAGCACTAACAACACTTATGATGAAATTTGCATGTTGAAAAAAATTGTGCACCTAGCAACTCATCGTTGTGCTTGGTAGAAGCACTAATAACATTTATGATAAATTTTGCATGCTGAAAAAAATTGTGCACTTCATGTACCTCCCTAGATGCTGCTACAAGGGCTAACCGGAGTTGATGAGCCATGCAATGAATATAATATGCATAAGGGCACTCATGGAGAATTAGAGCTTTCAAACCATTCCACTCCCCTCGCATGTTACTAGCCCCATCATAACCTCTGAGAGGACCGCACAAATTGATTCTTTAAGTGTCAAAGCAGTTGTGTCAAGAACATGGACCAGATCAAGAAAACGCTCTTGTATAAGACCTTCCTTGCAGACAAACCGAAGAACTATTGCCATTTGTTCTTTTTTAGATTCATCTCGAGCTTCATCAACCATTATGCAAAACTTGCTATTGCCAATTTATTCTCTAATTAATTTCTGTACTTTTCGAGCAAGTATGCTTAGAATTTCCTTTTGGACATCTGATGAAGTGTACTTAGCATTTCTAGGAGCCTTTTCTAACACAACATCTTTAACCTCCTTGTTATATGAAGCCAAAAGCTTGACCACTTCAAGAAAATTAACCCTGTTTAAAGAATCTAGAGATTCATCATGGCCTCTAAAGGGGCATCCTTGGAATGCCAACCACCTGAATACAGAAATAGAGGAAGTTCATATTAGATAGTACAACATGTATATCTTTGACTGCAAAAATGAAAGAAAGAAATCCTTCTCATATATCATTACCTAATGCAATCAATTGAGTCCCAAGCCTTACGCTTGCTGCTGCAACAAGTATCTCATTTTGTTTAACCATCAAAGTGTCAGTTTGAGCCATTGTGTTTTTAGGATTGTTAAAACACCGAACAGAATAATTGTGAGCTGAACTAGCATCTCCCACGTGCTTTAGAAATGAACACTCCTTTTCTATTATTAACTTTCTTCCGGTTCTGAAACCCCTTGACAATAAATGAATCTGATCCAGATTTTCCAATTGGCTTCTTTGAAAATAAAAACATGGTAGACGATAAGCACAATTGGTGTGAGGTGAATATTCTAGCCAAGTAAATTCCTTGAACCAATTGCTTTGAAATTGGCGACGATGAGATAATTCACAGATTGGTTGATTAAGCACACGTATGAACTATTTATCATCCGTCTCTTCTTATTAGTTAAGCACGCGTAGGAGAATATTCAGTTGAAGCAATGAATGGATTAAGAATCTCCCATCCGGATCACACTAGCAAGAGCCAAGAAATACAAGAACATCAAGAGAAAGGCAGGAAGGAGTCGATTAAACAAATACGTGGCTGCTCAAGCAACGTCTCGCCTCGCCCAACACCCAAATTAAGCTCTAGGGAAGTGACGGCACTGCACTAGAACACTCAATCAGTGCCATTGTATCACTACCAGGTGTGCTTGACTGACAGTGACTAGTAATCACTGTCGGGTGGTAAGGCAAAGATCCGAAAAATTGGCGGCAAGCTAAAGACCTGGCAGTGACGGAGCCTGCCATTGCCGGTTGAGACCACCACCTAGTGGTGATGTATCACTACTGGTTTATTGTACGAGCCGAAAGTGATACATACCATATCACTGTTGGGTTATGCTATCACTTGGAAATGAGATAGCCCTGGTGGGTTAAGCCACAACCTGGCGCTGAAATATTTCATATCACTACAGGTTTTCGTACTAAACTGTTAGTATTAGCTAGTTGTCTTCGGTCGTTGGATCCACCTAACTATCGCAACATTGATTCTCCACCGTTGATCCCACCTACCACCATTGGTTCTGGTTATAAAAACGACGTCCTGACACCTCCAAAGCCAAAGATTATCTACATATATGGACTGTTTTGTGGGAGAGAATTCTACACATACACATTTCATTATGTGTAGTCACGATAATGCACACGAGAGGTACTAGAAGAATGTTTGTGAAGATGAAGATGATGCCAAAGGTTGGGTGTTGTTAGCAATATATTGCTTCTCAGGCCTCCGGTAGGTTGTTAGCGCTGCGCTAAGTTAGCAGGTCGGAGTTGCTTATCACAGCGCTGCGCTGAGTTAGCAGGGCGGAGTTGCTTATCACGACACTAACAGTTGTTGGTCTACTTTGAGTTAGCATCAGCCACCTTGCACATCACATGCTCCAAACGCTTTTGCACCTCGGTTGGCTCTCTCCACCCTCCTTTGGCTTGCTCTTGCAGACTACCAGGTTCTAGAAGAACGTTTGTGAGGTGCTTCTATTGTAATGTGTTTGTAGACTTCGATTGTAACAACACCCTAGTTGGTAAAATGTTGTAATATGTTTGTAGCCTTCATACTATTTTTGTAGACTTCAAATGATTCCCTAATGTCTATGTTTAAATCGATTATTGCATGTGCGTATAATCATTGCTGGTCAGTTTACAAATTGCACCTGAGTTTTCCAAAATTTGAAGAATTATTTTGAATCATTATTCTAGCTACTTGAACATTAATTTAAAGCATAGATACACGGTAGACAATCTCAAATAGCACTAAACAAACTAAACCAGCAATGCACTTAAACAGAATAAGGATTTCACGTCCAATTCGAACTAAAAGAGACAAATTTTTTCGTAAGTTCTTCCATCGATGGGCTTCTTCTGATTCCCCTCTTCATCCACAGGTGCACCGTCATCAGCCACCTCAGTTGATATTTTCATGTGCTTAACATAGTCTTCCTCCCAGTACCAGCCGGCACATCCACTACCATCCCACTAAAAGTAGAACACCAAATCAAGAAATTTGAATCAAAATTATCAAAAAAATGGCTTAAAATCATAAAAAAAACACGGCCAAAAGACCTCACATTATGATCTAGACACTTGTAGAAGATGCGACCACAGTTCGGACCTTCCTTCCTCCCTCTCCGGCCTCCCCACGGTGAGGCCGTTGTTGGCGGTTCTTAACTCGCATATTTTGACCACCAAATTAATCTGAAATGACAACATTTCATGCTATGGCATAGCAAAATAGTATTTTATTTAACAAGTTCCACGAGTTTTGGTGCTCGGAGTTATTTTGGTGGATGTACTCAAAATTCGTGTTAAAAGGATATTAAATAGTACACGTACAACTTGGCGGATATTGGACACCAAAGAAATTCGAAATTTATTTCACAGCCAAACAGTCTCAAACAAAGTTTTGGAGGACACCATTGTGAAGAGCTCGTCAAGACGATCGAAACGGACATATTATTCGCTATATTTGAAGCTCGAAATAAAAAGATATCAATTTCACTAATTAAGTCAACGTTATGACTTATGAGCACTCAAAACAAGGAATTGTATCCAGCCATGGGTCCAGCTACTGTACACGACGTGTATTTCAACTAGCTCAGAAAATGTAGCTGGGCCCCGCCGCTCCCATGCAGCCCGCAGCCAGCACAATGGATCGAGCAAGATCAATGCACAAGGAGGAGACAGTTGGGCCCCAGCCTAGCAGCCATGCCGGCTCAAAATGCAGAAGCTGGTGGGGGTCAACGCCCAGGCGGCCCAGCGCCCAAGGCTCAGCAGCCAGGCCAGCTCCTAGGAGGCCAGGACGTCGCGCAAGAGCCCAGCACAGGTAGCGCACAGGAACAAGCAGCGTGGAGGGAACTTTAGTACCACATTGACCACGATTTAGTTTCCACTAGTAACACCTATAAATCAAGAAGTACTTCCACTCGTAACACATATCAGAGGGAGCAACTCTACCACTCTCGAGATATAGAATTAGAATAGCCTTGGTGAGAGTTAGGGAGAGTGCTCGGGTTCTGAAAAAGTCTTCGGAGGTCTGGTATACTTCTTTTATTGGTCCTTTCAGTAAGACTTAAGTATTCAATATATTTATCTTCTATAATTACTTAAATATTTCTCATGGTTATCTATTTCTCGTCTTAGTTGGTTAGCTAAAGCATGGTTAGTATAGTGGTTTACACCTTGACATGGGATCTCTGCTCGACTGAGTGCTCCGGTTGTCATATGTGGCTAGAGGTAGTAATCGATAGTGTAGACGTGGTATCTATACTATAGATTACCTGAGTTTGCGCCCAACCCCACGGATAGTTGTGGTAGCTCCGGAGGTGACAGCTCCAACCAGACCTTTGTAATCCACCGCGTTCGGGTTTGTGTTTTCGTAGAGCTTTTGGCAGCTTGACCCCCATCACCCCTTCCTAGTCTTTTCGATGCTCGGAAAGGTACTGCTGCTTCCGAAGTGTTATGGTGTGATTGCTTTGCTTTATCCACTACTTAGTTAATCCCTCTAGTTTGAACTAGAATAGAACCATAGTAATAGAGAAGTGCATAGGAATCGCTTTCCAGTTGTCCTCCCAGCTTAGCCTATCTGCTCTTTTTATCTTATCATGGAGTTCTCCTCTGTGTGTCACTTATACAAAACTCATATTTTATCATTTACCCCCATATTAGTCTACTAGCTAGTGGACACATGATGGTCGACTATCAGTTCTTTAACCATTGCTTCTCTGAGGATAAATACGATACCCTGGAATACTCCTGGGTAAAAGCTACAACGGTATCCGTACGCTTGCAGATTTCTCTGTTTGCGTTAACAAATACCAACAGTCGTCTCCTCCAGCAGCACGCGCGGCTCTTCGACCGGCCGCCCCTAGTCCGGCAGCCGCCCCAGCCAGGCACTCGATGCGGCCTTCAAGGCCGGCCACCAACCAGGCGCTCACCTGTGGCAGATAGCTCTGCAAGGCGATCGGCCTCCGCAGATCTCCTCTACAGGGCCGGTCGAAGCCACTTCCTCCATTGTCGACACCGGCCATGGCCCCGCCCCCGTCCTCGATGCCAGCCGCGAGCAATGACCTCCTCTACTTCTCGATCAAAAGAAATAGGCCGAAGCCTCTTCCTCCTTACGGCAAAGCTGCGACCTCCTCTGGGCTGGTAAACTCCTAGCTCGGTGCCCCTAGGAAGACACCCACAAGCGTGGCGCCCCGAGGCCCATGTCTGCCGGCGGCGAGCGCGGTTCCGGCAGCGACCGCTGCTCCGTCCCATTGCCGGCCATGGCCCTATCTTGACTAGGAGGAAGAAGAAGGGGCTGACGAGCGGGGTTGGGTCTGCTTGTCAGTGTGAGAGGAAGAGAGTTGAGGGGGGGGGGGGGGGGTTGCGTGTGGATGACATATGGGGTCTGCTGTTTTTCCAGAAGCCACAACTCTTCAATCAAATGGCTTTCAGCTTGCTCATAGCCAATAAATCCACAATAGCTTTTTCATAGCCTACAACTCACAACAGTATTTTCAAAAGCCATAGCTCAACTAAACCGGGTGACTCCATGACACCAGTAGCACATCGACAGCTTTACTGGGCTCCAATCCACTCAAGCTGGGCCTGCGGCTTCGAGAAGGACGCAGGCCACTGACTGTATGTTCCCTTTCGTCCTCCACCTGGGTGCTGACAGCATTCCTACCCCATTGCCGGCATTGCATAAGTTTGGAACGCAGCACTACGTCCATATATGCTTTTGAAATGAAAAGGCCGAAGGGTTTGCAACTCCTTTTAGTCCTGTTATTATGCTTTTTCGCCACATTCCTGACGCGCATTCTGCAAGATATTTGATCATGAAGGTAGGATGAACCATTTAAGGCCTTGTTTGAATGTACATGTATCAATCTCAATCCACATGTGTTGAAGTGGATTGGAGTAGAAGTAAACTAAGTTCATGATAATGCACTCTAACACACGTGGATTAAAGTGAATACATATGTATCCAAACAAGGCCTAAAAAGGTGAATGCCCACTCCAACAATAACATGGGCTATCTAATTACTAATCCTTTTGGAAACTGGGTGCAATTAGCACCGAGCAGTACAGCAACATGCATGTGAAGTTAGTGCTCTTTGAACATTCCTTCCAATTGTTGCGACATCCTCGCAGGTGCAACCTTTACTGCGGGGCATTTCTGTCTCGTCATGACACACGTAACATGCAACATAGGTTCCAGAAACTTACCGCATGAACCATGCCATATATATACCCATGGATGGTCCATGCAACGAACTCTCATATCATCGTGTTTCACAGATCACTACTACGAGAAGATCAGATCGAAGCAAGAAGACACTGTGCTTTGAAATGTCCCTGAAGGAGATCGAGAGGCTTCTATTGCTGGTGACTAATTGCATTGGCAGCTAGCACAAAAACAAAACATGGCGATGGCGAGAGTGATTGCCGCGGTGCCGGTGATACTCCTCATCATCATGGCGCTCTTGGCCACCTCAGGTGCGTCAAGGCCGTTGGGCAGCGATGCGTGGGTTCCGGCCAGGGCGGTCGTCTCCGCCGACAACGGTGTCACGCAGTTCCTCCGGCAAATGTACCTTCAGCAGCTGGGAGCCGGGCCCTCGTGCGGCACCAACAGCTCAAATGGTGGATGCCCACGGCTCCCATGATCGATGAAAGATTCTGGATTTCAGGAAAATATAATGAAGAAGAGCACATTAGACAATCTTGGCGCTTGACGTCGTGCGTGACCATGGCTTTCATTTAGAGAGGAGAGAGAGAGGAGGGTAATGTTAGTTAGATGAGTAGCCGCACTGGTGCTCACAACAGGAAACGGCTGATTTGCCAGGAGCAAAAAAATTTGCCGGGTGCTTTTTATCGGGCACCTGGCAAAGGAATTCTTTGCCGGGTGCCACGCCTGGTGACACCCGGCAAATATGCGATGTGATATATATGCGTGGGATTGAGTTTGTGATGAGATGGATGTGATATATATGTGCTATATTGTCTTTGTGATGCTTCAGATGTGATATATATCTTTTATATGCTGTGTTTGTGATTATAGAATCAAAAAACAAAATAAAAAAATTAATTTTTGAGGCTTTGCCGGGTGCCCTGGCCCTGGCACTCGGCAAAGCTGGAAACAGAATTCCCAGCTTTGCCGAGTGCCAGGGCCAGGGCACCCGGCAAAGTTTTTTTAAAAAAAAAATTCTTTGCCGGGTGCCCCATGACTTGGCACCCGGCAAAGAAATTACGAAAAAAAATAAAAAAAACTCTTTGCCGGGTGCCTCCGCGGTGCGACACCCGGCAAAGAAATTATAAAAATAAAATAAAAAAATCTTTGCCGGGTGCCTCCCCGGCACGACACCCGGCAAAGAAAATTTGAAAAAAAAATTAAAAAAATCTTTGCCGGGTGCCTCTGACATGGCACCCGGCAAAGCAAGCTATGACGGAGGCAGCGCCGTAACGACCACTTTTCTTTGCCGGGTGCTAGGTTTGCACTCTGCAAAGTCTTTGCCGGGTGCCCGATAAAAAGCACCCGGCAAAGAAATCTTTGCTGACTAACTTTTTGCCGGAGGCTCTTTGCCGAGTGCAAAGTAGCCTTTGCCGAGTGCATTCGACACCCGGCAAAGCGCCTAAATCCAGTAGTGGCGCTGATGTTCTTTATTAATTTATTATAGCGTGTTCTTTTTTGCTTCACTTTGGGTCGTGTTTTATTTGTTTTGGATTGATTCATTGTGTTCAATATGGGTGTATATCCATTCATTCTTCAGTTCTCCGTAAAAAGATTGAGACATGCAATCTATTATCTTAGTATTGGGAACTGCTCCTGTACTCTACTCACAAAAGAAGCACTAATTCTTAACGAGTAATTAAATTACCACGTGAAGGACCAAGCAGGCGACTAAAGGAGGTGAATATGGAAGCCAATAAATTTTTCTCAGAGAGATCTTGGCTTTCTTCCCAAGTCAATCCCTGAAGTGCTTGCAAACACCAAAAACTCCACAATGAGTGTACATAGGCCAACCGGTGACAAGATACTCTCAATAGTCTTTAGAGAACACAGCGAAAGACTGGAAGCGGAAACGATTGAAAACACAACATGTAAGTTGAAATCGCAGCAATGGAACGAAAACAACCTAGCAAAACCGGCCTGGCCAGTTCTGCTGCGCTGGAAACTGACCAACCGTCCTAGCCGATTCTGGTCTGGGCTGGCTGCCAGTGAAACCGGCCACGCTAATTCTATGGGACCTGCAGCCCGTGAATTTTCCCCAAACCAAATTCAATCTGAATGAACTTCTATTGATTCCAAATTTTACAGCGATGTTTCTAGGGGTGTTGTAGATCTGTTTTTGAGATGAATTTTCCCCAGAAGATCAACACCCAGAAACTCCTGAATCAAAACAAATCCCGAAAGCCATCTCAAAAAGAGGGTTTCCTCAATTTTCCTTCAAAATTTCTCGGGAATCTGCCAAAACTGGTTGGTAGAAACATTCCTCAGGGATCCTAGCACATCTTGACCCAGCTAAAACACCCTCAAAAGATCAGATTCAAGAAAACCAACAAAACACCGGAAGAGGGGCTCCGGGACTGGAAAAACATCAATTTGAGAACGAGATTCAGTGAAGTATATTCCCAACAAGATCTAGGTTCTTACAAGGTCAGTCTTTTCTCAGATGAAAACAGCACTGACAGAGGCACCCACTCTCTCGACTACTGGATCTCCTCTTAGCAATATAACTCTAGCTAGACTTAGGAAACTAAAAACTAGAGACTGAAAGACACAACTAGAAGAGGTAGTTAACTTGAGATCTGTACATCGGATGGCCACGGGCCCTTCACGAAAAGCTTCACCTGAGCACATGCTAGCTCTCCGATGATACCACATGCCGCCCTGAATTCCTCCATGGGTTCTGAGGCCCAAACCTAGCACGCCGCCCCTGTAACACCTCTGATGTACCGAAATGAGTTTCTCAGATTTTTGATTTAAAAACACACTTGAAATGATACATAAATCTTATGTGGCTCATTTCTGAGAGAGAGAGAGAGAGTCAAATAAATATAGTGAGTTAGTTTACTTAAATGCATATATGTATTAATGAAAAATTCTAACGCGAAGAGCAGAATAAGTAGTTTTAAACATTGGCACGGAAGCAATTTTTATAAACAAAAATCAAATACAACTTGTATGTAGTACTTGAATAAAGTAGAGTACAAGTGCAGTAGATGAAAATGCAACATTAATTTTGGAGAATAAATACTGTTAGCTAGTATTTTGGGAGCTCATAAATCAAACTTGGAATTTAGAAGGGTCATTTTCGTTGCCAACAAGCACTTGAGCTTATATTTAATAGTATCCTTCTGTGGCAAATTATATTGGAGAAACTAATTAGGAAGTGCTTAGATATTATGTTTCTAAGAGTTAGTAAGTAGTATGGGCTAGGTCATGGTACAATTGTTAGTTGAATCCGGTAAGGTTTAGACCCTTTAAAAATTACGGCAAAACTGCTAAAGGTTGTTAGTTCTAACCAAGCCTTTACTCTGTCCAAGTTGGAAAAGAATGGTAGACAATGCCATTTTGGCATATAAAATTCAACAAAAATGATTAATCAATACATCCATGTTTTTGTACAGTTGGTTGCATCAAGACGAGCACTTGAGCATAGTGTAGGTTATAGTCATGTTGGTTGTCATGTGAAACTCGTAAAAATTGCCCAAAACCCCTTAGAACATGTGACGGATCATGTTTCGGGGCTCTGTTCACGAACTAGCATCCAACGCGACTAAACCTGTTTTGGCATCTCACTATCTTACCTCTCTGGCCATCCTCTGGTTGTATGGATTGCTCCTCTAGCTAGCCGTTAGTGTCAACTTTGGGGTCATGAAATTAGTTGAGCCTTCACTGAATCGATGAGTAGTTTTTAGGCCGCTTTAATAACCGTGCTTGGCACCGCTTCGGCCGTTGGCTTCGTGGGCGTGGTCACCGTTCGCAGGTGTGTAGCGTGTGCCGGGATTGGTCCGTGGTCCGTCGTGGCCTCTCCCTGTGGGCCAGCATGTGTGCTGTTGCCGCGTGCCAGCTAACGCCGTGGCGTGTCTCTCGCCTCTCCTTGCCTCTTGCTGGCCAACCCACGCCATGCCGCTAGGCCACGTGCAGGTCCGGGCCGACGCCACGGCAGCCGTCGTCTAGCTGATGTGGCATGTGTCTCAGCTGCACATTTCACCTACCCGCCCTCAGATTCATCTACTGTGAGCCTGTGCCGCTGCCGCCACATCATGACCATCCAGTCCCAGTCGTAATGCTGAGGTGATGCTCCTCTGCCTTGCTTGTCCCGCTCGACGACGCCTACAGGCCCGCTCGGGTCTCGCTGCTTCAAGCGATACGCACCACGCCAAGCTCTTCCCTGCCTCGTCAGCTGGGAGCACATGCTTGTACCGCTTCGTTTTAACCCATTTGGCCCACGCACGTGCCTCTCCGTGACATGGCAACAGTAGGGGCACCGCACTTCCCGCTCTCCCAATTCACCTTGCTCGAGGCTCCACAGTTTGATTCCTCACACCAGTAGGTATCCTAGGAGGTTATCTAGTAGACCTGCACGTACCAAGGCACAACTGGGCATTGTGGTCGGCCAATTTGGCGTTTGGCTCGTCGCCGGTGAAAAATCACTGCCGTGCTCGGGAAATTGGGGGTAACACCCATAGGGCTGGTTGCAATTCGATTGATCTTATCCCTAAGCTCGCATTGATGTCCCCTATTCGGTGCTCGCGTGGTTTTGGCCAGGGTCCTTGTCGGCGGCGAGGTGACACGTCGGTGCCTGCCTCAGAGCGTCGCTGCCTCGTCAACTAGCACATGGACTGACCACCCTGACCCCTTCTCTGCTTCAACCGTCATTGCAGCTCAGATCATGGTGAGCTCCTGGTGCTTCCCCACTATCTTTACTCCTCCGTTAATGCCCTAGTCCGCCAGAATGCTTGCGCCGCCGTGCGGTTTGGCTGGACATCGTGGTTAGGTGCGGTAGTGCACCGTTGAGCTCCCTTCTGTTTCGCATCGCTGCGCGTAGGTCCGTAGGTCTCCATCGGTCAGTCAGGGGTGCTGATTAAGCCTTGGTTGGCCGGCTTAGCCATGCAATGCCGGTCGAAGCTTCGCCGGTGAGCGCAGTGGCATCTGGAGCCACCCCGTTGTCAAGGCGGATAGTTCGGGGGCTAGTTTATAAAACCACTGTCGTAAGGAATAGTGCACAAAGTAGTGGTATTAATATCTGAAATGTCAGGGGCTTTCCTGCAAAGCCACCATCGCGCGTAGGGCGTGTCCGCCATGGGTCGTTCGTTGGGCCATCCTGCTGGCGCATGGCCTCGTCCACGCAGTCCGTGTTGGGCTGCTAGGCCAATTTGGCTACCGCCGGCCCTTTCCATTCCTAACGTGTTTTCTAATTAGGTTTCCAAGGTAAACATGTAAATTTAATAGAAATTTGTGTAGTTGACCAAAAATTATGAAACCAATTTTGTTAAGTTCATAAAATCATGATCTACCTACTAGTGTACTTGGTTCACATGGTTATAAAATATTTCATGGTTGCCTTAAATATTTTAACATGCTGTAATATTATTTAAGCATAAACTTGTAGAAATTTTCATGATAAATTGGTATTAGTGTTGGCTCTAAAACTTTCATAGTGAATTCCTACCATTATTAGGTGCTCACTGTAATTTTTATAGCTCTATAATAATTAGTTTGCTAAGGTAGCTAAATGAGCCCTAGTTCAAATATATATATTTACTTAATAAAGAAACACCTAGGGATTTTATAACTAAAACATTGTGGGAAATTAGCGCCTAGTTCGACAACTTGGATACATGGTCTAGTATGTTAGTCGTCAGAGCTAGCTTGTTAGCTTGAGAGGCGTAATCGTATTTTAAGAGTTGCGATTGCCGTTGAGTATTTACGTCTTCACGTTGCATCTACGAATATCATAATAGGGACAACGATGGATCGTGGAGTCGGCCGAAGTAGCAGAGAAGATGGTGCATTGATGATCGTGTCATCATGTTGGAATGCTAACTTTTAGTCATATCTTACCCATGCAAGCCCCGGTGCATAACCCCTATTATTCTGCACTTTATTTTATGCTTGTGCATTAAGTTTTAAGGAGTTGAATGAAATCCACTTGCATATATATATCCTTATCCTATGAGTCTTACTAGTATGACAGTATCGTGTAGATTGCTATGGTACAGGACTCCGGTAGAAATCGAGTGATTGCCTATCACTCGCGAGAGATAGAAAATATATTATTGTTACTATTATCATGTTACTATCACATGGAATATATATGGATAATAATTGGAGACCGGGTAGGACCATACTTTGGATTTGGATTTGGACTTGGTTAGGTAACCGAGAGAGGCTCTGGTTGCATTTGTCCCACCTGTGTCAATTGAGGACCGTCCGTTGTAGTGGATTCTAGTCTGGTAACAGACTTATTATCCTAAGCACATACTTTCTTATAGGAGCGAAAAGGCTCGTTGCTCTCTTGTCGTGGGTTCCGGCTCTTTCTAGACCGGCTGATTAGAGGCGGGGATGGTGGAGGTCTAAGCACCACGCTGAGTCCGGGACTCAGGAGTGGAGGCTTGGAGTCCAAGTTTGGACAGGGACCTGGACCCCTTGACAGGAGAGTGGTGGGTTGGTCTTGCTTGTGCCTAGGGTACAAGCGGGACGTGTGTTTTGGGGTACCCAGCTGGGATACATTGGTTCACGAATCAACATGTGATACGGTACGACTTGGCTATGATCTAGCACCATAGTAAGAACTGGAACATGAAAGATGGTAAAATGGTTTTGATTGCTTACCACCTGCTTGAAAGTAGCATAGGTGCTTACATAGAATGGTTAGTTAATGAACTAATGATGGCTTCTAATAAAATTGAATATAAGGACGCACATTTAGTAATGCTTCCTACAATACAATAACCAACAAGCCAAATAGCCTTGCATATCCTTGGAGTCTTTTATTTTCCTCCTGTCGGGTAAGTCTTGTTTAGTACAATCGAGTACTCAGGGTTTTATTCCCCCTATTGTAGGTGATAGGTGAATGCTAGAGCTGACACTTTTGTGTGGAAACCTCCTGGTGGGCTCAGCTAGGATTTCCTTACAATGCGGACATAGAGTTATTTATAATTTCCACCCAAAATGTTTTACAAAGGAAAGAATTACAATCTGTTATCATTCCATGTATATAGATGCTCCTCATGTCATCGTTTGAACTGTCATTACCTAAATTGTGGTTTCCGCCAAAAACTCTGATCACATTGTATAATCCGCTGTTATAATTGTCGGCGCAAAAACGTGTCATGCGCTTGGCACACAGCAAGCTGGAAGGATCTGCTTAGGATGAGCCCGGAGATCTGCTTGGCTTCAACGCAGGACCAACCGATCCTACGAATTCCTCCCAAGGCATGCCAGCCAATTTGACCTGCAATTGATAAAAAGAGAAAGTTTATCAGTAATTTAATGTGGAACATGCCGGTTTTTATCCAGACAGTTCCAAGTGTGCTACTTCGGGAGCAGCCAGAAGGGAAAATCGACTAAATGGCCGATACACAAAGAAATCAGCTGTTACGGACTATAAAGCCTGTGGGTTGTGATTGATTTTATGTTGACAGGTACGATGCACGCAGATTTAAGTAAAATAATCAGCTAGGTGGGTATTATCGGTGTAAAGCATTGAGCCGATGAATCTAACGAGAAAGGATATAACATGCGAACAAATCGATTGTTTAGTATAAATGGATCTATAAACGCTCTAAATCTAATCTGTTTTCATCAACAGTGAGGTTCGACCAGATCGATGGCAGCTATGATGATAATAACAAACTAAAATCGAAAAATCCTTAAAACCATCCATACATTGACAGGCTTTCCGAAAGACATGCTATATGTGTGAAAGCTCAAGCGAATCAGCTGAAATAGCCGATTCAGATGGGAAGGGGACTACAGTATGTGAACAATCGACTATTTAACATAGACAAATCTATGAACTCATCATACTTAACCTGTTATCTCTAACAGTGGGGTTCGACTGGATCGATGGTAGCCGTGATAAAGACAACAAATCAAACCTTTAAAGTAAACAGATCTATTCACATTTAACAGAATCATGGAAACACACTGTAGGCGTTGAAGTGCGGGCGATCGGCTATTTAGCCGATGCAGCCATAGCAAACAGTCGAGGTCATGCCTGATCGAAAACAAATCTACCAACTAGCATCCTTCGATCTAAAGTGCCATCAGTGGGGATCGACCAGATTGTTACAGCCATAATAGCGAACTATAGACCAGATTTAACTAGCCAGCAAACCTTCTCAAGATCAGATATGCCTTAACCGCGTATTATGTATGATCAAGATCGAAGTAGAATATCCGATAAAACATAACCCATCGTTTGGAGTGAGAAACATCGTATTGTAACAAAATAAATGATGGACTAAAAGGATATAAGACCGATCTAGATCGATCTTGATCGAGCAGATTGATGTTGCTGAAAAACTAATGACAATAAGATCATCAGAAAGATCGCTAACTTAATGAATCTACCCGAAGGACACCACCCTTAGGTAGAGCCAATAACTTTACCTTAATCTAATTCGAGAAGTGGAGGTCGAACTTAACCGATGCAGCCATACTTGAACTAGATAAGAGTCGATAACTAGCTTATACTAGAGTTCGCAGTGGAGGTCAAACTTAATCGATGCAGCCGTATAAATAAAAGTATAAGCCATGATGGTACTTACAGACAAGCCAGACATCGGTCGAACCGATGCAGCCCTACTTGTTGAAGAACTCGCCAAGATCTACACTACTCCTACTCCTAAGGGTTGACGTAAAGCCAAAAAAGTAATTTATATTAATTTATTGGATGTCCTTTTCATAATAGCTAGGGTCCAATATTTATACCCGGAGCCTAAGCATAAATCCTACTCAAGTACGACTCATTACAATCTTTGGTATAAAAGAAAATATTCCTAACTTAAGATAACTTGGACCCTAATCTTTCCCTTTTTGTAGAGTCCGACATATATTTCCCAATGCTAATCATAGCTCATTGTCGTTATTTGCTGACGTCATTCTAAGAGAGCCGATTCCAGTGCTGCACCTGAATCAGCTGATATCGATCCTTATGCAATCAATTCCTTAATTGACATAATCTTGGAAGCTTCGAGTTCCCATATTCTTCTTCCCAAATTTTGTTGTAAACACATGCCCCTAATTTTAGGATAAAAATGATTTTATTCCAAAATTCCTATTTACCTGTTTACCACATCGCAACCGTTTTATTCTGAGATATACGCATGACTCCTGATTTCTTGATTCGAGTCTTATATAATATCCCAACAGTATCTTTTCCAACTCACTCGACCCATTTGCTTTTCCCTTCTTTCTCGAGCAAATCTTAACAACCAAAGTCGTCATCGCCAAGGCCTCAACCCTAGCAAATCCTCTGCTTCATCAAGCTGTTCTTCAAGTAACCCCTTTTAGATTCAGATCTATTTTGGCTACAATGGCGACTAGCGACCATGTCCCGGAGGTATGCTTCCAAGTTCCTGTTTTCCATGTACCAGCCGCTACCCTGCATTTCCTTTTTCTCAGATTTATTTCATCTGGTTTCTAGGAAATGAGGAACAAAATCTTGATTCCATTGGTTGTTGCCCCAAATGTCTATTTTCTTGGGTCTATGGGTGATCCTGATCCATTTGACTTTATCTGTCGAGAAATCAACCGAATCCCCTTCAAACAGTCTATAGTGGATTTGTCCTCCTGGAACACTAAAACTCCCTTAAGAAACTAGCCCAAAATACCTAAGGGATGGAGAGATTGGTTCCGCAGGGTATCGGAGAAAAATGCTAGAGATTGAGAGATTTATGACTTGAATCAATGCCTGACACTCTCGTTGTCTGAGATGGAGCGGAATGATTCACTCCTAATTTCTGCATCTTACTTCTGGTCTAATACCCTAAATGCTTTTATTTTTGGTCACGGCCTAATAATCATTACTTTAGCCGATGTTTATATGTTGACCGGCCTTAGAATAACAGGATCAATGCAACCTTATGACTTTTTAAGTGCAGGATTTAAGAAATTAGCCAAAATATCAGACTGCACAGAATGGGCAAGCTACATTCTGAACCATATTGGAGATGGGTCAACTGTTAGCGAAAGAGAATATGTGGCCTTCATAAACTCATGGCAGAGCATCTGACAGTAGACGCTAAAATTATTCTTGGCAAATATCTATTGGGATCAACTTACCATTTGATGCATCAGATGGGTGCTCAGCTGCTGAAAAATGAAACAGTGCACACCATCAGCGATCCTTGGTGGCTAATACAAATGTGGTTAAACTTGTATATGCCTAAGATTGTAAGGCCAAATATCTAGAATTTGAGCTTCCCTCCTCCAACTTTGATGACACTACAAACTTCTAAGCCCTTGCGCAACTGACGAGATAACGTTGCAATAGGCCCAATTTTGTTGCAAAAGGTAGTTCATACCACGAAATCGCGTTTGTTGGCAATGGTTGCAAAAAGTCACGTTGCAATAAGAACTTGCAACCGTTGCTAGTTTGGCGTTGCAAGAGTTAGCTTTTCTTGCAACGTTGCCAAGCATTGCAATAGGACGTTATCGCAACATTCATTGGCGTGGCAATACGAGCACTTGCCACGTTCGTCTTCGTAGCGAGAGGTGGTAAATACAACGAGCGATAGTGTGGCAATAGATTTTTGTTGCCACTGCTATAATTTTGTTGCTTAAGGTGTTGTTGCCACGACCGTTGTGCCGTGGCAAGTAAATCATTTGCCACGCAAATGTAATCGTTGCGAGAGAGTATACATTATTGCCACGCTTGTCTTGGCGTGGCAATAGTATCATTTGCCACGCAAATTTATCCGTTGCGAGATACCGTTCATTATTGCCACGGCCGCGTTGCCGTTGCAATAGTATCATTTGCCACGCAATTTTATTCGTTGCGATATACCGTTCATTATTGCCATGACCTCGGTGCCGTTGCAACAGTAGAATTTGCCACGCAATTTTATTCATTGCGAATGATTAATTGTTATTGCAACAATAGTCATGTCGTGGCAATAGTATTATTTGCAACGTAAATAAGTCTGTTGCCATACAGCATATTGCCACGCATCACGGCTCGTAGGTATAGCTTTTATTGCAACGCTAGTAACATTTAATTTTGGTTTAATAAATCATCATTGCAAATCAATAAACCATATCAAAAGCAATTGCACCCAGCATATATTAATTATTATTAATTATTCAATATGTTGCCAAACCCATGAAATAGTAGCTAAAATCATAAACGAGTGTACAATTAACTCATTATTTGACAACTTTTTACAAACTTCCTAACATCTATGCAGCACTTGAGAAATTCCTAGCAGCCCAACATGTCATCTCCTCAGGCTATGTCCTCGCTTGATTATGAGCCTCCCACTGAAACCTTGTCCACCTACTGCCAAAAGAATATGATTGGGATATTAGAACAATATTAAGTTTACTAATTTTTGCACAAATGTAAAGAGATGAAGATTTGGATAGAATATGGTTGTAATTAAGCAAAAGTAGAATTAAGCAAAATGGAATGAGTGTTGTCAATTTAATTAAGCAAAAGTAGAACTAAAAATTACAAAGCCTAGTACTACAGCAAGTACTCAATGAACAGCACCTCCTGCTGGGAGCCGCATACAAATCATTAATGATGAAATACAGCACAAAAAGACATTTTGACATTATAAGAACTGTGCACAAGGTTGTCTGATAACATATTGTAGTTATTACCATCTTCTTTTTCTAATTTCTTGTTTTATTCATCAGCTGCTATGAACCAATCCAACCCATGAATTTCTAACTAAACATATTATGTTGATGGCACGCCAATCCATTTCAGTTCTTGCAAAGGATTATGTGACAGAATATATATATACACACACATTGGAAAAGGTATAAAAAGGTCGAATGCATGCGGACAGAAAGATCAACAAGAATTTTCTTTTACCTTTTTCAGCTCCTCAAAGTTTGCTATTGTAGACCGCTACAAGTTTCCTTTATGCCTGGTGTGTCCGAAGAAGCGACTGTGTGAAAAACAAATACAAGTAGGGGAGGTAGCATAGAGCATCTATCTGTACAAGCACAAAAGGACAAGCATTTGAGTAGTCAGTTCTGACATTTTAAATCGAGCTTGTTTCTATATCTGAGTAACAAAAAATTGTGCTTCATCTAATTCAATAAGTTCAAACATTGCAATTTGAGCTGTTTGATATATCTATGTATCCAATAAAGTAGAGGACCAGCATGCATTGAGTTGCAACTACTAATTAGAGAACAATCAAAGTCATTTTGAACTCTGAATAACGAGTACTGGCTATTAGCCATGCTTGCTTCATGAATAGTCGGACAACCGCCCCCAGCCTCTGCATGAGAGGGTGCTTATTGGCATACTACATTCAAGTAACACACAAATATGATAAATGATAATAACAACTTAAACCTATCTTATTTTATTACCTCAAAGTTTCAGAACCAATATAACCCTATTCACTTCGCTGAAAAGACAAGCTGAAAAGTATTGTTCGCTGATTTGTTGTGAGAGAAAAACATTGTTCCTTCACTGAAAAAGTACGACTGATAAGACAAGCGGGCAAGATAAAAGCATGAACTCTCCTATTTTTAGTTGATGGAAGAAGCTATTTTCATATATATGAAAGAGGCTAGCTAATTTTAATTTTAAGACTGCACACAAACTTAAGGAAATAATCGTCTAAAATAAGATTAAAATTTTGAAACTAAACTTTTACTTCAAGGTAAAAGAAAAAATTACTAGCTGAAGCAACACTATGACCCAAGAGTAAAGCAAGTTCATAGCATACAGCGATGATGACTCACGAGAAGGGTCATCTGACCAAATCCACCACAATCAGGCACTGACAATTGATTTGATTCAATCTGTATTCCTATGAATTAAACGATCTGTGTTCAAATCAAGGATCAGGGGAAAGCTTGATGCCCTGTCCAAATGGGTTATGCTGCCACTGTGACCTGTCCTGATGAGAAGTTCCTTGGCTCAGACAGCCTTTTCAAGTTACTGGCTGCATAAAACTGTCAGCGCATTAATATGTCATATGAAATAATTTGATAAACGACGGTGAGGCCAAAATGATAGTACTTAAGCAAAGACCAAATGAAAAATAATTTTGTTCCATAGAACAAAAGATTAAACTCACATAAATTTGACGCTTACAACATCGACGTATACAAATAGAAAATAAAAATTGGTGATATGGTCCAGTACTGGAATATGCATCAACCACGATAAATAACAATGCTGTTAAGAGCAACATCATGTAGAGAATCTTTTTAAATTGAAATAATCTAGAACAATGGAAGGAGATTGGGGCAAACCTACGAATCTGAGATCTGCAGCCTGCAGACCATCCTCAACCACGCCGAACTGGAGATCGGTGGCAAACCTGAGAAGCAGAGGGTCTGCGCGAGCTAGTGGCAGTGCGGAGGAGTCCAAGGCCGACCTGGCGCGAAGTTCGTGGGGAGGAGGCGTGGGGGGAGCCTAAGTCGCCGGCCGGGGAGGCGAGCTGGGGTCGCCTCTCGAACGGAGGAGTCTGGGGGCTTGCCGGGCGCTGTGGTTGAGCGGAGGAGGACGGGAGGAGCTCGGGGCGCCTGCCGAGCGGAGGCCGCAGTGGGGGCGACCGGTGGCCGAGCAACGGGCAGTGGCAGGCACGAGGCTCGATCCGCGCGTGCTTAGTCCGCCGGCGGCGGGGCGCCTTCCGCGCAGACGCGGTGGGGGCGGCCGGCGGCCGGGCGACGGGCGGCGGGCAGGCGCGAGGCTCCGCGAGTGCACAGGCGGTGGCCGAGCAGGCGGCGACCAACCCGCGGCACTCAAGGGGAGGTGGTTGCTGGAGACAATGCGGATGGTGGATGACGGACTGGGCGAGCCGCCGCCAGGAGCGGGGGAGCGCAGGGCGAGAAAGTGAATCGGTTGGAGGTATTTTAGGGTTATTATAAGGCGGTGGTATGACATGGACCTGACACGCGGGAATCGTAATTTTGGGCTCATTTGGCGCGGGTTCTCGGTGCCAGTGGGATGTATTTCGATTGGAATTTTGTAATCTCGTATAATTTTTTATTGTGGATGTTGGGAATTATTTTTTTCCTTCTTCAAGCAACTAGTTAAGTAACCCTATTCTTTTTGGAGTTTAAATATTTTGAAATTCAATCTTTTAAATTGTTCGAACGAACTCTGATAAAGAAATTACCAAAACCAAAGTTGTAGATCGCGATGACAGTGCTTTTATTTGGGCCATCTTCTGGTGCTTGACGTGCCCGCGCGTTGTGGTTTTGGGCCACCGCGCCTGGCTCGTTGAATTTTTTAAGTTTGGGTGTTTGAATTTTCTGTGAGTTTGCTCCACACTGACACATATAAAAATAATACAGACCATATAATCTAGGTCTTTTAGGCATTGCCTTTTTAGATTTTTGCTGCTTTTTCGTGAGTTTTCGGCGGGCCAGTGCTTTTGCATATACACAATTCGTTTTTCGAATTACGGGGTACATAGTTCATGTGAGCCCAAATATATTTTTATGTAAGATTTTCAATTTTATTAGGGGTACACATAGTTTAATTTACAATTTATTTCAATTGACACGTAAAAATTCATTGAAATTATAGAAAATAGTGGACTATTTCCAAAATTTCCGGAACCTCTTATTTCCGTAACTTGTGATAAACATAAGGTTTTGTCAAAATTTGAGGTACATATGAGTTCAAGTTTCATGTGAGATGTGCAAACTTCAAAGTATGACTTGAGTTACAGCGACTTATGTTTGAGGTGTATTTATTTTGTGAATGATTTATAGGCTCCTTTTATTAAAGTTATTTGCAATTTTTATGGCAAGCATATATAGCCAAAATATGATTCCATGTAAATTTTTAGATTTCTTATACCAGTATTACAACTCCTAAAAAAGTATTGGAAGGAATAAAGAATGCCATCTCCAAGAGTTTCTAATAATCCACTCCTAAAATAGAGAAAATAATTTCAGGAATCATATACTATTTCTAAATTATCCTAACCACTTTTATATATTCTTTCTCTCTTGTACATTTGCATCAGGAACTCCTTTCCTACTCTTTATTCTTTCTACGCCCTTCCACCTTTAGATTGGCCGACAAACAAGCGCGGGGAGAGAAGATACGCGTGACTCGGAAGCGCGTAAGTTTACGCGGAACAGGGTGACTTTTCCCAAGTTCTAAAAGATTAGGAGGATGGATTAGGAGTTGTTGGAGAGGGGTTTTTTCTCGTCTTGCTAAAAACCAAGGATTAGAAAGGGATTTAGGGAACTCTTGGAGATGCTCTTAGGTATTATTAAATTTTGTGGTAATCCAAAGATAAAAAGGTTGAATTATCCATGCACATCAATTGATTTCTTTCATCTATCTCCACCACAAACGATTGAATGGACCATATAAACCCAATATATTTTTTATGTGATTTATTCAATGTAACTAGGGAAACGCACACTTCGATTTAGAATTTGTTTCATTTGGCATGGAGAAATTCATTCAAACTATAGAAAATAGTGAACTATTTCCCAAATTTTTGAAACCTTGAAAGAATCTGTGAATGGCTAGACGGGAGGTGAATAGTGCAACCACTATGATGTGGGCGCTGGAGTGAAGCCGGTGGATCACCAAGAACCTTTTCATGATTCAATTAAAGTTACTCTTCGTGAGCCTCCCGTGGGATGAGCACAAGAGCCCCTCACAACCCTTCGATCAAAGTCACCACACAACCACTAGAGTTTGTCTCTTGCTTCGTCACCATGTCACTAGGTGGCTCTTAGTCCTCCATGTCATAGGTGGCTCTCAGTCTCTTGCTTCACGGGCAGGGAATGTAACTTAAACATTTATGTGACACATGTATCTCGGTCCTAGTAATAATTTTAAGTATCATGTATGTTTAAGTTAACCTTTCTAGTTTAAGTGTCATATATGAAGTCAATATAATACATAGGTTCAAGCATCGTTTATGTTTAGGTGGGCTTAACAAATATCATGTATATTTTTAAGTGAATTTACAAGTTCAAGTGTCATATATATGTACGTGAATTTACCAAAATAGATAAGACTTATAAGACATATAATATGCTTAAGTGATATATAAATGCATTTAACTATTTAAGTGTTATACATGTATGTGAATTTACCAAAATAGATAAGCACTTAATATTATAAATTCTTAGATAAAGCATGTATAAAATTAGATTAATTTCATGAAAAATGTTGTGTCTACTAGTGACGTGCGAAGCGCGAGGATTTGGCCTCTCGCGAGCGCGGCAACATTTGGCGGCAAAAATCTGGCCGTGGGAAAAAAAAGGGCGCGTGCGGGATGGGAGCACCAGCGCGAAGCAAAGCCAAATCGCAGCAAGAATACAAGGGTCGGTCCTCCATCGCGCCGCCGGCTCGTTGCCATTGCTCTCGATCGCGCCGCAGCTGCAGCAATCGCGAGGGGAATCAACCCTGTTCAACACCCCGCGAGGCGACGACGAGCGCTCGTGCTCCAAGGCGCTCTCGCCGGTAAGTGTTAGCGTTGTACGGGGCCGGCGATTCGAGTCAACGAGCGGGCGGATCCGGTACAGGCGCGCGCTCGGCGGCGGCCCTTTTCCTCGGTAGCAGCGGATCCGGCCTGGCGGCGCCTCTTTCCCATTGGCGACGGCAACGGCCCGGCGTCAGCATCGGCTTGTTCCATGGCTGCGGGCTAGAAGGGGGCCACGGTGCACAGGTGAGAGTGGTCGTGCTTGAGCTTGTGGTCTCTGATTGCAGGTCTGCGGGCTAGAAGGGGGCATCGCCGTGTCCTGCGGCGGGACCAATGGCATCAGTGGCGCCGCCGCCGTGTCTTGGCCGTTGGTGCGGTACCTGCAGCTCCAGTGGCAGGTGAGCGCCTCTCCCCTTTCTTGGCCCTTTGTTTTCTTCGTGCGTGTATGGATTTGTTTCGTAGCAGTTAACTTCCTCATGGTGAAGGATTTCTTTATTATTTTATTATGAGCGTTTAGTGACTCGAACACCCAGCTGTGGCCTATGGGATGGGATTAATGCTGAATCGTATGACTTAAGTTGCCTCCTACACGGTCCATTGACAAAACTAATTGTCGCTGAGTGTGATTTAACTAAGGAAGCTGCAAGAGTTTTAGAAAAAAGTAGAAAAATAACCTCACACATTTTATCTTGGACGTTTGTTGAATTGCAGACCATGACAACTATTATTAGCATTTAGATTTATATTTAAAAAAGATACAAGAAATTGCCAACATGTGTCCAAAATATTAATTCTTTAACTACAAGAAATTGCCAAAGATTGGACCGACAGGTCTGAGGAGCAATTTAAGAACAAGGTTATTATGCAATGTGCAAAGCTACAGTCAAGTCAACTAGTTTTTCACTGTGTGTGTCTCATCTTACTGAACATTAACCACTCCTGTTTCAGGTATCTGTTCTGTCCAGAGTGAACCATAAGAACCTGATGAACTTGCTTGGTTACTGCATCTAATACTTCATACTCTGCTTATGCTCGTTGAACAGTATAAAAATGCCTATTACATGTGTTGCCTGTAAATGAATTTAGATCAGTAACACTTAGCTAAGAATTTCAGTTTCTCATACCCATGTCGATGATATTGAGTTGGAGCTGTCCAGTTTCTGCAAAATAAAGCCACATTATCATCTCAATGTATTTGCTTTGTACTGAGGTTTGCTCTGATATCTGTTCTCTGTTTCTGTACTTCTAGGATCAGAGATAGTGCTTCTGATGCTTCTGTTAACAGAAGGTTTGCTCTATAGCCTTTTCTTTGTGTTGTAGTTCCCTTCTTAATCTTTTGCTTTTTGTTTGTGCTGTAGTTTGAGATGAGGGAAAATTGTTTAGCTTATTTGTGCTGTAGTCAGAAAAACATTTAACATGTAAGGTGAAATTACAGCTTGTGTAGCTCTGGTTTGGATAATAAATTCGTGTATTAAATGGCCTTTCTTTTGAAACATGTATTAAATTGGTACATCATTCTCATGTTGTGTATTAAATTCGTGTATTAAGTGGCCTTTCCTTTGGAACATGTCTAAATTCATGTATTACAGATTGTGTAGTCAGAAAAATGTAATATTTTGTTTGTATATATGGAGGTTGATTATTAGTACATCATTCTCACCTATATTGCTTAAATTTGTATGCCTAGCTCTACATCGACCTGATAGATTTGTTAGCTTTAAATGACTTGATAGACCTTGTGCTTTATGTTTTCTGGCAGTACTAGTGGGTTTGTACTAATTATCTGCCAACATGTTTAACAGAACTGACAGTGGTTTCAGCTTTGGATGTTTTTTCCTTTGTTATACCTGGTGATTTCTAGATCAAGGCATAACTTCTGCATTCTTGACATTGAAATCCTATGACAGGTCTAATTACTTTGTGTATCTTTGGTTCTACACCACTCCACATCGGCTTTTTCATATTTGCTGCCATTGCTCCTCCAATTGTATTATGCCGAAAATCATTAATGTAAGCTTCCTTACATATTGAATAAAGAATTTTCATCAACCATCATACTTCTTAAGTTCTTACAGGCCAAAATTGTTATGTTTGTTGGTTCTTTGGTTGTAGGTGCTGGTCGTGAGGAATGATCTGAAGATTGGTAAGGGGAAGATTGCTGCACAACTGTAGGTGAGACCTTTGCTTCGCTAAGCCATGTTTTAAGATTAGTATATACTGGGAGATGTCTGTGATAAACTTTTTTCACATAGTGGTATATCAGGTATTAAGTAATCCGCAAGTGCACAGATAATATACCACTGTAGCATTTCACCCAGGAGTATACCAGGTATCGTTATTTATATTTTATCCACAGGGAGGAGCTATGGGGTTGGCATAGAGATATTGTCAAATATGTATACTTATGACAAGATCATTAACTCTCATGCTATAGCTAGGGGTAAGTCAAATGATAAATAAATGATAAGTGTAAGGCATTGATAGTAATCTAGAGATAGAAATAGATACTCATAAATGTAGTATGGCTAGGCAGGAGATTAGTTAAGAGCAAAAGATTCCTAAGTCATTCCTTATTTACTAAGTCTTTTGTACACCCAAGTATATACACTCTCATCTATAGCATAAATTAACTTTGGATCTATGCATAAGGAACAATTACTAAGGAAGATCAAGAATGGAGCTTGACTAAGTCTTTTGTACCATGTTTTAAGATTAGTATATACTGGGAGATGTCTGTGATAAACTTTGTTGGCGGATGATGCATCATCTGGTGGGCCTACATTCAGATCCCTATCATCATTCAAAAATATGCCAGCGTTACCTTTCTCTTTGACAAAGTTCTCATCAAACCCTTTAGTTAGCAAGTCCATTTGAACCTCGGATTTTCTTTTGTACACGACTCCACAACACCTTGAACATGGACATGGTGCAGTTTCTGATGCATAGGTGCCTTCGAAAATAGTATCAATAAATTTGTCCAGACCTGCTTGCCACTCAACTGATGACCGAGGCAACAACATCCAACTCCGATCATCATCATGTGCCATTAATTATATCTTTGAAATATCACAATGATTTCCTGTAGCACGTTAAATTGAAGGGATCATGACATTATTATAAACTTTATTTATCAGAGATAAAAAAATTAAAAATCTATCAATTTTCTGAGCCAAGCTTAAAAAAGGGCCCTTTACTTTAACTATAATTTAATAAACTTTAATGCATCCAAAGAGCATTTTTATCAAACTTTATATACTAGTATATCTAGAGCAATATTCAGAAGCTTAGCACTGTCCATTGTGACAACAGCTACCCAGCGTGTTTTGCTGTTTTCTCCATCCATGCTCAGAACAGTAGTTAATGGAAACAAATGATTATCTCCTTAAAATAAATGTGATGAACCGAAACTCAGATTGGAGTATTACACATTAAGTCACAATAACTAATCAACACTTCTAGACCAAGCCAAAAACGAAACAAGCTAGACCTCAGCATAAATAGAGTACCATTGGCTAAGAATGGAATGTTTTTGCACTGAACCAGACAAATTAAAAAAATGTGTGGATTAGCCAATGCATCTGAATAAGAATCTTGCAAAAATTTGTCTGGATTATCAACAACAGTGAGTAATTTGATCTAGTCAAGTACCAAACTTAACAGTAATATGTAGAGAAAAAACTGAGCAATAATGCAAGCATACGTGATTCTCTTTTTCACGTCGATGATCGCTGGCCGGTCGCTGATCGTCTCTCTCGTGGATGATGAAGGGTGCTGAGGTGAAACTGGTTCAATGCTCCGTCCCCTCTCGCATGCCGAGGAAGGACTGGACGGTGCTCGCTCTCCTTATCTCGTCGATGATCAGGAAGGAACTAGGGCACCAATATGCCGTAGTCGCTGCAAGGGAATTCAAGGGCCGTGACGACTACGGCCGTAGGGAAGGGGCGCCGCGACGACAAAGGCTTCAGGGAGGCCTTGACCACGCTAGCTGCTGGTGCTGGCTGTAGGGATCAGGGGGGCCTCCACCACGTTCTTCGCAAGGAGACAGCGCGTGGGGGAAGAAGAGAGGCCGCGGGAGAGAAGGAGCCGCGACAGGAGCTACAGGCCGCGACCTCTACGTGATATGTAAAATTAGATTAGATCCTTTTTCCAATATAACTGGTCAACATTAATTAATATAGGGTACTTTCGCTATTACTAACACAAACATAGATGTAGCCTAGTGGTAGGAGCTTACTTTCAAGACCAAGAGGTCTCAGGTTCGAAACCCATATTGTTGTCATTTTTTTAAAAAAAATTATGCAACCATTAAAGTGGAAAGGCTTAGGTATTGCAACAATGTAATTTTTCGTTGCTATATTATAACCTTTTTGCAATGAACGAAACTGCTACATACAACGAAACCATAATCGTTGCAACCTTAGTGATTGCAACGAACTATTTTTTTTCGTTGCTATATGTACCAATTTTTTGCAACGCAAGCGACTATTATATACAACGAACATATTCGTGGCGATATAGATGGGCTATTGCAACCATAAAATAAAGAGTTGCAATATCACCTTAGTATTGCAACGAAAATAAACTTGCCCGCAACGCAAATCAAATCGTGGCAACATTAATCACTTATTGCAACCGTTCAATAATTTGTTGCGATAACACTTACTTTTTGCAACGATCTCCACACTTATGGCCACAAAACAATCTTCATGGCAAAAAACCAATCTATCTCAACCAAAAGTGAAAATCGTTGTGATAACAACGCTTGTTGCAACGAAACCATGCCGTTGCGACAAAAAAGCGTGGTATAAGGGTCAGAAGTTAGTAGTGTGAGGAATACAGAGGCGAAGAAGGGAGAACCCGTCAGTGCATGAACTATGGTAAAGCTGTATCGGCCATAACAATTGCTATCGATGTTGGCCATCTCTTCAAGAAATTTTATAGAGGGGTTGATGCAGATATCCTGACTTGGCTACCCTATGATGAGGATGAGAACAATGAGTTGGTCTTCCCATTCAAATTTCGATTTGAATCAGGCTGCTCAGACAAAATGGCTGCTGGAATCTTTAATTCCTTCATCAAACCTTGTATTCTTCCAGCCGAATTTTGTTATGGTCGTGGCAAAATGCCTACAGGTTCCTTCCTTCCTAGCAACCTTCCAACCTATGAGTTTTACAACCCTTCTTTTGTAGCTCGTCAGTTTGGTCTTGGTCAACTGCCTCCTCAACTGTTCTTCAAGAATATACTGAAGCCAAGAGAGGGTATTAGTGAAGTGTTGAAAGCCTCTAGAGTCTTTTAGCTAGGATCAGATCTTCCTTCTTTTTGCTTGCATGACTGGACAAGAGTCAACTTCACTTCCAATCTTTTTGACTCTTGGTGGCAAGAATGACACTCCCATCTCTTTTGTGGGTCGGCCCATCCTAGATGCATAGCTCTGGATGGAGAGTTTGTTTCTGACAGTGAGGTAACTTACCATTCCTTTTCAGAAAAATTATTCGATGAATCCCCCTACCAACTGTTCTAACAGACCTTTTCAGGACACCAAATTCGATCCCCCAAGCTTAGACAGGAAGGGGCATCCTATAGATTATCAACCACCATGCCCAGCCTCAAGAATAGGATCAACTGCACCTCCACTAAAGAAGCTGACGAAAACTTATGTTGCCTCTATAATTGTAACGTATCAATCTTCAAAGTGCAAGGCGGCCCAAGGGACAACATAAAAAATAGTTACTGGGAAAAGACTTCACAGAACGAGACCATCGACTGCTCAGGTAAAACAATTTATCCTCTTCCCAAAATGATATTCAATCTCTAATTCTGATTCTTTCCTTGTAGTTATCGACCATTGCATCTCAACCTACTCTAGGTGCGGAACTATTGTCCTAGGCATTCAAGTCAGCATCAACTAAACCTTCATCGGTTGATCCTCAAAAGGAGCCGATTTCGGTTGAAACAGCAGAAGATGTTTCTAAGACTGTAGAAGATGAGAATCCTTCCACTTCAATCTCTGATGTTGCCAAGGTATCTCCTCAAAACTTCTTAATTCTTATTCAACTTCTACCTTCACCTGACCATCTATCATGCCAGATACTCTCTGAGGAAACACCCATGCAAGAGTAGAAGTCTGACAGTCTCCCTATTGAAAATGATCATGTTGGCATTGAAAATGATCCTACTATTGTTGACAACCAGAGTGTCGATTCCCCAGTTCAGCTCACAACTTATGGTAAAAAAAAATCATATGTCTATTTTACCCTTCTACAACAATCATGAACTAAAAATCCTTCTTGATGTTTGCAGATACCAATGTTGAGATTTCAGAGCCGATTCAACCAGATACCATTGGTACATCATCAGCCGTTCCTCCTTCTCAGATAGAAGGTATCTTAGAGAAGGTACCGTATTTACTTCACCATTCATCTTATTATCAACTGATTCAATCCTTCTAACAAGATTCTCTTATATGTAGACACTTAATTTTCTAGCTTTGATCTACTCTTTCAACCTTGAAGAGTATCTAGATAAAGACAAAATCAGCTCATCAGCCACCTCTTCCAAAGAAGCTTTATCAGAAGAGACCAGAAATCAGCTAAGGGATATATTGCCAATGCTTGAGAAGAATATAGCCGATTTGGTCCAAGATGCGGATTCAATGCAAAGAGTCTCCGACAATATCTAAAAAATTACTCCTAAAACTAGTTTTCCAACCTTTGCAAAATATATTGGGAGACTTAAAAAAGCTACAACTCTAACACTTTCCAAAATCTCGTGCCTAAAAGATAGAAGGGAATTTTAAATCATGAATCCTAAACTATTTCTAAATCACACTAACCGCTTTTATACTTTATTTCTCTCTCGTACATTTGCATCAGAAACCCTGTCCTACTTTTTATCTTCCCCATGTCCTTCCACCTCTAGATTGGGGCAACGATACACGCGCGCAACTTTACGTGTGTGGGGTGTTTTTTTTCAAGTGCCAAAAGATTAAGAGATGGGTTTGAAAGTAGTTTGAGATGAGTTATTTTAATCTTGCTAAAATTTCTAGATTGGGAAGCTGTTTTGGGTACTCTTAGAGATGTTCTCAAGACAAGAATTGAGAACTTGTGCAATGATACCTATTTATGCTGGAAGATGTTGTATAAATATGGATACTATTCTAGGAAGGTTGCGGTTATCAACCATTTATCCTTCTGGAACCTATTTGGGAATTGGGATTATACATCATTTATTTTGAAGGTTTTGAACAGGAGGAAATCCCGTTTGCCTTCGTGAGACCAGTAGCCAGCCGCAGAACGGTAATGCTGGGACGGAGACGTCGGACTCCTGTGTTGGTGGGCCCCTGACGTCTAGAAGGCTATCTTATCTGTTCCTATCTGCTCCCCTCCAATCACCGTAGCTTATTAAAAAAACTCACGCATCACCGCGATAGTGCTCCACGATCGTGCTTCGCCGCGCCTCCCGCACGCCTTCCTCTCCACCGCGCCTCCTACTGGACTTCCTCTCCACTGCTGCCGTGCCCACACTACCGCGGCGTGCTCCCCCACGACTGAACACATGCTGCCACCTCACAGCGCGAGGCCACACCCGCCCGACTACTGCCGCTGCCTCCACACCGCTCACTGTGGGCCCCGCACGCGTCTTATCGCTGAGAGCCGTGCAGCTGTGCACCTGCTGCCATCATCCTTCTCCACCGCGCAACTACACAGCTGGATCCTGCTCTGCAGTGCTCAACTACATATGTGTTTTGCTGAAAGCGCATATTGCAAGCGTATGTTCCAAGTGTTTCAGATGTTTCAAAGGTATATTTCAAGTGTTTCATATATATGTTGCAAAAGTAGATCGGGATGTTGCATATGTTGCAATGGCTATGCATGTATGTTGCAAACATATTTTCCAAATGTTTCTGTTTTTTCAGACGTATGTTTGCAAGTGTGTTTATCTTGATGTTGCATATGTTTCACACATATATTGCGAGAGTTTTATCTGAATGTTGTATATGTTTTGCAATGACTCTCAAGTGTTTTAGGTGTTTTTTGCAAGTGTTTCAGACGTATGTTGCAAGTGTTATAGTTGTTTCAGACGTATGTTGCACATGTTGCAATGAGACCCACCTGCTGCAGCCGCCTGCAGCCGCTGTTCGGGCGCCACCAAGTGGGCGCAGACGTTCCTGCGTGCATGCGTGTGGGAAGCGGAGGCGGCACAAGCGGTCCCCGTGCGCGGTCTGGTGGTGTGGGCCCTCATGTGGGCGTGCGAAACACCGGTGCGGGAAACAGATTGTAGGCGCGGGCGAGCGACGTCCGGCGGCGTGGGCCCCGTGTGGGCACGTGAAACGGCACAAAAAACGGACTATAGGCGTGGGTGTCCGGACAGTGGCGTCCATCTGAATGTTTGGGCGCTAGCACTGCTGAGTCGAGAAATGTGAGTTCCATATTTTTCCACGCTGTACTTGTGAGAGAGGCTTAGATACATGTTTCTACTCCTTGGTCCTCCTGATGGAACATGTGGACATATTGCTGTACTTCTCGAACAAAAAATGGTGAAACCAAACTAAATGAATATAAATCCAATTACACCATTTTATTCCAAGTACATGGGTCATTCTTTATTACAAGTTAAACTAATGAACAAGGGTGAATATAAACCCAAACTCCGAACAATGAATCACAAAAAAACATGACCCAAAGTTGAATAAAAAGAACAAGCTATATAAAGAATATGAGCACCAGTGCGGCCACTCAACTAATTAACATTGCCCTCTCCTCCATGAAAGCAAGTCACACACGAGACGTCATGCTTTCATAGGCTCTCCCACCATTTTTATGTAAGCCAGAATCTTTGATAGATCATGGGCGCCGTGGGCACCCACCATTTGAGCTGTTGGTGCCGCACGAGGGCCCCGCACCAAGCTTCTGCAGGTAGATTTGCCGGAGGAACTGAACCGCCACACCGTCGTCGTCACCGGAGACAGTAGAGTCCCCGGCTGGCGTCCAGACGTCGTCGCCGCCCAGCCGCCTCTGCTTGTCGCCCCTGAGACGGCCAAGAACGCCATTATCACCACCAGGATTATCACCGGCGCAGCACCAATAATCTTTCTTGAAATCGCCATGTGGGGCGACGCCTGACTAACAATTGCCACCAGCAAAACCTTGGTTATCTAACTCGACACGTACGTACTGCTGCTTGCTTCGCTCTGTTGATGTATGTGTGTAACGCTGTGCGTACGTGTTGTGTTTCTTCGTTGGGGTCGATGAGGATCTGCATGGGCTACCCATGCGTATATAAACGAGGGGGCTGGGCTTGTACGGTTAGCCTACTAGCTCCTGGAATCCCAGTTTGCATTATTGCATATACTCCGTACATAGTATGTGTTTCATGCATGACAATAGCGCAATAGAAGCTCTCTGGTACGAGTGCACCTGCGAGGATGTTACAGGGCTTCTTCACAGGAATGTTCTTTCTAGGAGGGCACTAACTTCACATGCTAATGCACGGCTTATTAATGCTATGCTAATAACTAAACCAAAGAGCAGCAGTGAACAATTCATTGTGGTGTGCATCCACCTTTCCGAGTCACTACCGAAGACCGGCTCTTTGCCGAGTGTCAAGTGGTTTGCCGAGTGTTGTTTTTCGGGCACTCGGCAAAGACGTCTTTGCCGAGTGTTTTTTTTACGCTCGGCAAAGAAGCTCTTTGCCGAGTGTTTTTTTTGACACTCGGCAAAGAGCTTCTTTGCCGAGTGTTTTCTTTGACACTCGGCAAAGAAGCTTCTTTGCCGAGTGTTTTTTTTTACACCCGGCAAAGAAAATTTCAAAGCACATTTTGAAGCAGTAAATTAATTCAAATGAAAAAGTTTTCAACTACAAAATTGTATAACTCATCAAGATGTACAATGTTTGTTTTGGTCTTTTCTTCATATGGCACTAACTTCACATGCTAATGCTCGGCAAAGAAGCTCTTGTAAACTACAAGAGAGATATATAAGATTTGTGAATAATGTTAGAACGACCATGTCAGATGAACAGATGACTAAACAACCAAAATAAACTTTGTATATCTCGAAAAGTTATGAAACTTTGTAATTGACAACTTTTTAATTTAAAATCATCTTGTAATGCAAAACTGTGTTTGAATTTTAAAAATTTAAAATTCGAACTTTTCAAACGACCTCGGATGGAAAAACAACCAAAATAAACTCTGTAGATCTCGAAAAGTTATGAAACATTGTAGTTGGCAACTTTTTGATTTGAAATCATCTTGTCATGCAAAACTGTCTTTAAATTTCAAAAATTTAAAATTCAAACTTTTCAAACAACCTCGGATGGAAAAACAACCAAGACAAACTCTGTAGATCTCGAAAAGTTATAAAACATTGTAGTTGGCAACTTTTTGATTTGAAATCATCTTGTCATGCAAAACTGCGTTTGAATTTCAAAATTTTGAAATTCAAATTTTGTAAACGACTTCGGATGGAAAAACTTCCTAAACTAAAAGTGTAGATCTCGAAAAGTTATGAAACTTTGTAGTTTACAACTTTTTTATTTGAATTCGTTTAGGGCCTCAAATAAGCAATTTACACTCAGTTTAGTATAATATGTTGGGAACTAAAACGGAATCTAGATACAAGGTACAGTGTGGTGTAATGGTAGCGGAGGTTCGCGCGTAGGGGGAGGTCGTGTGTTCGAATCCCATTGGCCGCGTTTCGGTGGTGGGGGGGCCTTCACTGATTAAAAAAAATTCTATTTTTTTTCCATTTTTCCCCTTTTTTCGGGTTTTTTTTTTCGGTTCCAACTTTGCCGAGTGTCGGGCACTCGACAAAGAATTCTTTGCCGACGAATTTTTTTACCGGAGGCTCTTTACCGAGTGCTGCACTCGGTAAAGCGCCTGAATCTGGTAGTGAGTGGTGGCCCAACCTTTTATTATTATTATTAAGGAAGAATGCGGCGAAATGACAGAACATGATTTTTTTTATTAGAAGCAGAACATGATTGAAGGGCCGGCTTACAACCCGTTAGTCTGACTCCAGATAGATTTCATTCGTCAATCATGCATCAGGATTATTCAGGAGACAAAAGAGCCTTTTTTGGATGCCAAGGATTCGTTTGATCTGGACAGAATTGTGCTCCAACCTTTTGCGAAGACGCAGTCGAAATGATGGTTGATCGTCGATCGTCATTGTTACACATGCCGTCGTGTGCGTGCAGAAACTGCCTGCTTAGGCATGACTCGTGCTTGACGGACGCATGCATGTATTCAGATGTGACTGGTGCATCATATTTGCTATTTTGTTGAGAAGCATGAAATGCATACACGTGTGCGATTCAAGTAATACTAATTAATGCATTAACCCGTGTGCTCTACACCGGCTAGAATACATGAGACATACTCTGCTATACTCAGTCAAGCTGGGAGGCTGCGAATCACCAATGCAGTCTTCTTAGCTTTGCTAACCTTCTACATGTGCACTCTAGAACTTCCTAAAGCAGTTGTAAAACAAATAGATAAATTCAGGAACAGAGGATCAAATATTGATGGTAGAACACAGCCCAAAGCTGCCTGGGAAATGGTCTGTGTCCCAAAAGAGGAAGGAGGATTGGGAGTCATCAATATTATATTGGAATACAGAATCAATCTCTACTGATGAAAAACCTAGACAAATTCTTCAACAGGAAAAACATCCCTTGGGTCAATTTGATTTGGGAGAAGCAATACAAAAATAGAAAACTGCCAAGCCATGTCAAGAAGGGATCTTTTTGGTGGAGAGATGTGCTGAAGTTGCTCTCAAAATTCAAAGACCTGGCATTCATTCATTCAAGTTAACAATGGGCAAACATGCTTGTTTGGGAAAGATAGATGGCTAACCCAGCCCCTTTAGCAGAGCCTACCGGAGATTCATTCGATTGCCAAAAATAAACTTATTTCTATCAGCAGAGCTTTTAGCCAAGATACAATCATAGAAATATTCAACCTACCTCTCTCTCAAATTGCCTTCACACAGCTGCAAAGTCTGCAACACCTAATGGAGGCCACAACTCTAGAAAATAATGATGATGTCTGGTCCTATAATGGGGGTTCGAGCAAATTTCTCTCCTCAAGAATGTACAAAAAACTAATTGGACATCATCCAACCAATCCAGCTTTCAATTGGGTCTGAAAATGCTTTTGTCAACCTAAGCACAAGGTCTTCTACTGGTTGCTACTTAAAGATAGACAGAGTACGAGAAATATTCTTAGAAGGAAACACATGAATCTGGATTCATACAATTGTTTTTTTTTTTTGACCGAATCAGTAGGGGAACCCCCTACCTATATTTTTTTGCTTTTTCAATTAAATGAAAGAATGTAATGTACAAAGGGTAAAGAGAAAGTAACTATTACAAGGCATCAAGGCCCAAAACAAAAGAAGAATACATCATAAATAATTATCTCTCCACGAGCTGAGGATCATCTGTCTTGCTGGCTTGGCTTTGAGGCACACAAGGCCAAGTTCATTCTGGAACTGTGTTTTCGCTGTGTTGATGTTGACCTGATCATTGTAAAAAATGACTCCATTTCTAGTAGTCCAAATTGTCCAACATGCAGTGATGAAAATTTCTCTAAAAATGGGACTCCCAAAAGATGATCTGGCTTCTAATACCATATCCAGAGGCTGCAGGTTCAGGTTCCAATCTATTGGAATAGATCGCTCTAGGAAGGCTTACTGAAGGCAGATTCAAAGAAAAGATGAAAGCTTGTTTCTTCATGTCCATCATTACATAAGACACAATTATAATCCTCAAGTTCCATATTTTTTCTTCTCAAAAGATTTCTTGTGTTCAGTCTATCTCTAAGAAGTAGCCAGAAGGAGAATTTGTGTGCTTACCCAAATTACTACAAGCCCAAAGCCAAGAGAACAGTGGTGAGGCATCAATGTGTCCAATTAATAGACTATAAGCTTTCCTGCTACTATATTTTGGAGATCCCCAAGTATAGTTCCAATTATCATTAGCATTACTGTCTCCTATCCTTTCCTGCATGAGCTCCTGTACCTCTACCAGCTGAGATGTAGCTAGCTGTGAAAGAGGTAGACTGAACATTCTCTCCACATCTTGATCTCTAAGATTCATACAATTGTGAGCTCTGTGCTCTTAGAGTTGAAGAAAGCACTGAGCATCTGTTTCTACATTGCCCCTTTGCCCAACAATGTTGGGGCCTGATCAATTTAACAACTTCCTTGGATAGTGGGACTCTTGAAAACTTTACTGCCTTCAAAGATTAGATCAACTCTCAATTCTTCATGGTGGCAATCATTCTCATGTGTTGGACAATTTTGGCTGGCCAGAAATGAACTCATCTTCAATGGAAATCAAGTGAGCACACAGGATTGTAGAAGAATCTTTATTAAAGTAGCAAGAATGGTCTTTCTTCAATGAACTCATTTCAACTCTGTTTGAACAATGGATCCAACCGCTAGAAATGATTTGAGCCCCCGGCTTTTGCCTTATTTTCTTTGTTTCCTTCTTTGTATCTTGAAGCTGTTCTTCCTCCCCCTAGTTTCTCTCAGTAGATTAATTTTGCATTGTAAATAACCCTCTTTTCCTTTTCAATAAAAAATTTATGTAGGGGCTGCGGCCCCTCTAGTTTCCTAAAAAAAATATAGGTTGTTTCAGTCTGTGATTGCATACTCTGATATTTAATTTAAGGGCCACCACATCACATGGTGGGTATTAAATTCTGAGGAAGAAATAACCTCTAATAGAAAATAGAGATTGTGTCTACAACAAACTAGAAGAACTTCTCACGCGTTGCTGCGGGAATCAATGGTAAAGTTATACTACTTATATTTACTAATATGATTGAATTCATAATACATGTTAGTGGATGATTTTTAGCATTCTGACGTAGACAACTAAATATATGTTAATAAATGATGTGGTTTGCTAATGTGAATACCTTGAATGAAGACATAACGGCATGTGTTAGTTGGATGTGTTAGTGGATGCTGATGTGGATACTTTGCATAACGAGATAGTTGCATGAGCTAGTGAGATGTTCTAGTGGATGCTGATGTGGACATTTTGCATGACAAGATAAATTACTAGTGGGGTTTGAAAATATAAGATATATAGAATATAATATAGAATATAGATATAGATAGTCTAAGCTGAATCCATCACTATGTCTACAACAATAGTCACTGCAGAATTTAATGTCAAGTATCTATATTGGTTTCAAAATTTAATCAACATGGCGATACAAACTTTATTCTCTCTTCAAAATAATTCTTTAGCACATAAGCAAAGTATTCTACATGGCATCTAATAAATGCGTATGATACTCCCTATCAAGAATAGGCTTAGAAGTTCATGTGTTTTGTACCTACAACCAATCAAAATTAGTTATCTTTTTGCGCTCCCTCTTTATTCATTTTCAATAGAACACCCATATATAGATACTAGATGCACTACTATAAAATTGATTTTCAGCAATGAGAGCTTTGTTTTAGAGGCGGGTCAATTTACAACCGCCTGTACAGTGGCTCTAAACCGAGTCGCCTCTAGAATTGCATTTGCAGAGGCTAGAAATCGATTTTTAGAGGTGGCTCTATTTCTAGGAGTTGCCTTGTAAAATTTGAATTTTTAAACAATCTCAATTGAAGAAACGGCCAAAACAAAGTTGTACATCTCGAAAAGTACTTTTATCTCTATTTCATCACCTACTACTACTATTAAGACCGGCCAAAACTCTTGTGGTCATTGGATGGAGTGGAGGTACATATGGATTTTGGGGAGAGAGTGAAGGACAAAAATTTAGAGGAAGAAATTTTCTTCTTTTAATTTAATATTAAGTATAAACAGTGTAAATATATTTGGTTCAGCATGCAGCCACAGCAGACATCATGCAATCCGTCGGCAATTAGCTAATCCAGGCTCCTTCCGATCCTTTAGAAAAAGCTAGTTGTCCAAAAGAAAACAAAGAGGGAAAAGGGAGAATTTGGAGGGAGAAGGCTAGTGGTCATGGTCAGCCTGGCTAACAGCGCCTCCCTGGGTTAATTAACCGATTGAGTCAGCTTTTGTACGTCGTGCAGTCCAACAGAAAGGCCGAACACCATAACGTCACATATGCGCGCATGCATGTTGCATTGCATATGCTTGTTGAAGTTATTGATGGCCAATTTAAACTTGTCAGTTTACGAAGCGGAGACCAACAAGTCCAGATTTCCAGAACACCTGAGCAAATGCATCGATCCATGCTTATGCAGTCGATTCATATGTCATGGTGTTTGACCCCAAAATCAGAAAGCAGTGTCCGTGCGTACGTCCGGGTTGAACATGAAGTCAGAGGAAACCTAAAATCAACATGCGTGTGCCATAGGCGGTCCTGCATTGCCGAATTAATGGCCGACCATATGTACTATATCTATAAATCTTGTCCCCCTGTACCTGTGATTAGGCTTTTAACCAGCAATTATATGATACTAACAAATTTTTATATATGCTCTTTGATTTGGACGGCCACTAAACCTATGACCAAATCGTTGATGTGAAAGAATCACAAATTAGATCTTGTATTGGACAAATACTATATGGTTTTATAAAGCACTTCGATAATCGAAACTTTTCCTTTATGGCTCAATGCAATAAACCTTGCAATTTTTAAACTACGATATCATCAAAACCGTACTTTTTCTGTGTGTGTGTGTGTGTGTGGGTGGGTGGCTTCTAAACTAAACTGAGAATTTGTATACTACATTTTTGTAAACTGCAACATCAAACAAGCCTTTACTCTAGTTTCGAGAGACTCGTTACATATCCTTCATCTTCTCTCTTTTTCTTTTGTTTCATTGATCGAATGGTATTATTCCATATTTCCTGACTTACAGCCTAGCTAGGGCACTGTCGTGATCTGAATGAGAGACAATTTTCTTAACAAAAAAAAAAAAAAAAAAAAGGTTACCTGTTAATTTCGCCTCAGTAGTCACTCTACCCGAATTTGCAACAGTCTGAATATCTCCACATGTTAATTCCAAATTGACTGAATGAGATGGAAATAAACTAAACAACGTAAGTTGTATTTTGGAAGTAACAAATCTTTGAGAGTAGATAGAATTCTACATTTAATTTCACTTTATTGTCAATCACTGCAAAATTAACATCATCTTAAAACTAATTCATATATTAACATATTTAAATCACTTTTGCAAAATGCACATATTTTGACTAATGTGGTCACAATTTGGACATTTTGACCTTTTCAAACCAAAATGCAGCTAAAATTGGTGGATGGAGTACTCAGTTAGTCAATTCAAAAGAAAAGCGAATGATTTTCAATAAATTAACGAGTCGATGGGTTAGCAAGCATGTGAAGTTAGTGTTCGATTATAAAACTTGCCGTAGGTCCCCTGCCCTTTATATACGCACTGGACGGTCCATGCAACTCTCATCATCCCATTGTGTACACAACAGAACACACACAATTAGAAGAGGATCAGATCGATCGAACAAAAGCTAGAAGTGCTGCTTGAATTGTGTTGATAGAGATTAACAGGTTGTTGGTGATCATTTATTTGCACTACTACATACATACGGCATGGCAAGAGGGATTGCTGCTGTGCCGGTGTTACTCATGCTGGTCATAGCGTTCTTGGCAGCCCCAGGAGGAGCGGCGCGGCCGTTGCGGGTCGATGGCGATGCGTTGTCATCGTCGCCGGGCATGGAAGCCGTCCCCGGAAATGGTGTTTTGCAATTGCCCCGGCAAATGTACCTGAAGCAGCTCCGGGCGGGGCCCTCGTGCGGCACCAACAGCTCGAACGGTGGCTGCCCAGGCTCCCCATGATGAGCTAGCTGCGAAAGATTTGGCTGATTTACAAAAAATGGAGGAGAGACTACAAAATAATATTTGAGCTTGACACCGTGCAAGACATTTGCTTCCATGGAGGAGGGAATGCCAACTAGATGAGCGGCCACAGTGGTGTGCTGATATATTCCACATAGCTTTTTCCTATTCGCTTTGGGATTTTGCATTCAGTTTTGCGTTGGTTTTGATTCACTATGTTCAACTTTGGGTTATTTATATATATTCCTACTCCCTGGGAGTAGTTACTCCCATGTGTATATCTCTAGATTTAGGGCGTATATAGCCCGACGAAGTGTATCTAGATAGAGTATATCATCATACTAGACCATCTACGGTACTATGTATGACAAGTATGTATGTATACTCAGAGTATATGGTTATACTTATTTTATATGCTACTATCATAGTATTATATAATGTACTCCATTAAAAAGTATGTGCTCTTTTGATTTTTTTTTCACGTAGTAAAGATCTGGAGTATCTTAATATTAGTATGTCAATATACTAAAAATGATAAATAAGTATGTACATATACGCAACGTGGTTTATTGATTATGCGAGTAACTACTCCCAGGAGTATATAAAATGCACTATATATATATATATATATATATATATATATATATATATATATATATATATATATATATATATATATATATATATATATATCAATTCTTGTTAGTATTGTAACAAAGATACAAATGTGCTTTATTTGATAAAAGGATTTTTTTTCATTTAGTTTTGTATTACTTTTATTTCCACCAATCTAAGATACACGGAAGCACCAGTAATTTTGAGATTGCACACATCTAACACTACTAGGAAAAGACGCAACAACGATTTTTCCAAGCTCTAAGGCCTAATTTGGAAGCAAGAGGATGCAAACCCAGGGATGGAAATTCCTCCGATGAAGAACTAAATGACTTATTCAAATGACATTCTCATAGCTTGCTCACCCTAGGAAAAGTCTAGGATCCCAAAGGGATTTGAGTTTCCAAACTAACCCTGAATGTGTGTGTGGATAGAGGTGGGGGAGCGGGGAGGGGGAGTGCATTTATTGTTTGCATCAACCTTTTAAGGGGGGGGGGGGGGGGGGGCACACCACAGGTACACACCGTACACACCGAAACATATCAAGATTAGAGTGCATAAGCTATTGATGATTTGTATTATTGTGTGAATGTTCACAACAATGTTAATTAGCAAGACACTAGTAGCATATAGTTGGTTCCAAAATTAGACACTATATCAATAATTTTGGCTTAAATGATAGATCAAATTTTTGTGACACCATTGGTTACTACTTGAGGACCATAGATATAATCTGATTATAGTGAAAGAACTGATGGTGGAAAAGATTTTTCTACTCCGATTTTTCACAAGGACCCGACAATGTATACGCATTTACTTTTATAGTTGAGTCACATTAGGAAAGCAAAGAAGCTTTCTTTAGTTTGAGTTTATTGTTGTATGTTGTGTGTGTGTGTGTGGGGGGGGGGGGTGGGGGGTTGGGGGTTGGGGGGGGGGGGGGGGGGGTGGGGGGGTTGTTAAATTGTTGATGGACCATGGATGGATGTACGGTCTACAAAGATAGAGTCTAACATTTTTCCAATGCTCTCAATACCTTTATACAAACTGTGAAGGCAGATATCTATGAGGAGGAAGAAGTGACAAGGCATGTTTTCCATCAGATGCTGTAAATAGAAAGTGGACTAACTCGGTGGCTCTTAGAGGTCACTTGATTAGTTTAGGGACTTTAAGGACGATTGTACCAAATGGATGGAACATTATATTGGACCGAGGAAGATGAAGATAGCATAGACATTGACAACGGCAAAGTAGATGACATGCTAATTGACAAAGTGTGTTAGCCTAGTGTCGGTGTTTCAAGTAAACACCAACGAGTAAATTTGTATTATTGTGCGTTGGGCCTGGATGGTGTGCTAAAGGACACAAGGTTTATACTGGTTCGGGCAGAATGTCCCTACGTCAAGTTTGTCGCTGCTGCTCATGTTATTAGCACTGAAAGGTTCGTAGTAGGGGTTACGAACGGGCGAGAGAGGGACATGTCCCAAGTCTCTGATGGAAAGGTTGAAAGGACGCTAATAGCTTGGTTGCTGCTCAGCTGTGTGTTATGTGATATGTGGTGTGTTCTATTCATCCGTCCCTTTAGTGGGGTGTCCTGCCTTCCCTTTTATAGACCAAGGGAAAGCAGGGATTACAGATGGAAAAAAGGAGAAAAACCAGAGACAAAGAAGGTCCTTCGAAGGTGTCGGGTCTTCCTTTTCCTCTGAGCGAGCCCTGCTGACACGACAGATGGTGTCAGGGATAGCTCCATGCCTAGCATCTGTCCACTGATGATGCCATGCTCTGGCTTGATCAACAAGTGGTCACGTCCCATCCTGCCCCAGTGGGCGGCGCGACAGACCAGGGTGTTGATCCGCGACCCTATGGGGAACGGATGTCGCGGTGACCGCACGTCCGTCACTGTAGAGGATGTGAATCTCCTCCTGGACCATAGTGGTTGTCGTATTCTTCCATCAGGATCCACGCCCAAGGGCCAATGGCGATGCCCACAACACTGTAAAAGAAATGTCAGCGCCCACAACACTGTTCGGGCTCTGACAAGCCCAGAAGGGCCTTTAAGCGCCCGTCTTGTCATATCCTGACGGTACTTTCCTACAGGCGTGCAGGGTATGGTCATCAGTATTGCGGTTGACTTGAGTGCCCTGCCTTATCTGCGTGCGTAGTTATGAAGGAGCAGTGTGCAGACGTCGGGCGAGGCGGAGTCTGCCCCCCAAACGTCGGGCGAGGCGGAGCCAGCCTTCGGACATTGGTCAAGGCGGAGTCTACCCCCAGACGTCGGGCAAGGTGGAGTCTACCCCCAGACGTCAGGTGAGGTGGAGCCAGCCCCCGGACATCAAGCGAGGCGGAGTCTGCCCCCAGATGTCTGACGAGGTGGAGTCTACCCCCCAGGCGTCAGGTGAGGCAGAGCTAGCCCCTGGACATCGGGCGAGGAGGAGCCAGCCCCTGGACATCTAGCGAGGCGGAGTCTGCCCCCAGACATCGGGTGAGGCGGAGCCAACCCTCGGACGTCGGGCGATGTGGGGGTATTAACCCCTATACCCTTACGGCTAGGCTTGGGCCGACCCGGATCAGGGGGTCCGGCCCACTAGAAGACGACGCGCGGCCCGACCAACCTGTTCGGAATCCCGCGCAAGGAATCAAGGCAGATTTGGAGATCAAGCAAGATCCTGGTCGGTTAGAATAGGAATCCTTATCCGGCCACCTATGGCAATTGTAACTGGCTAGGATTAGTTTCCAGATCTGTAACCCTGCCCCCCGGACTATATAAGGCAGGCAAGGGACCCATCTAAAAAACATCTCTCATTGACATACAACAATACAATCAGACGCAGGACATAGGTATTACACCTTTACGGCGGCCGAACCTGGATAAAACCTTATGTCTGTCTTGCGCTACCATCTTGTTTGTTGCTTGCGCATCTGTCTGCCAATAATCTACTACCTTAGGCATACCCCTAGGTAGACTGCCGACTATATTTCGTCGATAGTGGCACGCCAGGTAGGGGGTATGGGTACTGCTCTCCAAGTGAACAAGATGGTCATCATCCCCGGTTCCATGGCTACGCCGAACGGCCTCACGTTCACCATCGGCCAGATCACCTGGACCACCGGCTTCGACGACTTCATCGCCATGACCCCGGAGGAGGTGTGGGTTCAATCCACGCCGACCACTGCTTCACCTGCATTGGCTACGGCTCCAACCATGGTGGATCTGGCTCCGACTATGGTGGATCTGGCTCCGACCACGCCAGCGTCGTCTTTAGCCATGCCAACAACCCGTCGTCCTCTTCCTCGCTACAAAAGGAGGCAGATCGACAACACCGACTTGCTCGACTCCATCGATCGGGTCAGCACCAAACTTGTCGAAACCCTGGCTCTGGTAAGTTCGATTCAAAGTCAACCTAATGAGCAGGTAACTACGACCCACAACAGATCTACCAAACTAGCTCGAGCCAGTCATCCTGCACGACTCGGTATGGATCTCGTGGTCACATCTACTCCTGAAGGGCGCTCCGTTCGTCGCCGGCCAGCCCCTGCGATGGGTCTCCGGCTCTCCGAGTATGAAGCCTCGATGGAGAATCACCAGGTCCAGCCCTACGGCCTACACAACTTCATCAACATGGTTCGAATTGAGGATTATCAAGAAGGATCGGTCCACACAGTTCAAGAGGGTGGCTCAAGCTCCTCGTCCGGCATCGCATCTAATGCCTTCGTCCACACTGAGCTCTAGCATCATGACGATGAAGGCGTTGAATACTATCTGGGTACCCCAGACCATGCCCTGGGTTTCCCACAATTCCCGTCCTTCCCACCAAGGCGAGGAGACTTGATCAATGTCATCAGTAATGACGAACCATCGGCGGTCGGCAAAACAGAACAAGAAAGACTAGCACGCGAAGCACGCAATATTGACCGGTTTAATCGCCGACAAATTGAAGCCGAGGTAGAAGAGGAGGCCCGACGCATAAGGGTCCAGCCACACGACCTTAACAATGCTTTTGACAGGGTGGGGGACAAGGAGGTCTTCAGGACTCCAAGCGCCAACGTAGCTGTTGCTATGGCGACAATGCAACGACTACCCAACACCCCGGAAACACAGGCAGTTCGTGATGATATACAAGCTTACCTGACGGCTGCTATGGCCCAGACCGTAGATATTGTAAATCAAGCCTGGGCTCCATCTGTCTCAGTCGAATCAAGCCACAGCCGCCAGTACTCAAGTCGCTCATAGCCACCCAACCAACGTGGCTCGCGCAACAACAACCCATCAGACAACCGTCAAGGCGGAAATGGTAGCCATGATGGTGGTCGGGACGACAACCGCCGTTGGGAGGACAACCGCCGCGACGTTCGGGATGACAACCACCGAGACAACCGCGATAATCGCTGTGATAACCATGGTCGCAGGGTTAATCAGGATGGCAACCGAGATCGCCGTGATGGCAATAACAATCTCCGCCATTACCTCGAAGGACATGATTTGCGCGATCGCATCAACCAAAGAGCCAATGATCGTGCATCCCACGAAAGCTATCGCCGTATGGAATATGATACTGCCCACGGCCCTCTGGGTTTGAAGCAGTTTACTCCGCACCTTCACCAAGTCATATGGCCCAAGAACTTCAAGCTCGAAAAACTTTAGAAGTACGACGGCAAGGAGAACCTCGAATTATGGGTCATGCTCTATGAAACTACGTGCAGATCAGCCATGGCTAATGAGCACGTCATGTCTAACTACTTCCCAGTCGCTGTCGGCCATGCAGGTCACCAATGGCTGGTCAGCTTGCCGGCGAACTACTTTGATTTTTGGTAAGAGCTCAAGCAAGCCTTCATCGACAACTTTATTGCTACTTGCGAGCAACCCGGCAACAAATATGATCTGCAGTGGATTCGAGACCAGAAAGATGAGCCACTACGCGAGTACGTCTGGCGTTTCTCGGAGATGCGCATCAAGGTCCCATCAATCTCCGACAACGAGGCAATTGAGGCTTTCATTACTGGTCTTCACTTCCACGATGCCCTACGGGAGAAGCTCCTTCGCAAGAGACCTGAATCATTCACAGCGCTCCTGGCCACTGCAAAGAAATATGCAGATGCCGACGATGCTAAAAAGATAATCATCAAGGAAGCAGCAAGGGTTCCACGCTTCGACCACCCCCCACACCACGACGACTACCGCGACAATCGTGGTCAGAACGACAATTTTGATCGCTGCAACCAGCGCAACGACCTCCACGACCACCGCGGCCAGCGTAATCAGTGGCGTAATCGCCGTGATGATTACAGGGGCAAGCGTGCTTAGGAAGACGACGGTGAGGTCAACACCGTTAAGAAAGGTGGCGGACGTCGCAACTACGAAGAAGACTACGCCAAAGCATTGAAAGGACCTTGCCAGCTCCACCCCAAGTCAAACCATACCATGGAGAATTGCCACATTCTCAAGTCTATCTACACACGTCAATAGGCTCCAGATATGTCCGACAAGCCTAACGACGTAGGGGAACAGCGCAACAAGGACAACAACGATGATGACGCAGATCCCCGTCACAAGTACGTCAAGCCAACTGATCGCGTCCACACCATCATTGGAGGCAAAGTGTCCATTGAGACTAAATGAGAACGCAAGCTGCTCGCCCGCGCTTGCTTGAACGTGGCCAACACCGACAACCTCATCGCCGATCCACGGCTCCCTCCTTGGTCTCACCGTGAGATCTCCTTCAGCAAAAGGACCAATGGGCTGCGATACCTGAGCCAGGGCATTTTCCCTTGGTCCTCGATCCTTGTATCAACATGGTTCAGTTCGACAGAGTGCTGATTGATGGTGGCAGTTCCATCGATATACTGTTCAAGAATAGTCTACTAGCCCTGAAGATAACCTAGGCGGATCTCAAACCATATGAGGCACAGTTCTAGGGTGTTCTCCTCAGACAGAGCTCTACACCTCTTGGGCAGATCACGCTACCCGTGCAATTTGGGACCCCGGACCACTTCCGCACCGACTACGTCAACTTCGTGGTCGCTGACTTCGACGGTACCTACCATGCTATCCTTGGTCGACCATCGCTCACCAAGTTCATGGCCATACCTCATTACAGGTATTTGGTGCTCAAGATGCCTACCGAGAAAGGGTTTCTAACTCTCAGGGGCAACGTATACGTAGCGTATACCTGCAAGGACGATAGCTTCAAAATAGCAGAGGCTCACAACCTCTCTATTCGCATGGCTGAAACCATGCTCGATGCCAAGAAGACCTTAGCCGACCACCTGGAGATCCTAGAGCTCGAGGCTCCACGCAAGAACATCAAGTCCAAGGAGCACAAGGTGATCCAGCTGGTCGACGGTGATCCTAGCAAAACGGCCCTTATCAGGGCCAACCTAGATCCCAAATAGGAAGACGCGCTCATCAGGTTCTTGAGGAGCAACGTGGATGTGTTCGCATGGAAACCTGCTGACATGCCCAGTGTACCTCGGATTTTGATCGAGCACTCCTTGAATGTCAACGGCAAGGCCAAACCTATCAAGTAGAAGCTACGACGGTTCGCTCGCAACAAGAAGAAGGTGATTAGGGTAGAAGTTACATGGCTTTTGGCAGCCGGATTTATCAAAGAAGTGTATCATCCGGAGTGGTTAGCCAACCCGGTTCTTGTATGCAAAAAGAATAATGAATGGAGAATGTGCGTTGATTACACTGATCTCAACAAACACTACCCTAAGGACCCCTTCGGCTTACCTCACATAGACGAGGTCATAGATTCAACCACCGGTTGCGAGCTGCTTTCCTTTCTTGATTGCTACTCTGGTTATCACCAGATTGCTCTAAAAAAGGACAACCAGATCAAGACATCTTTCATCACGCCTTTCGGTGCCTACTGCTACATGACCATGTCGTTCGGGCTCAAGAACGCTGGGGCTACCTATCAACGTGCCATACAGGCCTGCCTCAAAGATGAGATAAAAGATGACCACATTGAGGCTTATGTTGATGATGTAGTTGTCAAGACGAAGGAAGCACATACCCTTGTTGATGACCTGGAATGCACCTTTGCAGCCCTTAATACATTCCAATGGAAGTTAAACCCAAAGAAGTGCATCTTTGGTGTTCCTTCTGGTATACTGCTTAGCAACGTCGTCAGTCATGATGACATACGCCCTAACCCAGAGAAAGTCAAAGCTGTCTTAGACATGAAGCCGCCCAAAAAGGTGAAGGATGTCCAGAAGCTTACTGGATGCATGGCTGCTCTTAGTCATTTCATATCAAGATTAGGAGAAAAAGGACTACCGTTTTTCAAGCTGCTCAAAGCATCCGAGAAGTTTGAGTGGTCAGAGGAAGCAGACGCTGCCTTCACACAGCTGAAACAATACCTTACATCACCTCCGGTCCTCACTGCTCCTAGAGAAGATGAAACTCTCCTACTTTACATTGCAGCAACTAATCGGGTGGTCTCCACTGCCATGGTGGTCGAGCACGATGAGCCTGGCCATGCCTATAAGGTACAGCGACCAATCTATTTCATCAGTGAGATACTCAATGAATCCAAGACCAGGTACCCACAGATTCAGAAACCGATCTATGCCATACTGATAACATCCCAAAAGTTGAAACATTACTTCGATGGATATCGTGTGGTGGTCATGACCTAGTACCCTCTGGGAGACATCATTCGCAACAAGGATGCGAACGAGCGCATCGTCAAATGGGCAATGGAGCTATGCCCTTTCTCCTTGGAATTTGCAAGTTGTACTACAATCAAGTCTCAGGCACTCGTCGATTTCATCGTCGAGTGGACAGACTTAAGCACACCTGCCTCTCAGGGGCCTGACGAGTATTGGAAGATGTACTTCGATGGCTCTCTCAACATCGACGGCACAGGAGCAGGAGTCCTTTTCATGTCACCATCCAAGGAGCAGCTCTGGTACGTCCTCAGGATTTATTTCCCAGCATCTAATAACGCCGCCAAGTACGAAGCATGCCTACATGGTTTGCGCATTGCGGTCGAGCTCGGTGTCAAACGTCTCTATGTCTACGAAGACTCGGCTCTAGTCATCAACCAACTCAACAAGGACTAGGACACGACCAGCAAAAAGGTGGATGCATACTGCAAATCGATCAGAAAAGCTAGAAGGCAAGTTCTATGGCATCGAGTACACACACGTGGTCTGGGACAAAAATCAAGCAGCAGATGCGCTGTCAAAGTTAGGTTCATCCCGAGCCAAAGTCCCACATGGTGTATTCGTTCAAGACCTGCTCACGCCTTCCATCGAAGAGGAAGATCCCATGGTCGACAAACCTCTAGACCAACCATTGGTGGCTACGGTTCTGGCATCAAGCACCACCAAGCCACCTCCATCCACTAATCAGCCCGACTGGAGAGTACCTTTCATCAAATACCTGACAGATGGTAGTGGTTACACTGATTGGACAGAAAATGAATGCCTGATGCGTCGTAGTAAGCAGTATATGCTCGTCGATGGTAGATTATGGCGCAAGAACGCAAAGGAGGAAATCTTGATGAAGTGTATAACCCAAGAGGATGGTGAACAACCCCTGGGCCAAATCCACTCTGGCTCCTGTGGCAACCACACGGCCTCGAGAATGCTAGTTGGCAAGGCTTTCCAAGCAGGGTTCTATTAGCCGTCAGCTGTGGCCGATGCAGAGAAGCTAGTCCGCCATTATGAGGGTTGTCAGTTCTTCGCCAAGAGAATCCACGTACTAGCACATGAGATCCAAACAATACCAGCCTCTTGGTCTTTCACATGCTGGGGACTGGATATGATCGGGCCCTTCAAACCGGCTCTTAGGAAATTTACATGTGTCTTTGTGCTCATCGACAAATTTTTTAAGTGGATAGAGTACATGCCTCTGGTACAGGCATCTTCAGAAAAGGCTGTCATGTTCATCGACCAGGTCATCCACCGCTTTGGCATACCCAATAGCATCATCACTGATCTGGGTACTCAGTTCACCGGGAATGCTTTTTGGGACTTCTATGATGAAAGGAGCATAGTAGTAAAATATGTCTCGGTGGCGCACCCTAGAGCTAATGGACAGGTCAAGTGGGCAAATGGTATGATCTTGGACACACTTAAGAAGAGGATGTACAGAGAAAATGACAAGGCTCCTGGAAGATGGCTCAAAGAGTTACCAGCCGTGGTCTGGGGCCTCAGAACCTAGCCCAGTCGCAATACCGGCGTATCACCATACTTTATGGTTTACGACGCTAAGGCAGTGCTCCCAGCAGATATAGCCTTCAGATCAGCAAGGGTAGAGAACTTCAACGAAGAAAAGGCCAATGAAGCGCGGGAGCTAGAAGTGAATAGTGCAGAAGAGAAGCGGCTCGATTCTTGCGTATGTACAGCCAAATACCTTGCTATTTTGCGCAGGTACTACAACAAGAACGTTAAGGAGCGGTTCTTTGTGGTCGGGGACCTGGTCCTAAAGTGGAAGACGAATCAGGCTGGTGTCCACAAACTCACAACTCCATGGGAAGGGCCCTTCATGATCAAGGAAGTTACACGACCTACGTCTTACAGGTTAGCTCACCTGGATGGTATGGACGTACCCAATTCATGGCACATCGACAAGCTTAGGCATTTCTATGCTTAACTGCTAAGATATGTACTCCTCTTGTACTTTTGATTTAATTCAATAAAGCTACTATGATTTCTCCGACCACTCTAATGTGTCACTTCGAAGTCCATTATTAGTCTAACTTAACCAGTCAAAACCGACCACCATTCCTTCCCAAGGTTTCGGAGCAGGCCCTATTTCCGGTTCCTCCCAATGCGTGCATGGGATCTGCTCTCTACGCTGCGGGTGATCGGTAGGTCCCCTCTGGTTTGACTTGTCTGTGTCTACGTGTGCACAGGCTACACTCCTCACACTCTGACCACAAGACAAACTAGGGCCATACAAACCAGTCAGGATGACGTGTCGACTAAACTGGTACAACTAAACAGAACGCTAACATATTCTTACTTAGTTACACCAACGCGAGATTCAAGCTTAAATACGTTTTCCACAAAACAAACAAGCTCATGATGATATATAGTTACGTTATTACAAGCTTGCCTGAAAAGGTCTAAGTTTACAATAACACAACTACATCTTCTTCTACAGCTATAGCCTATAACTATTGGCTGGTCGGGTCACGCGGCACCTGCTGCTCGCTGGGCCTAACATCGTGCTCAAGTCCTAGGGACTCTTGTACTGGTCGAGCTGAAGAAGATGGCCCCGCCGATGCCTAGCTGGTTGAGACCGCAGGCTTCGTCGGTTGGCTCAAAACTGATGGAGTTTCCATCTGACTTGTTGATGGCGTACCCTGTACAGGTGTTGTCCCGCCTCCACATAGGTTAATGTCGCCAATTATTTTTGCCAACAAGTCCAGCTGGGTCATCCGAAGCTCCTCAGCCTTGTCTGGATCTACCTCCTTCGGGTATCCAGCCTCTAGGCGCTTGAGATCGATCAAAGGGTAGTGAGCACGTACCATGCTTAGCACATGTGCGCCTGTGTACTCACCCGCCTCCTTCACGAACTCTTGGAACCATCCCCATGCCTTTCGACATCTATCGACCAGTCTGAGCTATGGCGTCCTTGGCACGTCCTCTGTAAGCGCTGGGTCAATAAGGTTGAGGACCAGCAAAATGCCCGTTGCCACATCCTGGCACCAGTTTTTCCATGTGTCCCGATCCTCGGTGATCTCTTGGCATTGCGCCTTCTAGCCATCACGATCTTTCATCACAGCTTCTAGATGCTTCTTGGCATTGACTTTTAAAACTACAAACCGCACAAGACATTAAAACGTCATACCCCGACAAGATAAGGTGGGGAACAAAAGTGAGCAAAGGGGTCTGAAACACTTACTTTTCAGTTCCTCTTTCATCTTGGTCGTGTGGTCCCAGAGCTACGACTAGTCGTGCGCCAATTTCTTGTTGTCCTCCTTCAGGCGATCACACTCTATGACCACACGACTATTCTCCTCTCGGAGACAAACTACTTCGGCTTCTAAGCCTGCACTACGGCTATTACTACCAACAACGCAACAACACTTGTCATGCAATCATTGTGATAAAGTAACTACTTACTTGTTTTTTCTGCTCTTTGTTACTGAGCTGGACGACTAGGTTCTGGTTCTACGCCTCTTGCTCTGTCCTCTCATGGTTGGTGGCTTCAAGTTGGTGGCGCAAGCGTTCCACTTCGGCCGCCAGTTCTTTATTGATTGATGTGATCCCCTCAATCTGGTCGAAGCATTTCTTGCAGTACCTTGCGGTCTTCATTAAGTCCTACATGCAAAAAGCTAAGTAAGACAGTATGACTAGATGGCAAGATTAGGTGGTCAAGCAAAGCATACCTGGACTTCCGTTACTAGTCATTTCGCCACCCGTTCAACTTTCATGGTCTCTTCGACCTCTAGGATTTCCTCATGAACAACCCATTGGTTGTTCCGCCAGCGCGACACATATACATGTTGTCGTCTATCCTATGGATGGCCTAGGACCTCTTCTACTTCGTCCTCTTTGGCCTCTTCTTCAGGTATTGGTGCTGGTCCAGAGTTGGCAGCTTCTGCGATCACTATAGCCTTCCCACGGGCTACAGCATCGATAAACGTGCTCTGTGCTCTCGCCTCCGTCCCCTACTCCTTGGTTTGACCCATTACCCTAGGTGCTGAAGTGTCGCCCTCAGCAGGGTTAGTGCTCGGAGCACTTGCACTTGGCTCAGCTCTTCTCTCGACCCCCTGCTCGGGGACTGTTGTCTGACTGCTTGTGGTCTGAGGCTCCGGTGGACCTTCTGCTATGTTTTCCTCCATGGCCGGCTACTGCGTAGTCTTCTCTGCAACTGTTGCTGGAGCCATGCTGCTCCCGGCTAGTTGATCTGGATTTTTGGTGGACGCCGACCTAGTACATCCAAGATAAGTTCAAAAGGCAACCATAGTCAATAAAAATTGCAAGCTTACATCAAAGTTACAAATACTTACATGTTGGAAGCACGGAATGATGTGGTGAAGGCGCGTCTCTTCGGCCGTGCTTGCTCCACGTGCTCTGTGGGTGACACCTGGTTTCCCTCTATGACTAGCACCGACGCTGGGGTTTGGTGCTCGACCCCTCCGTCGCTCGTCCTCGGTGCTGCAGTGGTATGCGATGTGAGTCCCACTGGCACGGAGGAGCCACCTTGCTCCGTCGACTCCAGTTGCCTCCTCCTCTTTTGAGGGACGAGTGGAAAGATGTCTGCATCCTCTGTGTCATCGTCTGACAAAGTCAAGATCGCCTGATGACGCTTGTTGGTCGCCGGCCGCTTACCAGTAGCTTTGGCCGCTGCCTCCTCCCCAACTCCGAGCATGGCCCAGTCCATGTCCTCGCCCCTGATGCTGGTCTGGGTGGTCGGGTTAGCAACTTGCGGCCAATCTACACCAGGGGGTGGTGACACAAACACTGTCGCTCTATCCTGACCATTAACCTAGGAAACAAATAGGCGATCACACAGTAAGTTTCTACTACAATATGAGACTACGGGTACAAGGCAAGATGAGTTACCTTTGGGGGAGGTCGAGCGAGCTTGAAAGCGTGCTCGATGGTGCTCAATTTAACATAATTTGGATCAGCTAAGTTAGATAGCTCTCCAATTCTGGCTCTGACTTTGATCTTGTCAAGTGCCTCCTGCCTCATCCTCGTTGGGTCTGCGCTACCTTGGTACTCGTAGTCAGGATGTACCCTCCTCTGGCAGGGCTGGATCCTTCGGCTGATGAAGTTCCCGATCATGCTAGGACCGTCCAGTTTCTTCCATGGGATCATCCCAAGTAGTTCTGGAATCTGTTCCAGGTGCTCAGGCTTCTCCGACTAGTTGGTCCTCTTCTCTGGAATAAACCCCACATCGCACAGCGTGATTGTGTTCGACTCTTCACAGATGTAGAACCACTTCTTGTACCAGTCGTTAAGCAACGTGTTCCAAGGGCAGAGCAGGTACTAGGCCTTCATCCTGTCATGGAGGTTGTGGTACACACCTCCTGCTATCTTCGAGCCACTGCTTCCTTTCTTCCGTAGACAGAAAAGATGGTGAAAGAAGTCAAAATGGGGCTGGTGGCCGCCATATGCTTCGCAAAGATGAATGAAGGTGGAGACAAGGAGAATCGAATTGGGATGTAGATTGTAAATCCCAATCTCGTAGTACAAACAGAGCCCCTGAAGGAAAGGGTGCACTAGAACCCCAAAACCCCGCTTGAAGAAATCTTCGAAAACCACAATCTCACCTGGTTGTGGATCGGGGTACCCCTCGCCCTCTGGCGCACGCCATCCTATGAGTTCCTTGTTATGGAGTACTCCCATGAGGATGAGGTCTTCGATGGTCTACTCGTTGCTTCTCGACTTCCACCACTCCTTTGCCATGACTCCTGCTTTCTTCTGGGCGTCACTTTTCGCCATGAATCCAGCTTTGCTGATGAACGAGGATACGGTGGAGGATTGGTTGGTGATGATTTTGGAGGTATTAGGGTTGGCAAGAGGAAGAAGAAGGCTACGGCGGCGAATGGTAATGGGGTTCGGTAAAAAGTAACACCCCAATTTTATACTATATTTAACCAAGAGTTCCGTCATTTTGTCTGCCCGAGATTCTTAGGAGACGTGCGCACACGCCGCAGACGGTTGTTTTCACAACCTCGAGATCTATGCCAATATATGCGCCTCTTCATTATCAGTGTATGCACCTCTTCGTTACCAGTGTGAGAGGGCCCACGCTGCACCCCTCCTAACAGGTGCCAAGTGACTGTTTGCTTGAAAGGACAAGAGGGCAGTATGACATACTATACCCATCTACTTTTTTGACCAGACGTGTCAGGTTGGACTTGACAGAGCAAGAAGATAAATAAATACACCAAATAATAGTACAAGTGGCATTTGGTTCTTCGCCGCACCTCTTGTGCTAGAGGACTGTCTAGACCACTACCGTTCTCGGGGACTGCTCCGACCACTACCGTGCTCGAGGACTGTTTCGATCACTACTCGGAGACTGCTCTGCTTGGTTACATATGATTTGTACTCACATACAGTCGAGAGGCATTTATTTAGACCTTGCTACAAGGCTTATACTTCGCCTTCCAGCAAGCTCGGGGACTACATCGGTACTATGCACCTGCCGGTGCATCTCGTATTGCCTGTACGACGGTTGGATTCTCAACTTAACTGGGAATTCTTTTTAGACCCTAGCACCACGTGCCTATGTCACCTACTACCAGGCTCAGGGACTAAGTGGGAACACTTCACCTTACGGTGAATGTGTTTGTTTTTCAACCCCTACACTTTGACTGATTGCTAGAATTACTATTGTCCAAGGGTCACTTACATTTCTTTACAGAAATACAAGTGGGCACACTTGATAAGGAAAGAAATCTTTTTCTTTTTTCTTTAGAGCACCATGCATTCTTCAGACAACCGGAATCTTTGGTTATAATCGTGGTCTACTGCTCTCTGTTCTAACCAGAATGCTGGCACATTTGATTGGTCAATGTTTCAATCAGTTGGAGATGACATGAAGACGGATCGCATTAGTCGAAGGAGATCGAACGGCGTGTCGCAGCATAATACATGGTGCTTAGGGACTAGCTGTGGGGGTATTAACCCCTATACCCTTACGGCTAGGCTTGGGCCAGCCCGGATCAGGGGGTCCGGCCCACTAGAAGACGACGCGCGGCCTGGCCAACCTGTTTGGAATCCCGCGTAAGGAATCAAGGTAGATTTGGAGATCAAGTAAGATCCTGGTCGGTTAGAATAGGAATCCTTATCCAGCCACCTATGGCAATTGTAACTGGCTAGGATTAGTTTCCAGATCTGTAACCCTGCCCCCGGACCATATAAGGCGGGCAAGGGACCCCTCTAAAAAACATCTCTCATTGACATACAGCAATACAATCAGATGCATTACGTAGATATTACACCTTTATGGTGGCCGAACCTGGATAAAACCTTGTGTCTGTCTTGCGCTACCATCTTGTTTGTTGCTTGCGCATCTGTCTGCCGATAATCTACTACCTTAGGCATACCCCTAGGTAGACTGCCGACCATATTTTGTCGACAGGCGATGCAGAGTATGCCCTTAGACGTCAGACGAGACAGAGTCTGCCCCCCAGATGTCGGGTGAGGTGAAGCCAGCCCTTGGACATTGGGTGAGGTGGAGTCAGCCCCCGGACATCGAGCGAGGCAGAGCTAGCCCCCAGACGTTAGGTGAGGCGGAGCCAGCCTCCGAATGTCAGGCGAGACAGAGTATGCCCTCAGACATTGGGTGGGGCGGAGCCAACCTTTGGGCATCAGACAAGATGGAGTTAACCCTCAGTCATTAGGCAATAGGTGTAGTCACGTTCTTGCCTATTCGGAAGCATCAATGTTTGATGGTTATTAGCTCCTCTTCTTTGGGTACCTCAGTATTTGGTCGTTGACAGTAGCCCTCGAGCCCCTAGGTGATTTGGACAGAATCACCCAGGGGATGATTTGTCTTGCCAGAGGGTGTGCATGAGCACATCCAATGGGTGTAGCCCTTGAGCCCCGGGGTGATTCGGACAGAATTGCCCGGGGGTGATTCGACTTGCCAGAGGGTGCGCGCGAGCGCACCCGTCGGGTGTAGCCCCCGAGCCCCCGGGTGATTCTAATAGAATCGCCTAGGGGTGATTCGGACCCTTTGCGGGTATGGCTATGAGATTTAGTGGATTGTTATCTAGATAATTTGATTGGGGTCCTAGCATCCCATTCACGGGGATCTATCCAGGGTCAGCCTAGCCGAGACTCAATCGTGGGCTAAGATACCTGTGGCGCTCAAGTGCCTTTATGTTGGTCATTTACGGAGCCTAGCTCATTCCACCCTTTGTCGTAGGGGTGTTTGGAGCAGCTGTTGGACCTATTGATGAGTCAACTGTCAGACTCCTAGGCCTAAATGGGTCATAGAGGTGTTTTTTGATTCATTTTCCTTATACTCGTAATGAGTCCCGGTCCGCCTGGGGAGGCGAAATGTCCGATGGGTTTTTTCTAAGGAAAGGATAGGGATTGCATGCATGAATCCCATGATGTGATGTTGTGATGGATCATGGCAGGTGCGGAGATCTAGGTGGACGGTTGCCTTCCTCGCATCCATCGCCCTATAAAACCAAAGGGTTCGCCCCTAGGGTTTTGTACTTTGCCTCCTTGCCTTTGCATCTACAACCTCCGCCGCCAATCACCTAAGCCTCTTGCATCCATGTTTTCGCCATCGTCAAATTCGCATCCACCACTCCAATCCTCCAATGGAGCCATGGTGCCACTCCAACATCACCCCCTAGCGTCTGGAGGGCCTCGTTCGTCGTGGTCTTCTTTGCACATGGACCTCCACCGAGGAGTGGTGGCTACCTCGCGATGAAGACACACCGTCACCGCTTGAGGGATATGTTGTGTCCTTCACTCACTTCCATAAGCGGGGATTTGCCACCCCTGCCCACAAGTTTCTTTGGGGATTGTTGCACTACTACAAGGTAGAGCTGCAACATCTTAATCCCAATGGAATCCAACACATTGCGGCGTTCGTCGCCCTATGTGAGGGGTTCCTGGGGATTAGTCCCCACTTCGACCTATGGTGGTACTTCTTTGCTGTTACCCTCCTAAAGAAGCAGGAGAAGAAGTAGGAGCTGAACATGCTGATGGGAGGCACCAACTTTCAACTCCGCAACAATTGGGTCAGCGAGTACCCACTGATGCATCTGTCGACCTCCAACAAGGGGTGGCATTCGCATTGGTTCTATGTCAGGAATGACACAGCTGCCCCCTTGCTAGAGTTCACCAGGCGCCTCATCGAAGAGGTCCCAGAATCATGGAGGAGGTGGGGGTCTCGGAGAAAGACAAGAAGAAAATCTAGGACCATTTCACTATCATCCGCATCCTGAAGGAGAGGGGCATGAAGGGGTCGGGGATCATCGGCGCCTACTACACATAGAGGGTGGCACTGCTGATGAGGCGTGCACTTCCCCTACACATGATGGCACCTGGGGTATCCCTCGATGGGACAGCGCTCACCGAGAGAGCGCTCTCCCCCTCCAAAGTGGCACAACACATCAAGGAGGTGATGGAGCCTCCACGGGACGACGCCGGCGCTATCCTCAATTTCATGTATCCGGTGCCGGGACACCCCCCGATGTGACCGGAACCAGGGTATATCATTTTTGTAAGTTTTCTTTCCTCGTGCCTCCTTTTCGATTGAACTCTTGACCTCTTTGATGCTGATATTGAGATAGGGGGACCTACCGAAGAAACTCGCCCTTATGGATCACCTAGCCCCGCTGTCGAAAGGACCCGTTTGTGGCGACGGCCAATCATGATGTGGCCGAGTGGTAGCGGAATATGAAGGAGGATGAGATGAGGAAGAAGCAGCAAAAGCTACGTGCACGGGAGCACGGGGAGGAAACCGATAGTGACGACGAGGAAGAAGATGATGAGGTAGTTGCCGACACCAAGTGGGACGTCCTAGAGAGTGAGGATACGCTGATAGGTATCCACTCATCTATGTAGGGACCTTCCCATTTCATGCAGGTGGAAGTGAGTCTGCGAGGCCAGCGAAGACAGGCCAGACCATCGGCCTATCCTCAAAACTAGCTGGGGCTGGTGGATTTGTCGCTGTGCGCAAGGTGCTAGCGGAGGGGAGTGGCCCCGATGCCATGCCTCAAGAGCCAGCAGGGGCAAGCCGATCTGTTGCCGCCCCTGAGGTGCCGATGGAGAGGGATGGCTCTACTGCCGTGACTCTAGATGTAAGGGCGGCTAGCCCCTCTGTCTGGGAGCAAGGGGTGGGCTCAAAATGGCCCTGCCTTGATGAGGTGGAGCAAGGACCTGGGGGTTCGTCCCGCAAACGTATCCTCCACCCGACAATGCCGATGTAAATCATTTGACTCCTCTATTTTCTCTATTTTTCTCTATTTTCAGCGTGACTTATGCCTTTTGTGTCTTACAGTGTCCTGAGACGGGGCAGCTCTTTGGCGCTGGCGCCCAAGAAGAGTGTCGCCCTTCAGGCGAGGCGGTGGCTATCGCCTGATGTTGCTCTCATTTTGGGCAGGAGCAGAGCCGAGATCACTGCCATGTGAGCCGGTGCAGCGCCGCTCATGGTGGCACCCATGCCCTCGATGGGACAAGTGGGTGCCGGGGCTAAGGGAACGCCTTCAGAGGTCATCGAGCAACCGGCGATGGAAGCGATTCCGCTACTAATGTTGGAGCGGATGGAGCTACCACTCGCGCTTGTGGCGTCGACAGTGGTGGGTGCGACACCACAATCGAGGCCCTACCAGCACAAGCGGTGGTGGCCACGACTATGACAAGCCAGATGTAGCCGAACGCAGTCGTGGTGGTGCTCGAGGAAGCGGCGCGATCCACGCCACCGGTGGCCCAAGTGACGGCGCCCGACATAGGCCGGACAGAGGGAGGCATAGCCAAGGGGTCCCTAGGTGTCGTGGCGGTGGTAGAGAGGACCAGCAGGGGGTCACCTTGGCCCTAATGTTGGGGGGTAACCACTTGGCCATGCGGGGTGAGCCTCTGCTCTAGTGGAAGGATCCACGAGACTCGATGTCGAGACTCTTTACCCTCGATGATGCTACCGAGAGCATAGAGCAGGAGAGTCTCAACAAAGGGATCTCGACCGCGCTGATGGCCTTGGACCAAGCCCAGATTGCCCTGTGCGAAGTCATTATTCCCACTGGCCAGGTATTCTTTTGACCTTGTTTCTTGCCCTCCTCTTTCTTCATGTATTTTTGTGTTCTGACCCCCATCTTTTTTCAGTCCCTTATTGCTCACAGTCAGGAGAAATCTTGGTTACTTCATGAACACAAGGAGGATTGGGACCACCTTGTCGACAAGGCATGGCTGGATAGGGATGTGACCACCCAGCTCTGATGGAGGGTGGCTGAGCTGACTCCCTTGGTCGAGGAGGCGGCCAGTCTTGGGCAACGGGAGGCCAAGGCCCGTCAGGACATGGAGGATGTCGAGAAGGCAGTCTAGGATCTATCAGCGAGGGCATAGTAGGATGAGGAGGAGGCTGCCAGAGTCCGAAAGGAGTAGGACAAGCTGCTCTAGAGGGACGCCGAGGCCCGCTAGCGGGTCCTCAACCTCCTGGTCGAGGTGGAGAAGGAGCGGGAGCTCAAGCTAGGAGCCAAGGAGAGGTTCACGACCTTGCAACAGAAGGCGAACCTGGATGCCGAGGTGATTACTAGGCTGCACAAGGAGCATGACAAGCTGTGCCAGACCGTGGAGCGACTCTGCTCGAAGTGTGGCACGGCACACGGGGAGCGCAACCAAGCTGTCCGAGAGCGTGATGACACACAGCAGGGGGTTAGCTCCCTCCAGGCCGAGCTCGGAACCGCGACAACCCAGAGGCTAAAGGATGAGAGTGTCTTCGCTGGGCTAGCCACGAAGCTCGCTGAGGCACAGAGGCTCCTTCAGGAGGTGAGCAACAAGCACGATCTCTTGCGCACTACCCTCGGGGTGGTTTTCGACAACCTAGAGGTGGCGCGGTCGGAGGGAACCAACTCGCTTGTGGCCCGTGCCGTAGATATCACGGTGTGGGTGCACTAGCTCGAGAGGGAAGCTCTTCGCTCTAGGATTACCCAGGCCTTCACCATCACCCACTCCCACTATGTCGATAGTATTGGCTTGGAGACAATGAGCCTTGGCTTCACGCCTGGCTACGAAACCTCCGAGCTGGATGAAATAGAGAAGGCGGTGGCTCCTGTCGCACGGAACCTAGCGGACAAAGTTGAAGAGATAGTTCTCCCCCAGAGGGGATAGTTAGTCAATTAGGTTGGGTGATCTCGGATAAGCGTCATTGTACTTTGGACAATTGCCAATCCTTATGTGTCATAAGAACAAATTCATAACTTTGTTATTTTATTTTGTTTGATTGAATTTGGTTCCTTCCCTTTTTGTATGTGAAAAGAGAAGACTCACGTATCCTGACCCTTCCATTCGTTAAGACCATAGGGCCTGAGGTGTAAGGGGAGAACTTTGACCATGCTGGTGAGCAAAGACACCAGTAGCCACCGAGGTGTAGGTGTTTTGTAGTACAACTAGACATGATCCATTACTTATTTCCACAAACCTTGCCAATAGGCTTAGCGTGAAGAAGAGGTCTAATGTAGTGACTGTTTCAGAAAAGGTATACTTATACTTTATCAGCCCCCAAGTGAGATCCACCCCTTTGCCACTCCTGGGGTTGGATGTCACTAAAAATCGAGTGGAGGATAGCGAAACTTAGGAGAATGCATCTCTTGTATTCGCACGTACCCTCTCCCTAGGATCTTAGCTATCATTCTATGACTGTGCGTTAGGTCTCCCTGTTAGTCAAACCTTCCTTGAGCCCCTGCGCATGGTGGGGATTTGGTCAAGGGTCGGCTTGTTTTTCATGACTGTCGCCCCGTCCATAGTTTCTGCAACAGGAGGGGTTGAGTTAACGTCATTTGCCTTGACAGCTCGGGCAACGCGCTCAATGAGCTCACTGATGGGCGTGTTCGAACGGAATTTGGTTCCATCGCTTGTAACAGGGTCCACAAAGCCCTCAGGGGGGCATTCCGTTGCTCCTGAACCCACCTTCCAACAGATTCCCCTCAATGGGGAGTCTATGGGCTCGGCTTTTTGGGTCGAACAAGAAGGTTTCTCGATCTAGGATCGGGCGGCTCGAGCCCCCAAGCCCCATGGGGTTTGACAGGGGTCGGCCGTGTTTCATGCATCACCCCATCCTCAGTTTCTGCAACCAAAGGTGTCACAGAACCGATCAATTTATAAGAGCACACGTACAAAAACAATCACCGAAATGATCGAATTCTCGCACTTGAGCCCATATAAACCCGATAGTCAACTGAAACCACGAAGGGTTTCAAACCAACTTGCATACAACCAAGATCACAGTAATTGAACATAACACATCATGCATTACAATAGTTCATAGACGATTTGCAAATAGATTACATCACCTCAGAGTCATCGTTATTACAAAACAAGTCATGTAAAGTAGCGGAAGCAAATAGTTTAACTTACACACCCGAGTTCAAATACAAGTACCAGTTTGTTGATCACATCCAACAAAAGCATTCGGATAAGAAAAATAGAGATCATGCCCATGATCTAGCCTTTGTCACCCGCCGGGTGGAGACAATACTTATAGAAGCCCTGATATAGAAGGTCATCTGCAACAAGAGGGAATAAACCCTGAGTACGAGAATGTACTCAGCTAGACTTACCCAACGGAAACCAAAACAAAAGACACCAAGGATCATGCATAGCTTAATTTAGTGGATCTGGCTAACACTTTCTTTTTGCGGAAAAGCATAAGTAATAATGATCAACTCTTAACCTAAGCTAGCAGTGACTTTTAGCCATTAACCTATCATCTATATTGGCACCTGTACTAAACAATCATTTGATTAAGATGCAAACATTAATAACCATAGCAGGTATAAATTGTGGCAACCTTTATCATCATCATCCATTTAACCATATTGTTAAATTAATTGAATCTATGTTGCCACTACTCAGTCAAGTTCTCACTATCCGGGAGAGACGGTGATTCGAATCGATTTGTATCCAGCTGGAGGGGTATTCCTAAACACAAACCCTGCTTCCCCCGATAGGGTCGCAAACAAGTCACCTTTGGCACAACTCCAGAGTCACGAGTCCGAACAGATCGGTATTCTCAGAGAACCACTCTGCCAAGGTTGATCGGGACTCTAACCCGCCTTGGGCTTATGCCAATGGCTCTTCGCGCATCCTTACTACCTCCAAAATGCGTGCCACTGCTCGCGTCCCTGGCCTGAGTCGAGCTACTAGGCTTCACGGTCGGAACGAGTTATCCAGCCCGCTAAGTGTTAGGCTGTGTTCAACATGACATGAGGACGTACAACGTATCGGTCCTTAAATGACATAGACGGAGTCACTATGTCCAAACCTACACAAGACTCCACCCGGTCTTAATTTATTATTAACATGGTTCTTTTCCATGATAGCAAATATAGCCAACCATGATCCACCTCATCCTAAAGCTCGCAGATGATAGGAAATCACCTGACTTCTACTGCACTAAGCATGGCTAAGCATTTAACCCGTTCCTGAACTTAAATAGGATTCAAGTGCGATATCTGGACAAGGATAGATATATAATGCAACAATTGGTTCCAACCAATTCCTATACTTAATGCATCATCAACAATAAGAGATACTCAAGATATTTGTAAAAATATGGGAGACTTAATATGCTCTGGGGCTTGCCTTTCAAGAAAGAGGAAGGACGGTGGTCAGTGCACTCGGGCAACTCCTCCTTGACGGCTGCTTCGTCGATTGCCTGCACCTTGGGCTCCTCCTCCTGGCTCGCTCCCTCAAACTCCAGAAGCGTCACTCCCTCCAGCACACCTATTGCATGTATGTGCAAGATAAATATCATGGATGCACATGAACGAAGTTAGGAATGCTGGAGGAATCCACATGCTCACTGCAGTCCTCATTTTTTGACTTAAGCTATATTCAAATCACTTTAACTTACCAAGTTTATACAATCTAATGTACAATTGCTCATCTGCCATAAAGGACCTAGCACCTGCACCTAAGCATGTTCTCAAGTTAGGCTAGCACCTAAACAATCAACAAGAACATCGCAACTGCGCATACACACAAACATTCGTATTTTAGCAAGACAGGAACTTATATAGTGGTATAGTAAACTGATCCTAACCGGATATATACAAATCGAAATGACAGGCAACAAGACAATTTGGAAAGCTTATGGAATTGCCTACAATTCATTTTCAAACCTCAGGGCATGATTCCAACCTTTACCAGGTCGAATTTACAGAACTACATGATCAGGTCCAATCAAGACAGAGAGTAAGCAAAACTATGATCCAACTTTGAACAACTGTAGCTCCTAAGCTACTGGGCCAAATGCCACCAAATTTTGACAGGAGCTTGATACATAATTTATCTATAACTTTTGTATTCACCACTTTCCAAGAAAACCAAATTATCATGGTGAACCTTGCAAAGTTCCCAGAACTGTCCAGAAAGACATAATGCGAGTAAATATTTATTAACTCATGTTGTAAACATATAATTGGACAAAATCAACTTTCCTCACTTATCACACATATCACAAGAACACCAGAAAGTAAAGCGTTTACTCCCAATTCATTTCTTTTAATGCCTTTCTTAATTTATTTAATTAATTAAGAGGAATGATAAACATATATGAAAACTGCACCATTTAATCTATAAGAATTACAGTAGGTGCTACATGCTCCAAGTAGACTACTATAAAAATTTCACATCATTTTGAGCAAATATAACATCCTACACAAAAATGACAAGGCATAAAGGCTTAAAATGACATAATTAGGAAACCCTAGTGAAAAGTGTCAAGCAATAGATTTTATATTTTTCCTAGCATCCTTAAGGTACTTGGACATCGTCCAATAAATTTCATGGTTAGTGGATTCATAGATAAATTACTAAAATTCACATAAGGATCATTCAATGATAAAAGGAAAATCTATAACTCAAAAGTCATACATGAAATGACTCTTAAATTTTTACCAGAGCTTCTACTCAGCAAGAAGGGCTTACCAACAAAATTTCATAATTTTTGAAGCACAGGAACTCAAGATATAATTTAAACAAGTTTGCATTCATTTAAAAACACATTTCAAGTTTCAATTTAATTCTTCCAAAATTTCCACTACAAGTGTTCATGTTATATTTTTCCTAAATACTACACTTCACCATGATCCTAACAAAATTGAACCACCCAATTTGAATTTATAAAACTGGAGATACAATTTTTACAAACAGCAATTAAATCTGGAATAAATGAGCTAGCTTTCTCTAACATAGTGACTGACAGGCAGGACCCAATGGTCTGCCGGGCCCGCATGATAGTGAGACGAAAGCAGAGCACAACGTCTTTGCTCGACGCGAACTGATGGAGCTCACCGATGGCGGCGTCTCCAGCGACGATGACGACACCAGCGTGACCGCCTCGACCTCCCAAACCTATCAAGCTACATGGATGCACCTATTGCCGGCGATCAAGACGACGGCGGTGGCCATGGCGGTACGGTGGTTCGGCTCGACGGCATCACACTGAAGCTGGCCACGATAGCTCAATCTATCGACGCATAGAGCTCCTACATGCTACTACGAAGCTAACGCACAAGCTTTCACGGTGAAAGGCGGACGGAGGTGACCCGACCACGACAACGGGGCACGGCGGCAAGGCTGCGCACGGCGAAACGGCTTACCGAGCGTGGCTAGTGAGCAATTGTGGGCGCAGCACAATGGTGGGATCATGGAGGAGCTAATGCGGTGGCACTTGGGTGATGAGGCATGAGCTTGCACCATCAATGGCGATGGCGAAGCCGGTGCGCTGCTGCTGCGGTTGCTGCGGTGAGCGGAGGAGGCGAAGGAGAAGCAAAAACAGAAATGTAGCGCTGGGAGGCTCTTAGTCGTGTGCTGAGGCTTCCTTTGGTGCGCGGTAGCCCAACGTGGCCTGCACGGTCAGGGCACCGGCGACGCGCGGCGTACACGCGGCCTTCAAACTCTGAATCGGTCGGGACACTGTAGCATCCATTCAGTTAAACCATCGACGCCTGACAGCGATACTTAATGACCTTCAAACTCCAAATCCGTGATGATCCAGGCTCTAGTGTAATTGATAAAGTGGGAGATCTAAGTGAGGGCTACAACTTTGCCAATTGGAGCTTGAGCTGATTTGGCTTGGTTAGGGAGCTACAAGGCTAACAAGTTGGGTACAGGAAACTAAAACTCGATTTGTGACTTAGAAATTTTTCAAAGCCTCCAAATGAACCTCAAAACTGACTTGTGGGCCCCTTTAGAGCATGTTCTATAAATATTCATGACTTGGCCTCTAAACAAAGTTTATTCCTCATAAAATTTGCTACAACTTTGCTTTAGGTTGCTCAGACATGCAAATAGTCTAAGTTATACTTTTTAAACAGTCAAACCAAGGAGCTCTAGAGGTCAACACTAGTCAAACCATGACTTGGAAACTTAATTAGGCAAAATGATCAACATGAACATTGTTCCTAATGACATTCTAAGTATAACTAAGTTGCTTAAGAGGATAATTAGCCACACCACACATTGGTCACCCAAAATCAAGCATCACATGTATTGAAACAAGGAAAAACTAGTGACTTTGTTACTTCTGTTTCAAAACCATGTTTCATGTGTTTCATGAGTTTGTGACATTGTACTAGCTAACCATGTTTCACTAAAGTGTGTTGCACATGTTGCACTTGAGTGTTACACACTATTCATTTTCCTAAAACAATTACACATAGAATATAACAATATGTTGCAATGTTTCAAAAGCATGTTTCATACAATTCTAAACTCATGAATGGATGAATGATGCTCATGTTTATGAAATGCAAGTGCAAATGTGGAAGCCAAACACCTGAGGTGTTACAGAAGGGGCTGGGCTAATGACACTTGCCTCGACGGCTCGAGTGTCACGCTCGATGAGCTCACTAACGGTCATGTTCAAACGGAATTTGGTTCCATCGCTTGTAACGGAGTCGGCAAAGCCCTCAGGGGGCATTCCAGTGCTCCTTAACCCACCTTCCAATAGATTCCCCCTCAATGGGGAGTCTATGGGTTGGCTTTTTGGGTCGAACATGAAGGTTTCTTGATCTAGGATTAGGTGGCTCAAGCCCTCAAGCCCCTTAGGGTTCGATAGGGGTTGGCCATGTTTCATGCGTCACCCCATCCTCGGTTTCCACAACTAGAGAGGTTGAGCTAATGACACTTGCCTCGATGGCTCAACCATCGCGCTCGATGAGCTCGCTAATGGGCATGTTTGAGTGGAATCTGGGTCCGTCATCCGCTGATGGGGTCGGTAGAGCCCTCATGTGGCATTCCACTACTTCTTAACCCACCTCCCGCTAGATGCCCGAGTCATTCGATAGGCTCGGGTGGCCCATTGGCCTCTCCTCGATGGAGATTCTATGGGCTTGGCTCGAGGTTAGAATCGAATGAGAATAGTCGAGATGTCCCTGTCCGCTTCTAAGTAGGGTCGGGCAAGGCCGTTGGGGCTCATCTTAGTTTTTCTCCCCTGGCTCTATTTGACATGAGGCGGCCTTGAGCCCTTCGTGAGCTAGCCTTCGAACCTCAGTCAGTTGTCGCTCATATCGAATGAGATGACTACCATTTCATGACACTACACAAAGTGTTGTGATGCAGCAATCGCATATGCAATGCTTGGATGTATGAAACAAGTGCCTGAATGATTATATAAAGAAATGTGAGGGTCGGTAATGTTACCTTGATGGCACGATTGATGGGTTCTAGGAGTTCTTACCGGATATGTCCGTACGGTGGTCTGGGTCTAATGTTCGTGATGGAACTGGTGTAACCTACATGAGCCTCCCACTCTTCTGTATCTGTCATTCGGTAGCAGCCCAAGCCATTCAATTCATTTGGGCAACCTGATAGCCTACCTTGATGGAGATTCTGTAGGTAGGCCCCTCCAAGTCCTTCCTGTGAAGGTGGAGGTTAAGGTTTGGAGTGCGGAGACAAGGACTCTGATCATGCTAGTGGACCAAAACGTCATAGCCGCTAGGGCATAGGGTCCTAGCGGTCCGACCAGGCCAACTCAAGTTTTGTGCCCACATACCGTGCCTCTAGTTTTTTAAACGTAAGGAGGGACTAGGCAAATAGAATGTCTAGCGAATAGACACCCTCATCAGCCCCTGAGCAATTCCCGACCCCTACTATCACTGGGGTCAAAGGCTCAGTAATGGAATTAATACGTAAAGTAAGCAAGTGAGGATGCTTATCTTTCGGTAGTGGTGTTGAGTCGTCCGATCGACCTGGGCATAGGTTTTACCTCGATGGTAAGAGTGATGGGTTCAGAAAGCCTTCCCCTGATATGAACGTGACCCTGCTTGCTCCATATCCATTTTTTGTTAGTGGTCAAGCCATACGATCGACTCGCGTCACCTGTTGACACAAGATTTCCCTATGAAAATAGAGGATGAGGACATCCCATGCAAGAATTTAGTCAGGTAAATAAGCCAAGCATCGAATTTGTGCAAAAATGGACGAGCTCTTCATTACAGCAAATGGTTTTTTAGCTCTTCTCCCTCTTTTTGTAAAAGAGGTTTTAGTGTATTCTGACCCCTCCCATGGTTGAGGTCATAAAGGCTGGGAGTGCAGGTGAGTTAGCTCTGATCACTCTGGTGAACAAAGGCGTCATAGCCGCTGGGGCATAGGCTTCTCGTAGTCCCCCTAGTTTTACTCAGAGCTCGTTCCCAAAAACCCAGCCCCTAGGACTTAACGTAAAGAGGGCAGGCATAGAGAATTTTTGTAGGATAAATGTACTTATACCAGCCCCCGAGTGAGGCCCAACCCCCTAGTGTTTGCTGGGATCGGATATCACGAAGGATCGGGCAGTTTTGATAACAAAACTGATAAGTAAAAAGTGTGCATTTATTAGGAGTAAAAGCGACATAGCTACTCGATGTTCTAGGCATTAGTGAAGACCTTGTCGTCGATGGTTTTCAGCTTGTAAGCACCTAGCCGGAGTTCCTCCATGACGACGTAAGGTCCTTCCCATGGTGGGGAGAGCTTGTGGCGGTCCTTGTTGCTCTAGATAAGGCAGAGGACTAGGTCCCCAATGTTGAAGGCCTGACCCCGCACTCATTGGCTATGGTACCATTACAACGCCTGCTAGTACTTGGTCGAGCGAAGGAGGGTGATGTCGCAAGCTTCATCCAGCTAGGCCATGGCATCCTCATGGGATGCCTCAGTTCCCTATTCGTCATACGCCCTGATCCTTGGCGCCCCATAGTTGAGGTCGGTTGGGAGGACGGCCTCAAAACCATAGACCATGAAGAAGGCCATGCAGCTGGTGGCTTGACTAGGGGTTGTCCTTAGACTCTAGAGTACTGAAGGAAGTTCGGTGACCCAGCATGCACTGAATTTGTTCAACCAGTTGAAGATCCTAGGTTTAAGGCCTTGTAGGACCATGCCGTTCGCACGTTCCACCTGCCTGTTCGTTCGGGGGTATGCTATGGAGGCCCAGTCAACATGGATGTGGTGTTCATCGCAAAATCAGAGGAACTTCTTCCCAATGAACTGTGTGCCATTGTCCATGATGATGGAGTTTGGGACTCTGAAGTGATGGACAATGTCGAGGAAGAACAACATGACCTGCTTAGATTTGATTGCGGAGATCGGCCGAGCTTCTATCTATTTTGTAAACTTATCAATGGTGACAAGCAAGTGGGCATAGCCCCTGGGCACCTTTTTGAGTGGTCCAACCAGATTGAGTCCCTAGAATGCGAATGGCTAGGTGATGGGGATCGTCAGGAGTGCTTGGGCCGATAGATGAGTTTGCCGAGCGTAGTACTGGCACCTTTCGTAGGTGTGTATGATTTGCTCAGCATCGGCTACCGCGGTAAGTTAGTAGAAGCCTTGTTGGAACATGTTTGCGACTAGGGTTCTAGGCATAGCATGGTGACCGCAAACCCCACTATGGATATCGCTCAGCAAACGCTTCCCCTGTTTGAAGAGGATGCGGCGCTGCAAGATCCTGGTGTGGCCTCATTTGTAAAGTTTGCCCTCCACAAGAACAAAGGACTTGGCGTGATGTGCGAGCCATCGGGCCTCCATCCTATCTATCAGCAGTGTGTCATGGAGGAGGTAGTTGAGGTAGAGCATTCTCCAATCGACCAGAGGGTCGAGCTCTATCACTGGATCCTCTTCGAGCTCCATGACTACAGAGCCGGATGTAGCCGACGGTTGTTTAGCTCCCGGGCCAGGATTGGACAGACCGTCACCGCCTTGTTCTGACTCCTCATAGCAAACTGAGGGCTTGTGCTGGTCATTGGCGAAGATGCCTATTGGCACCGGCTCTTAGCCGGAAGCAGCTTTCACAAGCGTGTGAGCTGCCTCGTTGAGACACCTTGGGATGTGATTGGGTTCGAGGCCGTCGAACTTGTCCTCCAATCGGTGAACTTCTTGGTAGTACGCGACCATCTTGGCATCATGGCAACTTGACTCTTTAATGACTTGGTCAATGACCAGCTAGGAATCCCCTCAAACATCAAGGCGTTGGATGCCCAATTCGATAGCAACGCGTAGGCCACTGATGAGCGCCTCATACTCGGCTATGTTGTTGGAGGAGGGGAAATGGAGACGAACCATGTACCTCATACGTATCCCAAGGAGCGATATGAAGACCAGCCCCACATCAGCGTCCTTCTTCATAAGCCAACCGTCGAAGTACATTGTCTAGTACTCTTGATCGACGACCACTGGTGGCATTTGGACCTCGGTCCATTCCACGATGAAATCAGCCAACACCTGGGACCTAATGGCTGTTCGATTGGCATACACAATGCCCTAACCCATTAGCTCGAGTGCCCATTTCATGGTTCTCCCTATGGCATCCTAGTTTTGGATGACCTCACTGAGGGGAAAGGACGTCACGACCATCACTGGATGTGACTCGAAGTAGTGGCGTAGCTTCCTCCTAGTGATGAGGACAACATACATGAGTTTTTGGATTTGGGGGTAGCGGGTCTTCGAGTCAGATAGGACCTCGTTGATGAAGTACATAGGGTGCTGTACCTTAAGGGCATGCCCCTCTTCTTCCCGCTCCACTACCAGGGTGGCGGTGACTACTTGTGTGGTGGCCGCAATGTGGAGCAGAAGGGGTTCTCCCTCAGTGGGAGGAACCAGGATTGGGGCCTTTGTCAGGAGCTGTTTAACCATGTCAAGTGCTTCCTAGGCCTCAGATCTCCATTCGAAGTGATTGGCCTTCTTCAGAAGTCGTTAAAGGGGAGACCTCATTTGCCGAGGCATCAGATGAAGCGGATGAGTGCGGTGAGGCACCCCATAACCCACTACACCCCCTTTATGTTCTGAATCGGGCCCATCCTCGTGATGGCTGAGATCTTCTCCTAGTTGGCCTCGATACCACGCTCGAAGACGATGAAACCAAGCAGCATGCCCCTTGAGACCCTGAAAACACACTTCTCGGGATTGAGTTTGATGTCGTTCGCTCAGAGTTTTGCAAAGGTCTGCTCAAGATCAGCGACGAGATGGTCGGCCTATTTGGTTTTGACCACGATGTCGTCAATGTAGGCCTTAATGGTCCACCCGATGAGGTCCCCAAAGCACCTAAGTATATAGCGCTGGTATGTAGCCCTAGCGTTCTTCAAACCGAATGGCATTGTGACATAGCAGAATGATCTGAAGGGGGTGATGAAAGATGTCGCGAGCTGGTCGGACTCTTTCATCGCAATTTGATGGTACCTAGAGTACGCATCAAGGAAGCAGAGGGCTTCGCACCCCGAGGTAGATTCAAATATCTGGTCTATGCGTGGCAAAGGAAATGGATCCTTTGGGCATGTTTTGTTGATACCCATATAGTCAACACACATCCTCCATTTCCCACTCTTTTGCATACAAGAACGGGATTGGCCAACCACTCTGGGTGGTACACTTCCTTGATGAATCCAGTCACCAAAAGCTTTGTGATCTCTTCGCTAATGGTCCTATGTTTCCCCTCGTCAAAGCGACACAGGCACTATTTCACCGGCTTGGAGCCTGAACGGATCTTCAAGGTGTGCTTGGTGACTTCCCTCAGGATGCCTGGCATGTCCAAGGGTTTCCACACAAAGATGTCTTTGTTGGCGCGGAGGAAGTCAACGAGTGTGTTTTCCTATTTAGAGGAAAGTGCGGTGCCAATGCACACCATCTTGCCGTTGGGGCATCCGGGATCTATGAGGACCTCTGTAGAGCCCTCCACAGGCTCAAAAGACCCAGTCGACTTCTTGGGGTCGAGCGCTTCTTCGGTGACCTCCCTCTTGATGGTGGCGAGCTCTCCGGAGGCAACGATTGCTGCGGCATGATCACAACACTTGACCTCACATTCATAGGCACGCTAGAAGGAGGTGCCAACAGTGATGACCTCATCGAGGCCCAGTATCTTTAGCTTGAGGTGGGTATAGTTGGGGACGGCCATGAACTTCACATAGCATGGACGTCCCAGGATGGCATGGTAGGTTCCAGGGAATTCGACCACCTCAAAGGTGAGGGTTTCCATCCTATAATTGGATGGATCCCCGAAGATAACAGGCAGATCGATCTGCCCAAGTGGCATGGCCTGCTTTCTGGGCACGATGCCTTAGAAAGGTGCTCTAGTTGGGTGGACGTGTGTCCGATCGATGCCCATTTAGTCGAGCATCTTGGCATACATGATGTTGAGGCCACTGCCTCCATCCATCAGAATTTTGGTGAGCCTCTTCATGCCAATGATCAGGTCGACCATGAGCTAATATCTCCCCAGATATGGGATGCTCTCTAGGTGGTTGGTCTGATCGAAGGTTATGGTGGACTTTGACCACCAGGGGAAGGCAGGTGTGGCCGGTTCGGTCATATAGACCTCTCGACACATGACCTTTTGACGGTGTTTGGTGTCGTAGGCCACCGATCCTTCGAAGATCATGAGGCAACCGTTTGGTGTTGGAAAGCCACTGTCCTTCTCCTCGGCGTCATCCGTGGTGGGGTCAGGGTCCTTTCCGTGCTCCCCTTTGTTGGTGCCCCTGGACAAGAACCGCCACATGAGGCTGTAGTCTTAGTACAGATGTTTGACCAAGAAAGCATGGTTTGGGCATGGCCCCTCAAGTAATTTTTCAAAATGGTTCAGAGTGCCCTCTATGGGCTTTTGACCACCTCTCCGCTCAGTGGCGGCCACGAGCGATCCTTCGTGCTGTTGCTTCTTTTTCTTATTTTTGGTGGAACGATTGGAGGCGCCTTCGCTGGCATCCTCGTCCTGCCTTGCCTTGCCATTGAGACGATCGAAGATTGCTCCGACCACTTCTTCTCCAGAGGCATGGCTGGTGGCGATGTCTAGGACTTCCTTGGTGGTTCACGAGCCCTTGCATCCCAACTTATGAACCAGAGACTCGCATGTGGTCCCGGATAGGAAAGCTCCCATAACGTCGGTGTCGGCGATGTTAGGGAGCTCGTTGCACTATCGGGAGAAGCACCGGATGTACCCACAGAGGGTTTCACCGGCCTTCTGTCGGCAGTTCTTGAGGTCACATGGGTTCCCAGGGCACTTGTATGTGCCCTGGAAGTTCCCCACAAAGATCTCCTTTAGATCCGCCCAACTCTGGATTCTGTTGGACGGCAGGTGTTCCAACCACGCTCGTGCCGAATTGGCTAAGAACAGTGGAAGGTTGCGGATAATGAAGTTGTCATTATCTGCACCATCGGCTTGGCAAGCAAGCCGATAGTCTTCGAGCCATAGTTCAGGGTTTGTTTCCCAGAGTACTTTGGGATATTGGTTGGTGGTCAGTACCTTGGCGGGAAAGCAGCGTTGAGGATGTGTCAGCTGAAGGCCAGAGGCCCCGGTAGGCTAGGGCTCGAGCTTTGGTCCTCGCCACTGTCGTAGCGTCTGCCACGGCGAGGGTGATAGCCACGTCTGGCTCCCTCTCTTGGGTTATCGTAGGCATGTCTGCGGGTGTCGAGGGTGTTGCGCGCGTCACGGTTGCAGCCAAGATACTGATGCACCAAGACCGCGGTGTGTTGCCTACTTCCTTATGGTTCCTAGTGGACCGATGCGTCCCTGACGAGACGCTCAGAGGGCGTGCGCTGGCTAGTGTCGAGCTCGCGTCACCGAGACAATGAGCTTTCGGCATACTACGCCGCCACATGCTCGAGCAGTGTGCAAATCTCATGGTGGGCCCGATGATCCTCGAGCATCATGGCCTCTAGAAAGCCGTGGAGCACGGCCGCCGCAACGACGATGTTCTGCCTAGCCCGGGCGAAGCGAGGGAGGGCCTCATCATCGACGATGATTCTCTGGTTCACATCACGGGCCATGGCGCTAGCACGCCCACCGTCTCCGTGGTGCTCGATCTCCTGATCGAGCTCTGCACATTCCTACTCAAGCTGGAGTCGTGCTTGCTCAATCTCTCGATGTCGGGCCCTTAGCTACTCCACTGGCATGCACGGCGAGGCCGCTATCTCCCTCTTGGCCTCATCGTCGAGGCCATTTGTTGGGGTAGCCCCCCCCCTCATGGATGCTTTCGACATGCCCCTTGGGGGTACCCATCATGAAGCATTCATGAGAGGGGTGGTGGCTTCCCCTGCTACAGTTAGAGCCAAAGAGTGACTCTGGCTCCTCTACTAAGAGGTCGTGGAAAGATTCCACAACGTGTTTGATCACTCCCACGAATTCGTCGTTCGTGGGAGGTGGGAACATGCATTGTGCCACAAGGTGGCTAACGGTCGCCGTGGCATTGCGGAGACCATATGGAAGCACTGTTAGGAAACTCCATATGAGGTGTTCCCCTCTGGCGAGCCACGTCATGATGTTGGCGTCAGAGAAGGCGAGGTGGTGTGGGTCCTCCCTAGATGGCTGGGGCCCTAGGGAGACGCCGAGCTGGCGCCCAAGCCTCCCGTAGTCAAGGCCGATGGAAGGGAGAGGTTGGATGGCGGCATGAGCCAATGCCAACTCTCCTCCCACCGTGACGATGAAGTCTAGGTCCTCGAAGCGCACGTGTGCGCCTAGGACCCAACTGATATCATGGCAAGCCATCTGTGGCCTAATGTTAATGTCGAAACGCACAAAGGCCCCAACCTGGCGCACCAACTGTCGGTGTTTCAAGTAAACACCAATGAGTAAATTTGTATTATTGCGTGTTGGGCCCGGATGGTGTGCTAAAAGACACATGGTTTATACTGGTTCGGGCAGAATGTCCCTACGTCCAGTTTGTGGCTGTTGCTCATGTTATTAGCACTGAAAGGTTCATAGTAGGGGTTACAAACGGGCGAGAGAGGGACATATTCCAAGTCTCTGATGGAAAGGTTGAAAGGACGCTAAGAGCTTGGTTGCTGCTCAGCTATGTGTTATGTGATACGTGGTGTGTTCTATTCATCCATCCCTTTAGTGGGGTGTCATGCCTTCCCTTTTATAGACAAGGAGAAGTAGGCATTACAGATGAGAGAAAAGAGAAAAACTAGAGGCAAAGAAGGTCCTTCGAAAGTGTTGGGTCTTCCTTTTCCTCTAAGCGAGCCATGCTGACACGACAGACGGTGTCAGGGATAGCTCCATGCCGGGCATCTGTCTGCTGATGATGCCATGCTCTGGCTTGATCAACAAGTGGTCACGTCCCATCCCGCCTCGATGAGCGACGCGATGGACCAGGGTGTTGATCCGTGACCCTACAGGGAACGGACGACGCGGTGACCACATGTCCGTCACTGTAGACGATGTGAATCTCCTCCTGGACCGTAGTGGTTGTCGTATTCTTCTGTCAGGATCCACGCCCGAGGGCCAATGGTGATGCCCACAACACTATAAAAGAAATGTCGATGTCCACAACACTATTCGGGCTCTAACAAGCCCAGAAGGGCCTTAAAGCGCCCGTCTTATCATATCCTGACAGTACTTTCCTGCAGGCGTGCAGGGTATGGTCCTCGGTATTACGGTTGACTTGAGTGCCCTACCTTATCTAAGTGCGTAGTTATGAAGGAGCAGCATGCAGACATCGGGCGAGGCGGAGCTAGCCCCCGGACATCGGGTGAGGCAGAGTTTGCCCCCAGACGTCGGGTGAGGCAGAGTCTGCCCCCAGATGTCGGGCGAGGCGGAGCCAGCCCCCGAACGTCGGGCGAGGCGGAGTCTACCCCCAGATGTCGGGTGAGGGAGAGTTTGCCCCCCAAACGTCGGGCGAGGCAAAGCCAGCCCCCGGATGTCGGGTGAGGTGGAGTCTGCCCCCAGATGTCGGGCAAGGCGGAGCCAGCCCCCGGATGTCGAGCGAGGTGGAGTATGCCCTCAGACGTCAGGATAGGCAAAGTTTGCCCCCCAGACGTCGGGCGAGGCAAAGCCCGCCCCCGAACGTCGGGCGAGGCAGAGTCTGCCTCCAGACGTCGGGTGAGGCGGTGCCAGCCCCCAGACGTCGAGCGAGGCAGAGTATGCCCTGAGACGTCGGGCGGGGCGGAGCTAACCTTTGGGGTCGGATGAGACGGAGTTAACCCTCAGTCATTGGGCAAGAGGTGTAGTCGCGCTCTTGTCTGTTCGGAAGCATCAACGTTTGATGGTTATTAGCTCCTCCTCTTTGGGTACTCCAGTATTTGGTCCCTGACACCTAGTATATGACAACTCAAACATAGATGAAATGTTGTGTAATACAAAGCAAATATGTACTATTGAGATAAGACATACTAACTTTAAGGCCTTTCTTGGGCCCAAATCCGCCACTAGCGCTAAGGCTGGCGCCGTGCCTCACATTGAGCCACCGTAGTCAGACCTACTGCTGCGGCTGTGCCCTATGCTGTGAGTGCCGCCAACGCCATGTCATGGAGAGAGGGCTGGGAGGAGAAAGGAAAAGGTAGAGAGAGAGATACATATATATGTGAGAGGGTGCGAGAGTGCAAAGGAGAGAGCCGGAGTGAAGGCCAAGATGCTGCCGGACCGAAAGTGGAGTTAAGCATATTGAATAAAAATATCGAGGATGGAGAATCATGGATCATTGTCGGGTTATATTACTAGTCAACGGTAATAATTATTTATTATTGTTAGTTAATTTTTATTAGCCAAGACTAATATTTTTTATGAACTGATAGTGATACTTTTGTTACTGTTATTTTTTAAATTGTGACAGTGATGGGCCGGTAAATGTTGTTGTTATTGTAGCAGTGATACCTGGCCATCTATAGCCGATATATTCATCTCATGGTATCTGACCGTAAGCTCTAAACTGTGTACGTGTGCATGGTTGAACTTGAAGTCAAAGAAAACCTAAAATTTGGGTGTGACGTGTCAGTGTGTCATGCGGCGGCTGAACCGCCGACGATGTTGTACTACTGTGACGTTGTCGTCACCAGCTCTCCATAAATATATTGTCATATATATGTTACATTCTTTGATTTCGACGTCCACTAATACTGATTAGTAGTTTCTTAATCAGCAACTAATGTCTAGTTTTTTAGCTGATCGTCATGCACCAACAAATAGTCCAAATTGAATAATGGAAACGTTGAGCCATAAGTACTGTTATCAAAGCCTTATTCCGAGCCATCTAATCTAACGGTTTCTTATACCATGTTACATTACTCGAAGTGAAACATATATTAGCAATATCTTTTTCTTGAGGATTCTCTAGTTAAATATTTTCTTCGATCACAAATTAAGTCATTTAAACTGTCTTAAATCAAACTTTGTTATCCTGAAAATTTCCGACTGCCATTATAAATATATATATTCTGAGGTGGTTGTGATTCTCAGCCAGCCTTTGAAAATATTTTTCAGAGGTAGCTGACACTATGGCGGGCTATATAGCCGCCTCTATCAAAAAGACCAGGCGCTTCTACAAATCGTTTATCACTACTACGTAAAGGATTTGTAGAGGTGACTAGCCACCTGGTGGTTTTTCAGCCTCCTTTAGAGATCGATTTGTAGAACTGAATCAAAACAGGAGCCACCTCTACAATGAATTTCTCTAGGGGTGGCTGGAAACAAGAGCGAGCCGCCTCTAAAAATTGAGTTTCCAGAGGCGGCTCAAAAATACAGTCGCATCTACAAATCATTTTCTACAAATCATAAATCCAACCACCTCTAAAAATATATTTTAAAGGCAGCTGAATTAGAGCCGCCTCTAAATAGGGTTATTTGTAGAGGCGGATGAAAATACAAGCCACCTCTAAAAATGAATTTCTAGAGGTATATCTTATTTCGAAAATCATTTTTAGTGATGGATTTTGATTGAGCTACCTATAAAAAAAAACTCCGTCGCTAAAAATAGTTTTTTAGTAGTGTTTGTAGTATATTGTTTGGAGCCAGGGATAGAGCCTGGAATTAGACATAGCCACATAGGCGAGCATGCATGTTGTTAACAACAAAAAATCGAAACTTATATATGTATATATGCGCCCACATAGACTTCACATTATAAAAAGATGATCATAAAAAATATGGAGGTAAAATAAAGAAACTGGAAGCAAGATAAGCATCAGGACTCGAGACACATGCCAATTTGACTTAGGATCATGCATGCAGCGGTGATCTTGACGGAATACAAAGGGCCTCTTCCCAGGCAGGCGCATCCAGCCCCAGAACCTCGAAATCTAACGCCTAGAAGCAATCTGTGCCCCAGTCAAGATTACTAGGTCAGGAACCAAACAACCTCTAGAGCATCTCAAGAGTACCCAATATTTTCTTCCTAAAAATATGGAGTTTTACAGCTTTTAAAAAAGTATTGGAACGAATAAAGAAGATCATCTCCGAGTTTCTACTCTTTATTCTTTCCATGCCCTTCCACCTTTAGCTTGGTCGACAAGCACATGTAGGAAAAAAATGCGTAACTTTACAAGGAACAGGGTGACTTTTCTAAGTTCTAAAAGATTAAGAGGATATATTAGGATTTATTGAAGAAGGGGTTTTTCTCATCTTGCTAAAACCCAAGGATTAGGAAGGGCTTTAGGTAACTCTTGGAGCTCTAAGTATACAGTAAACTCACGATCTACTAGCCGACCAATTTGGTAAGCCAGAATAGAATGTGAAGTAGGAGTATCTGCTTGACTGGGAAGCTCAAACTTCCAGGAAATCAAGAACTGCTGGGAGCAACATCCACGTAGGTGCTGCGCCGAGAATTCTACACATCGGCAGTCAAATTCCCCGTATCAATTGCAGTGTCGCACACGTAACGAGAGCATGCATGCAGCTGCCCGCATTCAAGAAACCGCGCGCTGCCGATATGCGGCCTATATATACGAGCCAGCTGAGGAAGCTCTTGGATCATCACTTTGTTGCTAACGCACACGGAGGAGCAAGCTATTATTAGCTAGAGATCGAGCCGGCTTAGACGTAGCCTCATCTACCATTAGTGGTTTGATCGACGACGATGAGGTCCAAGTTTGTTGCGGCGGTGATCTTGACGGCGGTCGTCGTCATGGCCTTAGTGGCCACGTCCTGCTCCGCGCGGCCGCTGGCGACGGGCGCCGACGCCAACTTGGGAGCGGGAGATGCCCATGCCGCCGTCGTCTCCGGCAAGCAGATCCTGCAGCTTCTCAGGCGGCTTTATCTGCAGCAGCTGGGAGCGGAGCCGTCGTGTCAGACCAACAGCTCCAACGGTGGATGCCCACCACCGTCATCAGTCTAGAGTATATATAAACACTAAACAGCATATGCAGTTGACGTCACGTACGTGTCCATATTATCAGATACACGATTTTAATTAAATTTCCTTTCATGAAGAGCCATATAGCCAGGTTGTAAACCCCTTTTGTACCTTTATTTCTCTTATTTCATTATATTCGTTTGTGTACATATTCATATGTAACGCGTGCAGTGGCATTTCCATATATAAACGAACATTCACTTGTGAGTTGTGATGAGGGCAGCAAAGGACTTTTCTCATGCTCTAAGTAGTAGCATTCGTGCAACACACAACTTTTTTTTTAGGTCGACTCTTGCTACATATATAGTATATATTATTTGATTCTTTGATCAGTCAAGACGACGGACTGTAGGTTTTGTTAGCTTGTCTATTTAACAGGTTGAGCTGGCTCACGAGCCTCCAAGCCCATGTGAGAATCAATATGGCCGGGTAAGCATAGAGACCATGAACTTTAACGCTAATATTCTACTCCTTTCGTTCCAAATTATAAGTCGTTTTAACTTTTTTAGTTCATCCATTTTACTATGTATCTAGACATATTATTTATCTAGATGCATAGCAAAATGAATATACCAAAAAGTCAAAGCGACTTATAATTGGGAACGGAGAGAATACTAGCAATGTATATATAATAAACAGCTTATTTCCCTCACAGAGTAAAAGTGAAATTGATGGTAGGATGAAAATAATAACTGTAATTTTTTTCTAATTGTTGGGAACTATTTTGAGATTTTACAGGTTTAGGATCAAAATGAAAATGAAAATAATTACTAATGAAATGGAAACATACTATAAAACTAATAAAACAAAAATGAAAGCAAAAATAATCTTTTAGGTGTTTCAGATCGTTCACCAAGCATGATTACCGTTTTGGGTCGGTATACCATGGTAGAACTAGAAACTAGGGGCGGAGACGGCTAGGAATCCAACATAGGGGGGCGGCACAAACAACAAGCAAAACAGAACCAAGTTTGATTCACCGATCTTATAGTTATAACCATACATATTAGGGCAATAATGTTATGCAAAATGTGAATAATTAAGATTACATCTGTATTAATTTAAACTTAGTTCTACGAGTATCGACAGGATCATATTCATTAATGATGTCATCATTACTAATCTTTTTAGCCAATGCCTTCTCAATATAAATTACCAAACAATCTCGTGCAAATCCATCTCCCATTGTAGTTCAAAGACGTGTCTTCATAACCTTCATTCCTGGAAACATTCTCTCCACAGTTGCGGTTGATATTGAAAGAGTTAAAACCAATCTTAACAACTTCTCCACAATTGGATTGATATTGAAAGAGTTAAATCCAATCTTAACAACCTGTCGACCATTGGGTACAATGAACTTTTACTGGTCTTAAATAGTCCACGTGTTAGATCAGCAAGTGATGGTAATTCTCTTAGTTCTGGATGTGTCGGGTTCATAAACCCAGGGTCCCCGATGGGTCCGCTTCCCAGCAAGAACTCGGCCCAGCAGACGGCATTACAACAACACGTGACTCCTAGGCCGGAAGAGCGATCCAGTCTCCGACCGGAAGGCCTGGCTATGGAGGGGACAATGCTCGCTTCTGACTCCGACCCGCTTTTCTGACTGGGAATACACCGAACCTCTACTTACGGCTCTTCTCCGACCAGCGTGGTCGGAGCCGACTAGGAACGACCGACCAGGGACGACCGTTCGGTAAGGACCCAAGAGTCAGGCGGAGCAGATAAGGCACGTCGCTCAAGTCAACCAAAATACCGATGACCATACCCTGCACACCTGCAGGACAGTACTGCCATGCCATGCCAGAAGGGTGCTTTGCAACCTTTCACACATGTCAGAACACGAACAATGTTGTGGGAGCCGACATTTGTCCTATAGTATGGTAAGCGCCGACATTTGCCATACCAGAAGAACACGATGGAGCCTGCCACATACATCTGGGCATCAACAGTATTATGGGCGCCGACAAACTGTCTTGTACCCGACGGCATGGGAAACAAGACTAGAAAACACACACACACTCTCTCCCTCTCCTAACTTGTAAGGCCGTCCCCTTTACCTATAAAAGGGGATGCGCTCTCTCCTAAAAAGACGGATATATTCTGACTCTCTTTCTCTGCTAAGCTTTAGACATTCTGAGCTTCACGGCTCTAGAACTATAAAGCTACACAGAGCATACGTTCCAATACTTAGCGCACGTAGGAGCTCCTATCACTCTTGGCCCTTTGGTCCAGAGCCCGACCGGACCTTTAACATCCTCCTTCTTATTCCCACTCGTTTGTAACCCCATAGAAACTTTGAGCACCTGGGCTCAGGAATAAAGTCACCGACCGACTCAAACTGGACATAGGGCATGTTGCCTGAACCAGTATAAACCCTGTGTCATTGAGTGCTAGGCCACATCTGATCACAACGTACGGCAAAACTATAAATATTTACTTGTTGGTCACTTTTCGCACCGACAGGATGGTTGCGCATCAATCTTAAAATGTGGGAGTTATGCATTTGTTTGTTTTGTGATTTTAATCTATACGTTTAGTTTCCCGAACCTCATGAGTCATGACATACGCAATTGCAAAGTCAGTCTTCATGAAATAGAGTATAGATGTTCTGGATGGTTGCATACATCAATTCTAAAATGTGGAAGTTCGCATTCTAATTATCGGGCTCTTTCTTTACTTGAGAAATCAGCTGGATAATATTTTCCACTGGACTTCATGTATTTTCTATGTCGAATTCCTTCGTCCTTGGATCCAAAGAGCCACAAAGGGACAAAAGCTCCATCGCTTGAGAGCTGAATCGATCTTCTAACTCTATCGCTTGCTGATCTATTGCAACACTAGACACATCCACTTTGTAATGGTGAAAGGCTGTGGAGTTATCATTCTTGTTTTGAGATTTAGTCACATGCTGCATATAGGAAGATAGGTTATTAATGGACAAATAAATATATTTTCATACTAAAATAATTCTAGAAAATAACATATTTCTTACTTAGATCTGGGATATTAATCTCATGCTTCTCGCAAAAACAATTTGACCTCTTCAAGAAGAGGTTCCCAGCCATTATTTCGTAACTCACCAAGCAACACTTTTGTGGTAGAAACACAATCCACTGCATTTAGGATATCAATGGGTTTTGTTTTTGTAGTGTTTGGCACAACACATCAGTGATCTTCATAATCTTTTCCATCATAAGCAAGCAGGATGAACACAAAATCAAATGTGACAATGATTTGTAAGGCGCCTGAAAGCATCTAGGCCCCTAATTGGGTTTCGGTGATTAATGACAATATGAGATTACTGTGACTAACGTGCGTTTTGTAAATGCAATTAAGTTAGGTTATGGTAATGACAATTGATTGGGCAATCATGGTTGTCATGCCCCTATGATGGAAATCATTTCGGTTTTCAAAGGATGGACGACAAGGTTAAGGATGGACTAGTTCTAAGTGTCGTTTGGTGTTGAAGAGACACTTAGAGTAGTTTAGGACTTTGTTTTTCCTTTGGCCATACTATTAAGGGGGTATGGACGGGTAGCTTGACCTAAGTGAGTCTAGTGGGTTAGGTGTGGTGCACACTTGTCAAATCTAGCACTAGGTAGCTCCTAAGTAGCCCTTAGATCAATTGGAGCAAACTTCATTCACATATGATTTCGAGTTGGAAGTGAATGGAGGGTCAAATGTTGACCGAACGCTGGTTCCGGTGTGACCAAACGCTGGTGCAGTGTCCAGTTAGTTCATTTGATCAAGGTGAAGTCATCTAGGCACGACCGGACGCTGAGTAAAATGTGACTGGACGCTGGGGGTCAGAGTCCGATCAACTCCAGTAAGGTTCCAGAGAGGGAGAATCCTGATCAGTCAACACTAATCAGCAAAACATCGCCGCATTCCTCATTCTCTCTTTACTTTAAGAATTTACTTTGAGCAATTCAATACTTGTCTTTACATTCATAGAATTGCTATGCTAGAGTAGGATTGAAACTTAGGTTACAAAACTTTTGTGCGGTAGTATATTAGAAACACTTTCTAGGCACAAGCGGTGAAGTGGGCTAAGTGTAGGGTTTAATTATTACAAAGAATTTTAGAATTAGCCCAATTCACCCCCCCCCTCCTGGGCATCTTGATCCTTTCGGCGCCACTAGCATCACCCCTAGAATACTTCAAAACTAAACAATCATTAGCAATGCTGCGTAGGACTAAAACTGTAGCACCAAACATCTTCTTTAAGCTTTGAATTGACCTATAATGGGAACTCCATCTAGTGTCCCCTGGCCTCTGTAGAGAGGATATCTGATTTGTCCCTCGCCCTATGTCAAGTTCTCCCAACTCAATTTCATGAGCAATATCCTTTGCTTGATTTGCTAGCAACTCATTGTTGCGCTTGGTAGAAGCACTAACAACATTTATGATGAAATTTGCATGTTGAAAAAAATTGGGCACTTCATGTACCTCCCCATATGCTGCTACAAGGGCTAGCAGGAGTTGATGGCCCATGCAATGAATATAATATGTATATAAGGGCACTCATTAAGAATTAGAGCTTTCAAACCATTCCACTCCCCTCGCTCTAGCTCGCTATGCACCACTCCCCCGCTGCTACGCACCGTGCCCCGTCCCCCGTGCGCGGCAAGGTGTTGTTGGGGTGCTGCCGAGGTGCTACTGATGCCGTCGTTCCCCACCAGAAGGTCATGGCCGTTGTCGAAACCGTTGCCGCTGCAATGCGCAACCTCAGCAAGGAGATGTTGCGATGAAAGCGCATGTTGCAAGTGTATGTTTCAAGTGTTTCAGACGTTTCAGATGTATGTTGCAATTATTTCATATGGTTGTTGCAAAAGTAGATCGGGGATGTTGCACATGTTGCATATGTTGTAAGTGTTTCAGAAGAATGTTGGAAGTGTTTCAGAGGTTTGTTCAAAATGTTTCATCTGTTAGTGACGTATGTTGCAAATATTTTGATTTGGATGTTGTATATGTTTTACACATATGTTGCAACAATATGTTTGAAATGTTTCGGTTATTTGAGTCTTATGTTGCAGTAAATGTTTTCATGTTGCAAGTTGCAAATGTTTTATCCAAATGTTTCATATGTTTCATACATATGTTGCAAGTGTATGTTACAAATATTTCATCTGTTGCATACGTATATTGCATTCAAGTGTTTCATGTTGCATATCTTTCATGTTGTTCGGAGAGTCTAGGGGCGGGGAGTGATGGTGGCACGGCACGGGCACTAGGGAATGAGGCGCGGCGAGCTAGGGGCGGCAGATGGGACACGCGGCGCGCTGGTGTTCGGGGCCGGCGGTCGGGGCGCGATTGGGGCGGGGTGCGATTGCGGGGTGGGGCGAATGGCCTTGAATTGAGGCGGATAGGGTGGGCTGCGACTGGGCAAGGTGCGTGTGCGGGGCAGGAAAAATCAGCGGACGGGTAGGTGGGCGCTGCGACTGGGCAAGGTGCACGTGTGGGGCTGGAAAAATCAGCGGACGGGCAGGCTGCACGGGCGTCTGGACGCTCGTGTCCATCTCGACGTCCTGGCGCTAGCACCTCCGCTTTGTCAAAGATGATATAAGAAAAAAGATATTCTATTACATATCGCATAAATTATGCTATATAGAGGTAAAATAAAGAAACTGGAAGCAAGATATGCATCAGGACTTGAGACACATGCCAATTTGACTTACGCTCATGCAGCAGTGATCCTGACGGAATACTAAGTATACACTAAACTTACGATCAATTTGGTGAGCTAGAGTATTATGTGAAGTAGTAACTGCTTGACTGTGGGCAGCTCAAACTTCTAGGAAATCGAGAACTGCTGAATGCAACATCCACGTAGGTGCTGCGCGGAGAATTCTGTACACATCGGCAGTCAAATTCTTCGTATTGCAGTGTCGCACACGTAACGAGCTTGCATGCCGCCCGCATTCAAGAAAACCGCTGCCGATCTGCGGCCTATATATACGAGCCAGCTGAGGAAGCTCTTGGATCATCACTTCGTTGCTAACGCACACGGAGGAGCAAGCTATTATTAGCTAGAGATCGAGCCGGCTTAGACGTCGTAGCCTCATCGACCATTAGTGGTTTGATCGACGACGATGAGGTCCAAGTTTGTTGCGGCGGTGATCTTGACGGCGGTCGTCGTCATGGCCTTAGTGGCCACGTCCTGCTCCGCGCGGCCGCGGCCGCTGGCGACGGGCGCCGACGCCAGCTTGGGAGCGGGAGATGCCCATGCCGCCGTCGTCTCAGGCAACCAAATCCTCCAGTTTCTCAGGCGGCTTTATCTGCAGCAGCTGGGAGCGGCGCCGTCGTGTCAGACCAACAGCTCCAACGGTGGATGCCCACCACCGTCGTCAGGCTAGCTAGAGTACATATAAACACCAAACAGCATATGCAGTTGACGTCACGTACGTGTCCATATTATCAGATTATACATGTTTTTTAATTAAATTTGCTTATACATATATACATGTGCGTACGGTTGGTAATTCTTTCATGAAGCCATAGCCAGGTTGTAAAACCCTTTTGTACCTTTATTTCTCTTATATTTCATTATATTTTTTTGTGTATATATTCATATGTAACGCGTGCAGTAGCATTTCCGTATATATATAAACGAACATTCACTTGTGAAGGGGACAGCAATGCAAATGACTTTTCTCATGCTCTAAGTAGTAGCATTCGTGCAACACAACTTTTTAGGTTGACTCTTCCTACACACATACTAAATCCGTTCCAAATAAGAGTTCATTTGACTTTTTTGACCTCAAGTTTGACCACTCGTCTTATTCAAAAATTTATGCAAAATATCACATCTTTTGTTGCGGCTTGCTTTATTAATAAAAGTTCTTCAAGAATGACTTAAATTTGACTACGTTGACACAAATTTTTTGAATAAGATAAGTGGTCAAACTTATGTCAAAAAATCAAACGAACTATAATTTAAAATGGATGGAGCAGTATTCTTCGATCAGTCAAGACGACCGACTGTAGATTTTTGTTAGCTTGTCTACCAAACAGGTTGAGCTAACTCACGAGCCTCCAAGCCCATGCTATGTGACAACTGACAATTCTGGCCGGGTAAGCATAGAGACCATGAACTTTAACGCTAATATTCTACTAACAATTTATATATAATAAACAGCTTTTTCCCTCACGAGTAAAAATGAAAGTGATGGTTGGATGAAAAAAATAACTCTGATTTCTGATTGTTGGGAACTATTTTGAGATTTTACAGCTTTATTAGGGTCGAAATGAAAACGACAATAATTACTAATGAAATGGAAACATATTATAAAACCAATAAAACGAAAATGAAAGTGAAAATACTTTTAGGTGTTTCAGATCGTTCACCATGCATGATTACCTTACAATTTTGGGTCGGTATACCATGGTAGAACTAGAAACCAGGGCGGAGCCGGCCAGGAATCCGACATAGGGGGGTGGCACAAATAACAAGCAAAACAAAACCACTTAAGTTTGATTCACCAATCTTATAGTTATAATAACTATACATATCAGGGCAATAATGTTATGCAAAATGCGAATAATTAAGATTACACCTATATTAATTTAAACTTAGCTCTGCGACTATCGGCAAGATCATATTCATTAATGATATCATCATTACTAATCTTTTTAGCCAATGCCTTCTCAATATAAATTACCAAACAGTCTCGTGCAAATCCATCTCTCATTGTAGTTTGAAGACGCGTCTTCATAACCTTCATAACTAAAAAGATTCTCTTGACAGTTGCGGTTGATATTGAAAGAGTTAAAACAAATGTGAACAACCTGTCCACCATTGGGTACAATGAACTTTTACCGGTCTTAAATAGTGCACTTGTTAGATCAGCAAGTGATGGTAATTCTCTTAGTTCTGGATGGTTGCACATCAATCTTAAAATGTGGGAGTTGGCATTCTAATTGGGCTCTTTCTTGACTTAAGAAATCAGCTGGATAATATTTTTTCCAGTAGACTGCATGTATTTTCTATGTCGAATTCGTCCGTCCTTGGATCCAAAGGGCCACAAAGGGACAAAAGTTCCGTCACTTGCGAACTGAATCGATCTTCTAACTCTATCACTTGCTGATCTATTGCAACATTAAACACATCCACTTGTAATGGCGAAAGGCTGTGGTGTTATCATTCTTGTTTCGAGATTTAGTCACATCAACATACTTGAATATTGGAAGACAGATTATTATTGGACAAATAAGTATATTTTTCATACTAAAATAATTTGGGAAAATTACATACTTCGTACTTAGATCTGGGATATCAATCTCTTGCTTCTCGCAAAACAATTTGACCTCTTCAAGAAGAGGTTCCCAACCATTATTTCATAACTCACCAAGCAACACTTTTGTGGTAGAAACACATTCCACCACATTTAGGATATCGGTGGGTTTCTTTTGTAATGCTTGGCACAACACATCAGGGACCTTCATAATCTTTCCCATCATAAGCAGGATGAACACAAAATCAAATGTGACAATGATTCGTAAGGCGCCAATGCTGCGTAGGACTGAAACGTTGGCACCAAACATCTTCTTTAAGCTCCAAATTGACCTATAATGGAAACTCTATTGGGGGAGCTAATATTCATTTGGGCCAACTCCCCCTAGAAGAGGCCCAATAGGGGTTAGTGTAGGTCAATTTCACCCCCACCGAGGGGTCGCTTCTAAATCGCCGTTATCCATATGCCAAGAGCATGAGGGCAAGGGGGCTCTCTCTACCCCCCCTCTCCTAAACCTGTTCGGAAACCATTTTCCCAACAAACTCCATCTAGTGTCCCCTAGCCTCTGTAGCGAGGACATCTGATTCGCCCCTCGCCCTATGTTAAGTTCTCCCAATTCAATTTCATTAGCAATTTCCTCTGCTTGATTTGCTAGCAACTCATCGTTGTGCTTGGTAGAAGCACTAACAACATTTATGATGAAATTTGCATGCTGAAAAGAATTGTGCACCTAGCAACTCATCCTTGTGCTTGGTAGAAGCACTAACAACACTTACGATGAAATTTGCATGTTGAAAAAAATTGTGCACCTAGCAACTCATCGTTGTGCTTGGTAGAAGCACTAATAACATTTATGATAAATTTTGCATGCTGAAAAAAATTGTGCACTTCATGTACCTCCCTAGATGCTGCTACAAGGGCTAACCGGAGTTGATGAGCCATGCAATGAATATAATATGCATAAGGGCACTCATGGAGAATTAGAGCTTTCAAACCATTCCACTCCCCTCGCATGTTACTAGCCCCATCATAACCTCTGAGAGGACCGCACAAATTGATTCTTTAAGTGTCAAAGCAGTTGTGTCAAGAACATGGACCAGATCAAGAAAACGCTCTTGTATAAGACCTTCCTTGCAGACAAACCGAAGAACTATTGCCATTTGTTCTTTTTTAGATTCATCTCGAGCTTCATCAACCATTATGCAAAACTTGCTATTGCCAATTTATTCTCTAATTAATTTCTGTACTTTTCGAGCAAGTATGCTTAGAATTTCCTTTTGGACATCTGATGAAGTGTACTTAGCATTTCTAGGAGCCTTTTCTAACACAACATCTTTAACCTCCTTGTTATATGAAGCCAAAAGCTTGACCACTTCAAGAAAATTAACCCTGTTTAAAGAATCTAGAGATTCATCATGGCCTCTAAAGGGGCATCCTTGGAATGCCAACCACCTGAATACAGAAATAGAGGAAGTCATATTAGATAGTACAACATGTATATCTTTGACTGCAAAAATGAAAGAAAGAAATCCTTCTCATATATCATTACCTAATGCAATCAATTGAGTCCCAAGCCTTACGCTTGCTGCTGCAACAAGTATCTCATTTTGTTTAATCATCAAAGTGTCAGTTTGAGCCATTGTGTTTTTAGGATTGTTAAAACACCGAACAGAATAATTGTGAGCTGAACTAGCATCTCCCACGTGCTTTAGAAATGAACACTCCTTTCTATTATTAACTTTCTTCCGGTTCTGAAACCCCTTGACAATAAATGAATCTGATCCAGATTTTCCAATTGGCTTCTTTGAAAATAAAAAACATGGTAGACGATAAGCACAATCAGTGTGAGGTGAATATTCTAGCCAAGTAAATTGCTTGAACCAATTGCTTTGAAATTGGCGACGATGAGATAATTCACAGATTGGTTGATTAAGCACACGTATGAACTATTTATCATCCGTCTCTTCTTATTAGTTAAGCACGCGTAGGAGAATATTCAGTTGAAGCAATGAATGGATTAAGAATCTCCCATCCGGATCACACTAGCAAGAGCCAAGAAATACAAGAACATCAGGAGAAAGGCAGGTACCGGTAAGAAAAAAATTTCGGTCCCCGGCGATAAATACGAAATTTCGGAAATTTCAGAAATATCGGTTCAAATTTAAATACATTTAAATTGAGTTTTAAACAAATTTGGCATCATTTCACTAGAAAAACTCTATAATCCCTCATCCATCATAAATTTATATAACATCGATGAAATAACATAGTATATCACAGAAGTAGAGCCGCGGTAATACAGTGCGTTGACGGTGGACGAGCTGCATATACCAGTGCCGTCCAATGTGTGAGTGAGAAAATTAAATAAATTTGAAGAAATTTAGGGCTTTGATTAGACTAGATGATATGGAGGGTCATTTTAATGTGGTTTGGTGTAATTTTAGAGTGAAAGATGAATTTAACCGAAAAATTTTGACCGATACAAAAAAATTTCGGACCTCAGCGAAAAAGGCAATATTTCGGAAATTTCGGCGATATTTTTGCCGAAATTGTAAACCCTGGGAAGGAGTCGATTAAACAAATACGCGGCTGCTCAAGCAACGTCTCGCCTCGCCCAACGCCCAAATTAAGCTCTAGGGAAGTGATGGCACTGTGCTAGAACACTCAATCAGTGCCATTGTATCACTACCAGGTGTGCTTGACTGACAGTGACTAGTAATCACTGTCGGGTGGTAAGGCAAAGATCCGAAAAATTGGCGGCAAGCTAAAGACCTGGCAGTGACGGAGCCTGCCATTGCCGGTTGAGACCACCACCTAGTGGTGATGTATCACTACTGGTTTATTGTACGAGCCAAAAGTGATACATACCATATCACTGTTGGGTTATGCTATCACTTGGAAATGAGATAGCCCTGGTGGGTTAAGCCACAACCTGGCGCTGAAATATTTCATATCACTACAGGTTTTCGTACTAAACTGTTAGTATTAGCTAGTTGTCTTCGGTCGTTGGATCCACCTAACTATCGCAACATTGATTCTCCACCGTTGATCCCACCTACCACCATTGGTTCTGGTTATAAAAACGACGTCCTAACACCTCCAAAGCCAAAGATTATCTACATATATGGACTGTTTTGTGGGAGAGAATTCTACACATACACATTTCATTATGTGTAGTCACGATAATGCACACGAGAGGTACTAGAAGAATGTTTGTGAAGATGAAGATGATGCCAAAGGTTGGGTGTTGTTAGCAATATATTGCTTCTCAGGCCTCCGGTAGGTTGTTAGCGCTGCGCTAAGTTAGCAGGTCGGAGTTGCTTATCACAGCGCTGCGCTGAGTTAGCAGGGTGGAGTTGCTTATCACGACACTAACAGTTGTTGGTCTACTTTGAGTTAGCATCAGCCACCTTGCACATCCCTTGCTCCAAACGCTTTTGCACCTCGGTTGGCTCTCTCCACCCTCCTTTGGCTTGCTCTTGCAAACTACCAGGTTCTAGAAGAACGTTTGTGAGGTGCTTCTATTGTAATGTGTTTGTAGACTTCGATTGTAACAACACCCTAGTTGGTAAAATGTTGTAATATGTTTGTAGCCTTCATACTATTTTTGTAGACTTCAAATGATTCCCTAATGTCTATGTTTAAATCGATTATTTCATGTGCGTATAATCATTGCTGGTCAGTTTACAAATTGCACCCGAGTTTTCCAAAATTTGAAGAATTATTTTGAATCATTATTCTAGCTACTTGAACATTAATTTAAAGCATAGATACATGGTAGACAATCTCAAATAGCACTAAACAAACGAAACCAGCAATGCACTTAAACAGAATAAGGATTTCACGTCCAATTCGAACTAAAAGAGACAAATTTTTCGTAAGTTCTTCCATCGATGGGCTTCTTCTGATTCCCCTCTTCATCCACAGGTGCACCGTCATCAGCCACCTTAGTTGATATTTTCATGTGCTTAACATAGTCTTCCTCCCAGTACCAGCCGGCACATCCACTACCATCCCACTAAAAGTAGAACACCAAATCAAGAAATTTGAATCAAAATTATCAAAAAAATGGCTTAAAATCATAAAAAAAAAACACGACCAAAAGACCTCACATTATGATCTAGACACTTGTAGAAGATGCGACCACAGTTCGGACCTTCCTTCCTCCCTCTCCGGCCTCCCCACGGTGAGGCTGTTGTTGGCGGTTCTTAACTCGCATATTTTGACCACCAAATTAATCTGAAATGACAACATTTCATGCTATGGCATAGCAAAATAGTATTTTATTTAACAAGTTCCACGACTTTTGGTGCTCGGAGTTATTTTGGTGGATGTACTCAAAATTCGTGTTAAAAGGATATTAAATAGTACACGTACAACTTGGTGGATATTGGACACCAAAGAAATTCGAAATTTATTTCACAGCCAAACAGTCTCAAACAAAGTTTTGGAGGACACCATTGTGAAGAGCTCGTCAAGACGATCGAAACGGACATATTATTCGCTATATTTGAAGCTCGAAATAAAAAGATATCAATTTCACTAATTAAGTCAACGTTATGACTTATGAGCACTCAAAACAAGGAATTGTATCCAGCCATGGGTCCAGCTACTGTACACGACGTGTATTTCAACTAGCGCAGAAAATGTAGCTGGGCCCCGCCGCTCCCACGCAGCCCGCAGCCAGCACAATGGATCGAGCAAGATCAATGCACAAGGAGGAGACAGTTGGGCCCCAGCCTAGCAGCCATGCCGGCTCAAAATGCAGAAGCTGGTGGGGGTCAACGCCCAGGCGGCCCAGCGCCCAAGGCTCAGCAGCCAGGCCAGCTCCTAGGAGGCCAGGACGTCGCGCAAGAGCCCAGCACAGGTAGCGCACAGGAACAAGCAGCGTGGAGGGAACTTTAGTACCACATTGACCACGATTTAGTTTCCACTAGTAACACCTATAAATCAAGAAGTACTCCTTCACTCGTAACAATTGATTCTGTCATGGTAGAGAAGAAAAACGGAGCAACTCTACCACTCTCGAGATATAGAATTAGAATAGCCTTCTTGAGAGTTAGGGAGAGTGCTCGGGTTCTGAAAAAGTCTTCGGAGGTCTGATATATTCTTTTATTGGTCCTTTCGTAAGACTTAAGTATTCAATATATTTATCTTCTATAATTACTTAAATATTTCTCATGGTTATCTATTTCTCGTCTTAGTTGGTTAGCTAAAGCATGGTTAGTATAGTGGTTTACACCTTGACATGGGATCTCTGCTCGATTGAGTGCTCCGGTTGTCATATGTGGCTAGAGGTAGTAATCGATAGTGTAGACGTGGTATCTATACTATAGATTACCTGAGTTTGCGCCCAACCCCACGGATAGTTGTGGTAGTTCCGGAGGTGACAGCTCCAACCAGACCTTTGTAATCCACCGCGTTCGGGTTTGTGTTTTCGTAGAGCTTTTGGCAGCTTGACCCCCATCACCCCGTCCTAGTCTTTTCGATGCTCGGAAAGGTACTGCTGCTCCGAATTGTTATGGTGTGATTGCTTTGCTTTATCCACTACTTAGTTAATCCCTCTAGTTTGAACTAGAATAGAACCATAGTAATAGAGAAGTGCATAGGAATCGCTTTCCAGTTGTCCTCCCAGCTTAGCCTATCTGCTCTTTTTATCTTATCATGGAGTTCTCCTCTGTGTGTCACTTATACAAAACTCATATTTTATCATTTACCCCCATATTAGTCTAATAGCTAGTGGACACATGATGGTCGACTATCAGTTCTTTAACCATTGCTTCTCTAAGGATAAATACGATACCCTGGAATACTCCTGAGTAAAAGCTACAACGGTATCCGTACGCTTGCAGATTTCTCTGTTTGCGTTAACAAATACCAACAGTCATCTCCTCCAGCAGCACGCGCGGCTCTTCGACCGGCCGCCCCTAGTCCGGCAGCCGCCCCAGCCAGGCACTCGATGCGGCCTTCAAGGCCGGCCACCAACCAGGCGCTCACCTGTGGCAGATAGCTCTGCAAGGCGATCGGCCTCCGCAGATCTCCTCTACAGGGCCGGTCGAAGCCACTTCCTCCATTGTCGACACCGGCCATGGCCCCGCCCCCGTCCTCGATGCCAGCCGCGAGCAATGACCTCCTCTACTTCTCGATCAAAAGAAATAGGCCGAAGCCTCTTCCTCCTTACGGCAAAGCTGCGACCTCCTCTGGGCTGGTAAACTCCTAGCTCGGTGCCCCTAGGAAGACACCCACAAGCATGGCGCCCCGAGGCCCATGTCTGCCGGCGGCGAGCGCGGTTCCGGCAGCGACCGCTCCTCCGTCCCATTGCCGGCCATGGCCCTGTCTTGACTAGGAGGAAGAAGAAGAGGCTGACGAGCGGGGTTGGGTCTGCTTGTCAGTGTGAGAGGAAGAGAGTTGAGGGGGGGGGGGGGGGGGGGGGGGGGGCGTTGCGTGTGGATGACATATGGGGTCTGCTGTTTTTCCAGAAGCCACAACTCTTCAATCAAATGCCTTTCAGCTTGCTCATAGCCAATAAATCCACAACAGCTTTTTCATAGCCTACAACTCACAACAGTATTTTTAAAAACCATAGCTCAACTAAACCGGGTGACTCCATGACACCAGTAGCACATCGACAGCTTTACTGGGCTCCAATCCACTCAAGCTGGGCCTGCGGCTTCGAGAAGGACGCAGGCCACTGACGTATGTTCCCTTTCGTCCTCCACCTGGGTGCTGACAGCATTCCTACCCCATTGCCGGCATTGCATAAGTTTGGAACGCAGCACTACGTCCATATATGCTTTTGAAATGAAAAGGCCGAAGGGTTTGCAACTCCTTTTAGTCCTGTTATTATGCTTTTTCGCCACATTCCTGACGCGCATTCTGCAAGATATTTGATCATGAAGGTAGGATGAACCATTTAAGGCCTTGTTTGAATGTACATGTATCAATCTCAATCCACATGTGTTGAAGTGGATTGGAGTAGAAGTAAACTAAGTTCTATGATAATGCACTCTAACACATGTGGATTAAAGTGAATACATATGTATCAAACAAGGCCTAAAAAGGTGAATGCCCACTCCAACAATAACATGGGCTATCTAATTACTAATCCTTTTGGAAACTGGGTGCAATTAGCACCGAGCAGTACAGCAACATGCATGTGAAGTTAGTGCTCTTTGAAAATTCCTTCCAATTGTTGCGACATCCTCGCAGGTGCAACCTTTACTGCGGGGCATTTCTGTCTCGTCATGACACACGTAACATGCAACATAGGTTCCAGAAACTTACCGCATGAACCATGCCATATATATACCCATGGATGGTCCATGCAACGAACTCTCATATCATCGTGTTTCACAGATCACTACTACGAGAAGATCAGATCAAAGCAAGAAGACACTGTGCTTTGAAATGTCCCTGAAGGAGATCGAGAGGCTTCTATTGCTGGTGACTAATTGCATTGGCAGCTAGCACAAAAACAAAACATGGCGATGGCGAGAGTGATTGCCGCGGTGCCGGTGATACTCCTCATCATCATGGCGCTCTTGGCCACCTCAGGTGCGTCAAGGCCGTTGGGCAGCGATGCGTGGGTTCCGGCCAGGGCGGTCGTCTCCGCCGACAACGGTGTCACGCAGTTCCTCCGGCAAATGTACCTTCAGCAGCTGGGAGCCGGGCCCTCGTGCGGCACCAACAGCTCAAATGGTGGATGCCCACGGCTCCCATGATCGATGAAAGATTCTGGATTTCAGGAAAATATAATGAAGAAGAGCACATTAGACAATCTTGGCGCTTGACGTCGTGCGTGACCATGGCTTTCATTTAGAGAGAGAGAGAGAGAGAGAGAGAGAGAGAGAGAGAGGAGGGTAATGTTAGTTAGATGAGTAGCCGCACTGGTGCTGATGTTCTTTATTAATTTATTATAGCGTGTTCTTTTTTGCTTCACTTTGGGTCGTGTTTTATTTGTTTTGGATTGATTCATTGTGTTCAATATGGGTGTATATCCATTCTTCTTCAGTTCTCCGTAAAAAGATTGAGACATGCAATCTATTATCTTAGTATTGGGAACTGCTCCTGTGCTCTACTCACAAAAGAAGCACTAATTCTTAACGAGTAATTAAATTACCACGTGAAGGACCAAGCAGGCGACTAAACAGTGAATCCGCTCAGGCTTACCCTCATGTTCTGCGTTTCGGTGGCGTCTCGCCTGGCGACTCGCCGGGGCTGCGGGCTCCGGTCGCTGTCCGGCGGTCCTGTCCCTGTCTCTCCGTGCCGGGTGAGAGGATCCCTGCCTCGGCCCAAGGTTGGACCCGTGAGGAGGAGGGGTAGTCTCGTCAGTAATAACGAGAGGGGTCCCAATGGTAGGACACGCGGCACCAGGAAGACGGAGCAGGTGTCACGATCTGGAAGAGAGGGAAATGGCGTCAACGGCTTGGATCTCGGAGCTCTGGTGGATGAGGAAGGTAAAGGTGAGGATCTCTTCGGCCAGCTCTGGTTCATCCCCTCCGCCTCCCCTTCCCCGTGCGGTCGGGCTAGGGTTTGTAAGGGGGAAAACCTAGTCTGGATCCGTAAGAATCTTTGGGTCTCCAGGATTTTTGAGCCAAGTGACTGTCATCCGGTTGGAGTAGGTGACTTCTGGGTGGATCCTCCGAAGAAGTTTTGCTTTGCCTCAGATATCTGGGGGAAAGGCGTGAAGGATTCGTTCGTGTCGAAGCTGAAGCTCGGGATGGCTGGCCGTGGTAGAGGTGGAAGAGGTTCGCAGAGGCCGAGGAATCCTGAAGAAGAGTGGGGCTGGGGTGAGGGAGGCTGGGTCTGGAATCCACCTCCTTACTACCAGCCACCGATGGGGCCTCCACCGTTGGGACCGCCGATGGGACCTCCGATGGGGCCGTATCCTCCACCACCACCAGGTCCGTTCGGGTTCTTCCCTAATCATCTCTATAAGCAGCAGTACTATAATCAGGGGCAGCAATCTAGACAGAATCAGTTCAATGCTGTTGGGCAGAGAGGTCAGGGTCCTTGTTCTGGTAATAGAGGTGTTGTAGGTTCTTGGGGGTTGAGTTCAGCAGGCCAACAACACAGTTGTCAGCAACCTCAGCAACCACAACAGCAACCCAAAGCTTTGGAACATCAAAAAATTACTCAAGAACAGAGTACTTCTACTCATCAAGAGGTGGATCAGTCTGTTGGTCAGTTGATGGAAGGTGACAAGTCTAGGAATAATAAGGCGTCTCAAGTGGTCTGTTACAATTGTGGGAAACTAGGACACTTTGTCTCTAGCTGTTCCAAACCCAAAGTCTGTTTTGTGTGTTTTCGCCAAGATCACATAGCTGAAAAGTGCCCTCGGTGGAGTGAGCCTGAACAAGTGGTGCAGTTTATGGGTAGCTCTTGTAAGGGCCTGGGTTTCTTCCATGTGGATGTTTCTCCAGATGATGATAGGTTTAAGCTGTGGAATGGTTTTGAGAATTGTGGAGTTTTCACTATAGAAGAAGGTGAAATGGATCAGGAGACTATTTTGAGGAATCTTAGGGAATTATTTGATGCAGACTGGCCTTGGCAGTTAAGGAGTATAGATGAGTTCAGTTATCTGGTGAGATTTCCTCCTGGACAGAGAGTTGACAGGATTGTGATTAATAAGATTTCATATTTCTACTTGGAGAAGGGTTCAGTGATGGCTTCTTTAAAGGTGTGGAATGGAAATATTGAGCCAGTGAGTAGCTTGACTGAGGTTTGGGTGCAAGTCAGGGGTATTCCTCCGAAATGGTGTGATTGGGTCACCTTTAGGCAAGTGGTTTCTACTGTTGGGAAATTAGTGGAGGTGGACTGGCAATCTCTTTTTGCTAGTTTCTTTGCTATGGTGAGGGTGAAAGTGAAATGCAGGAATCCAGTTAAGATTCCCTAGAAGAGGGTCATGGAAATGCAGGATGAGCTCTTTGTGATCAGTTTTAAGGCAGAAGGCTTTGAGCAGATATCTAAGAAGTCTGGGAAAGATGGAGATGATGGTGGAGATGGTGGTGATGGTGATACTGATCTGGATGAGGATGACCTACTATCAGATGAAGAGAAGGAGAAGGAGGGTGGTCCTGCTAGTCCTATAAATGACAAGGCTTCTGATTCTACAAACCAAGGGAAGAAAGTAGATGAGCTTTTGGATAAGCAAGCTAAGCAGTCTATGCCGAGTGGAAGTAAGACAGTAAGGGATCTTAGTCAGCTCTTTGCTATGGAAATGCTAGATAATGGTGTTAATAGAGAGGCGGTGGAATCTTCATGCATCAGTCTCCTTAAGGCTATGGAAATTGGGGATACAGATGAAGCTTGGATTCAGGATGTTGGTGAAACTTTTGAACCAGAAGAAGATAGTCTAAATTTGCCTTCTGAGTGGCTTTATGGGTACACTGATAGCAAGGATCAGTCTAGATTGAATCAGAGGAGTTTGGAGGGTAATGCCGATAGTTCTGTTTTTCCACATTCTGATATTGTTGCCCTTGGAGCTGTGAAACAAGGAAAAATGATGGGGTGGCTAAGTCAAAACCAAGGAAGAGGGGATGGGGTCCTATGCAACTAGAAAGGAAGAGTAAACGAGTTCCTCTAGATGGGATGAATATGTTGGAAAAAGCTCAAGCTTTAAAAAAGAAGATCAACCTGGATTTCAAAAAAGGTAAAAAAGTTTCAAAACAAATTTCTTTTTCTTCTTTGTTAGATATAGCTGCTAGTATTGATCTGGATGTTCCAGTTGAGGAACTGTCTAAGCAAAAAGTAGTTGATCAAGTTCTAGAATTAGAGTTAGAAAGAAATAAAACTTTTAATGCAGCTTGTAGTAAAGTAGATTGCCCTATTAGAGTTTTTTCAAAGGGTTTGATGACTTCTAATGGAAGTCAACAGAGTTATGTTTCTGATCATGTAGGTTGTAGTCTTTCTGTAGGAAATGAAAAAAAATTTGTTGGCAGTGGGACTATTGATTCTAGTTGTCACAGTTCTTCTGGAAAAAAATGTTAGGGACTCATATCCCAAAACTCCTGATGGGAAGTTTTTTGAAGATAAGGATTTGAATGTTTTAGAGGCTGAGATTGAAAAAGCCTGGTCTAAAGTAGTTAAAAGGAAGAAAAGTAAGAAGATCAAATGATAGGGCTTTTTTGGAATATAAGAGGTTTGGGCAAAATAGGAAGACTACCTGCTTTAGTTAATAGGATTAGGAGCACAAGAGCTGATTTTGTAGGGATCATGGAAACTAAGAAGGAGTCTTTTACTCCTGGCTATCTTAGATCTCTTTCTGCTAATATGCCTTTTGAGTGGTTTTTTCTTCCTGCAAAAAAGTCTGCTGGTGGCATCCTGGTTGGAAGTAATAGTGATAAGTTTTCAGCTACTTTAGTTTCTACTTTACTTTTCTCTATTAGCATCATGTTGCAGGATAAAAAGACATGTTTTAGTTGGAAGTTAGTAGTAGTTTATGGTTCTCCTTATGATGAGGGAAAGGAATCTTTCATAAAGGAATTGCATTCTGTTATGGAGTCCTGGCATTGGCCGGTTATCTTAGGTGGTGATTTTAATCTGATTAGATTTGCTTCTGATAAAAATAATGCTAGGATTAATTATAGATGGGCTGATGCTTTTAATGGTTGGGTGCATAAGTGGGCTCTGCTGGAACTCAGTGCATCTAACAGAAAATACACTTGGTCTAATAACCAAGATAATTTGGTTATGGCCAAAATAGATAGAATTTTTGTGTCTACTGATTGGGATAGTGGATTCCCTTTAGCATCTGTTAGATGTCTAGATAGATTTCCGAGTGATCATAACCCGTTGGTCTTGGATTCTTTGGCAAGAACCATTTTAGATTCGAAAAGTGGTGGCTTGACCAGGTTGGTTTTTCTGATGTTGTCAAGAAAGCCTGGAACACTCCTTGTAACCTGGATAATAGTTTAGATAGATGGCAATTTAAAATTAGGACTCTTCGTAGGATGGTTAGGGGTTGGGCTTCGAATGAGATAGCTAGGCTGCATAAATATAAAAATGAGCTTGCTTTGGAGTACAATGACTTGGAAGCCGAGTTAGATTTTAGGGTTTTATCAGAAACAGAGAGGGATGGAATGGACTTTGTTTCTAAGGAATTAGAGAAGATTTGGGCTTTGGAAGAGATTAAGGTGAGGCAGAGATCTAGAGACAGGAATATTCTAGAAGGGGATAGGAATACAGCATATTTTCATGCTGTAGCTAATCAGAGAAGTAGAAAGAAGAGGATAGAGGTTCTGGAAGGCCCTAATGGTCTAGTTGAGGACCAGAAGGGGATGATGGACATTGCTTTAAATTTCTACAAATATTTGTTTAGAAGAGAGGACAAACTTCCTATCTCGTTAGGTCAAGATTTTTGGAGACAGGAGGAGTTAGTGAGTAATAGTGAGAATGAGTTTTTAACTGTCCCTTTCTCGGAAGGAGAAATTAAGGAAGCAGTTTGGAGTTGCTATGTTGATGGTGCTCCTGGGCCAGATGGCCTCTCATTTATGTTTTATCATAAATTTTGGGATTTGATTAAGACTGATTTAGTTGACATGTTCAATGATTTTCATAGAGGGAATCTTGATTTGAAAAGACTTAACTTTGCTATGATTTCCCTCATTCCTAAGGTAGATGAAGCTAGATCCATGAAAAATTTTAGACCTATCAGTCTCATTAACTGCAGTTTTAAGGTGTTTTCTAAAGTGTTAACTCTTAGATTAGAAAAGCTTATGAATAGATTAATTTCTCCTCAACAAGGTGCCTTTATCCAAGGTAGATATATTTTAGAGAGTGTTGTGGTTGCTCATGAATTAGTACATAGTCTTAATAAATCGGGTGATCCTGGTTTAATTCTAAAATTAGACTATGAGAAGGCATATGACAGAGTTTCTTGGGATTTTTTGTTTGAAATCCTTAGGACTAGAGGTTTCAGTAACACTTAGATAATTTGGATTAGACATTTAGTCTTTGGTGGCTCTATGGGAGTCAACCTTAATGGTGAAGAAAGTAGTTTTTTTAAACCTAGGAAAGGGTTAAGGCAGGGTGATCCTATCTCTCCCTTGCTTTTTAATCTAGTAGGTGATGTTCTTACAAAAATGCTCTAGAAGGGTGCTGAGAAAGGTCTCATTAAAGGGATTGCTGATAACTTTTGAGTAGGCGGTATTGTGTCTCTGTAGTATGCAGATGACACCATTCTTTTTTCTAGTATTAAGGAGGAATACACTAGGAACCTCAAAAGTATCCTCATTTGGTTTGAACAGTTGTCTGGTATGAGGATCAATTTTCATAAAAGTGAGTTAATTCCAATGAATGTTGAACCTGAAGCAGTTCATAATCTGGCTCATTTGTTCTCCTGTCCAGTTGGTTCTTTACCAATCAAATATTTAGGGGTCCCTTTGCATTATGAGAAGCTTAGTAGGGAGGATATTCAGCCTCTAGTTGATAAAATGTTGAAGAAAATGGCTGGTTGGAGAGGTAGGTTGTTGTCCTATGCTGGGAAACTAGTACTCATTAGGTCTTGTTTAGCTAGTATTCCTGTTTACTTACTCTCGTTTATTAAATTTCCTAAGTGGGCCATTAGAGTTATACACTCTCATCTTGGTAACTGCTTATGGGATGATAGCCCCACATCCCATAAATTTCATTTGGCCAATTGGAAGAGTGTCAGCATGATGAAAGAGTATGGAGGCCTAGGTGTTCCTAATTTGAGAGATTTAAATTTGTGTCTCTTAGCTTCTTGGGTTAGAAGGTATAATCTAGATGGTGATAAGATGTGGAGACAGTTTTTAGATTTCAAGTACAATACTGATAGACCTAATATCTTCTATAGCTCCTCCTCTGGAGCCTCTGAGTTCTTTAAAGGTTTGATGAGAGCTGCTTCGGTAGCTAAAATGGGTTATAGATGGCATATAGGAAATGGGAAGAAGTGTAAGTTTTGGGAAGATAATTGGTTAGGTTCTTCTAGTCTAGCTATTCAATATTGGGAGGTCTATATATTAATAAATGAGAAGGATGCTACGGTTGCATCCCTGTGGGATGGTTTTGATTTGAAATGCACTTTTAGAAGATGTGTCGATGGTAGATTATACAATCTGTGGTTAGAAGTGGTTCAGTTAGCTTCTACTATTAGTTTTTCTGATGAGGAAGATTCACTTATATGGCAGTTTAATTCTCATGGTGTTTTCTCTTCACAGTCCTTATATAAAGTCATTAATTTTAGAGGTATTTCTCCTGTGTTTGTTCCTGCTGTTTGGGCACTGAAAGTCCCACCTAGAGTCCATTTCTTCCTGTGGTTGTTATCTAAAAACAAGGTTCTCACTAGGGATAATTTGAGTATCAGGAAGAAAATCAAGGATCCTACTTGTTTGTTTTGTTCAGAGGCTGAAACTGTCAACCACTTATTTTTTGACTGTGTAGTAGCTAAGCAGCTTTGGTCTTGTCTCTCTGAGATCTTAAATAGACAAGTTGGCTTTGATTTTGTTTCTATTGGGTCTATGTGGATTAGTAATAGGAATTTCATAGTGGAAAATATTTTTTGTGCTACTGCCCTATGGGGGCTTTGGAAACTAAGGAACAGCTTGTGTTTCCAGGGAACACTCTGGGTAGATGTGTGAGTGCTGGTTATGAAGGTAACTGTAATGCTGCAAAGTTGGAGCTCTCTGTGTTCGAAGGAGAAAGTTCCAGAATTTCTGGATTACCTAAACAAACTGAGAAGCTTTGCCACAAGACCTCACCGGCTACTGGGCTAGATCAGGTGAATGATGAATGGGATCACATCCTATACCTAGCTGGTAGTGGCTGGAAGATCTATACAGTTAATACAGCTGATGCTCGGCTGACTTCTGAAGTCGATCTGGAAAGGTTGGCTCGTGAAAGGAACTGGTTTAGCGTGGCTAGTATTGTGGAAGCTGGCGAGATGTAATGCTGTTAGTAGTTTTTTGGTTTCCTGAGCGGTGTTTGCCTGTTGAGGCCATCGGAGGTTTCGATGGAGTTTTCTTGAACTTTGAACTTTGAATGTTGTAAGGAGCTTAACGGTTTTGGTCTTTGCAATATAAAGGCTGGGGGTCACCCCTTGAACTCTAAAAAAAAGGAGGTGAATATGGAAGCCAATAAATTTTTCTCAGAGAGATCTTGGCTTTCTTCCCAAGTCAATCCCTGAAGTGCTCGCAAACACCAAAAACTCCACAATGAGTATACATAGGCCAACTGGTGACAAGATACTCTCAAGAGTCTTTAGAGAACACAGCGAAAAAGACTGGAAGCGGAAACCATTTAAAACACAACATGTAAGTTGAAATCGCAGCAATGGAACGAAAACAACCTAGCAAAACCGGCCTGGCTAGTTCTGCTGCACTGGAAACTGGCCAACCGGCCTAGCCGATTCTGGGCTGGGCTGGCTGCCAGTGAAACCGGCCTCGCTAATTCTATGGGACCTGCAGCCCGTGAATTATCCCCAAACCAAATTCAATCTGAATGAACTTCTATTGATTCCAAATTTTACAGCAATGTTTCTAGGGGTGTTGTAGATCTGTTTTTGAGATGAATTTTCCCCAGCAGATCAACACCCAGAAACTCCTGAATCAAAACAAATCCCGAAAGCCATCTCAAAAAGAGGGTTTCCTCAATTTTTCCTTCAAAGAGTGAGTCTGAGTGCTCGTGAGGAATCTGCCAAAACTGGTTGGTAGAAACATTCCTCAGGGATCCTAGCACATCTTGACCCAGCTAAAACACCGTCAAAAGATCAGATTCAAGAAAACCAACAAAACATCGGAAGAGGGGCTCCAGGACTAGAAAAACACCAATTTGAGAACTAGATTCAGTGAAGTATATTCCCAACAAGATCTGGTTCTTACAAGGTCTAGTCTTTTCTCAGATGAAAACAAAACTGACAGAGGCACCCACTCTCTTGACTATGGATCTCCTCTTAGCAATATAACTCTAGCTAGACTTAGGAAACTAAAAACTAGAGACTGAAAGACACAACTAGAAGAGATAGTTGGCTTGAGATCTGTGCATCGGATGGCCACGGGCCCTTCACGAAAAGCTTCACCTGAGCACATGCAAGCTCTCCAATGATGCCACATGCCGCCCTGAATTCCTCCATGGGTTCTGAGGCCCAAACCTGGCACACAGCCCCTGTAACACCCCTGGTGTACCGAAATGAGTTTCTCAGATTTTTGATTTAAAAACACACTTGAAATGATACATAAATCTTATGTGGCTCATTTCTGAGAGAGAGAGAGAGAGAGAGAGAGAGAGAGTCAAATAAGAAAGTCACCGAAACGAGTTTCTCAGATTTTTAATTTAAAAACACACTTGAAATAATTAACAAATCGTATGTGGCTCACTTCTCTGTGAGAGAGTCAAATAAATATAGTGAGTTAGTTTACTTAAATGCATATATGTGTTAATGAAAAATCCTAATGCGAAGAGCAGCATAAGTAGTTTTAAACATTGGCATGGAAGCAATTTTTATAAATAAAAATCAAATATAACTTGTAGTAGTAC